>NC_132917.1:54116026-54424789 GCF_047675955.1 Chlorocebus sabaeus | reverse complement strand
AGCCAACTTGTTTGGTTGAGACTGACCAAACTTTCACTCTAAGGGTTGCATCCTGTTTAGAAGTTAACGGCACATGAGATTCTCCAACTCCAGTGGGAGAGGCACATGACCCAAGTCATGATCAATCACACCAGTGAGACTGATACATCTGGGCCATGAAAAGCAGAGAAGCAACCTCTTTTCTGCTGGATGTCCACAGTCCAAGGGGGCCTGGGACCTGGGGTAGCCATCTTGGGACTACGGGATGGAGCCTGCTTGCGAACAGAGCCTGCACTAGAAAATAAAGCCAGAGCAGAGAAAGAAACTAGATCCTGGTCACACCATTTAAGTCCAGGAGTAAGTCTTGCTTAAAGACTGAATTTGCCTACTGTGTGACCAATAAATCATCTTTGTCACTTAAACCACTCTGGGTTAGGTTTCCTTTGTCCACAATAAAGACGACTCTAAATGATGCATGCTTCATAATCAGATTCCACTATAAAGGCAACAAAAATGTGAGTTATAGTTAGAATTAACAGTAAACTTAACTTCTCAAGTTGTAACTTTGATTTACTTATCACAATTAAAGACATTAAGAAAAAAAATCATTTGGAATAAATTTCACTTGAAATTTCATTTGAAATCTCAAAGTACAGATGCAGGACCTTGAATAAACTCTGTTTTGATCCTTGGTTTACATATATTCAGTACAGCTGAGTTTTCAGACCCACAGAATGCTTTCCTGATTTTCAGGGCAACTTTAGGGTAAAACACTCCTCACCCCCACCAGGGCCATGGAGAAAGTGTGCTCTAGGTGTTCACCAGCAACAAGGGAATGAGAAATCACAAAGTAAGAACATGTTCCACGAACTGATGAACCAATGGCAAACTTACCCGTTACTATATTAAACGTGCCTTTACCAGATTAAGCTATTGCTTTTTCAGATGTAAAATCCTTGCGTGTGATACTAACCCATCTTGGTACAAGTCAGGCCAGTTAATGTATCACAGGCACTAAGTACACAGGTAAATTTGTATATTTTTGAGTATAAGGAATAATATGCTTTGATATTTTGAAATGTAAGATTTGTCAAAAATAAAAGAATTCTTACAAACTTACGGCAGCTATTACTGAATTGCTATAAATAACACTCTGTGCTCTGAATAATTCTGGCTATTAGAGTTGACAGTTCTCCAAACATGGAACTGACTACCTTACAAAATGGTCAGCTGGCTCTTGCAGGACACATTTAAATAGAGGTGAGACAACCTTCGAACAGGACAGTGTCATGGGAACAGGGCGGATGATTTTAAGGGGCGTCCTGATCTTAGGCATCCTGGGCCTCTGACAGGCATGAAGGACTCACCTGCCAGAGCCTTGATGCGGGACCGCTCAAAGAGCCGCGCAGAGCTGTTTTCATTGTCCCAGTCATCAACATCCCAGCGGTTGTTGACATCACTGTACTGCTGCTGGATCTCAATGTTGTCATAGTCTGTGGCTACTGTGGTCGTCATCTTGAACTGTCTCAGCTGCTCCTCCACATCAGCTCCTTCTTAGAGTTCTATGAGAAAGAAGAGGAAAAACATTTAGACGTCTAAAGTACATACAGTCCCCATGGAACCTACTGGGATAAGAGTGAGTAGAAAGTAAAACAGTGCTTGCCAAGAATAGGTCTTCTGGAGCAACGCTGGTTTCAGATTTTAGCACTGTCTCATAATAGGTGTGTGACCTTAGTCAAGTTACTTAGTATCTCTAAGCCTCAGTTTCCCTAACCATTAAAGAAGGAAGATACTTCAGAGGTTGTTGAGAGGATTGAATGACATGATGAATGCCCCAAAAATAGTGGGTTTATTCCTTTTTTCTAAAGTTTAAACTCTGCAATTTAAAAATGTTATCGGAGAGCTGGGTGCAGTGGCTCACGCCTGTAATTCCAGCACTTTGGGAGGCTGAGGTGGGCAGATCACCTGAAGTTGGGGGTTCGAGACCAGCCTGGCCAACATGGTGAAAACCCATCTCTACTAAAAATACAAAAATTAGCCAGGCATGGTGGCGCATGCCTGTAACCCCAGTTACTTGGGTGGCTGAGGCAGGAAGAATTGCTCGAATCTGGGAGGTGGAGCTTGCAGTGAGCCGAGATCACGCCACTGCACTCCAGCCTGGGCAACAGAGCGAGACTCCATCTCAAAAAGGAAAAATAAAAAGAAATGTTATCGGAGGTAGATCAACACCTATGCGAGCTTCTGAATGAACTCATTTATTCCTATAGTGTATCACCATAAATTATAATCTTTAGGCTTCTCCTGGAAATTCATAAAATGTTATGTAAGAGAACTAGCAGATCATTTTATCTAAACATTTCACTTACATATTAGAAAACTGATGCTTAAGATTAAGATGTAAGGCCAGGCACAGTGGCTCACGCCTGTAATCCCAGCACTTTGGGAGGCTGAGATGGGTGGATCACCTGAGGTCGGGAGTTCCAGACCAGCCTGACCAACATGGAGAATCCTCATCACTACTAAAAATAAAAAATCAGCTGGGCGTGGTGGCGCATGCCTATAATCCCAGCTACTCGGGAGGCCGAGGCAGGAGAATTGCTTGAACCCAGGAGCTGGAGGTTTTGGTGAGCCGACATCATGCCATTGCACTCCAATCTGGGCAGCAAGAGCAAAACTCCATCTCAAAAAAAAAAAAAAAAAAAAAAATTAAGATGTAAGTATATGGCAACCAAGGACAGTACCAGTGCACAGTAGATGCTCAATGCACGATTGCTATTCTTTATTCTGGACTGATGAGCTTTAAACATAGCTTCTCCCTTCAGTATAGTATTATTCACTCATTGAACCAAAATACAATGAAGACTTACTACGAACTTGTGCTGCACCAGATGCTACGGATACAAACGAACACAATGAGGACCTGGCCCTAGGGAAACTTATATCCTAATGGTAGGAGTTGGACAAAAACCACACAAGAAAAGGCAAGACAGTTCAAAGAAAAAAAATGACAGCAGTGTCATGTGATAGAGGGAGTGACTATTTTTAGATCTGGTGATCAGGGAAGGCCTCTCTGAGTGGGTCCTGAAACTGAGAACTCAATGTCAAGAGGAATGAATTACGCACAGATCAAGAAGAACAGTGTTATCAGGCAAAGGAAGCAGCATAGCATGCGGAAGGAACAGCAAGTTCAGTGTGGCAGAGTCTAGTGGACAGTGGGAGAGACTCGGAGACAAGGTTGGGGAGGGATGTGGGCGAGCCCAAGTGTGACGGGAAGCAACTGCAGGATTTTAAGCTAATAACCGACACCACCCTTGAGTGTATTTGTAAAATATTCTTCCCAGGGCTGTGTGGAAAAACAGATTCTAGGCGGCAATAATGGAAGCAGGGTCCACTTGGAAGGTTACTCCAGAAATGATGGCGGTGCAGCTCTGGGTGGAGAAGTGGGGATGGTTAAGAGGTGGATGTGCTTAGAGGTGGACGTGCTTTGGAGGGAGAACTGACAGGACCTGGTAAAGAACTGACTAGACCTGCAGCATTGAGAAACTGAGCTAGTGCTATGCCTGAAGCCTGTGGGTGTGGTTAAATTCCTGCATATTTTAAATTTCACTGTGGGGAATCAGGCTCAGTCAGGCATATAAAGCTATCTAAGTAAGTTGCTAACCTGCAAACGTAAGAAGAAAGGAGGAAAAAGACCACCTCCCTTTTAAAGTGGTATGAAGATATCCCAAGAAAAAAACATGTGTTATCAACATTTTTTTTTTTTTTTGAGATGGAGTTTCGCTCTGTCACCCAGGCTGGAGTGCAGTGGCACCATCTTGGCTCACTGCAACCTCCGCCTTCTGGGTTCAAGCAATTCTTCTGCCTCAGCCTCCTGAGTAGCTGGGACTACAGGCGTGAGCCACCATGCCCAGCTAATTTTTGTATTTTTGGTAGAGACGGGGCATCACCATATTGACCAGCTGATCCCAAACTCCTAGACCTTGTGATCCACCCGCCCTGGCCTCCCAAAGTGCTGGGATTACAGGCGTGAGCAACCATGCCTGGCTGTTATCAACGTCTTAAAACTCAAAAATTTATTGTCAGGTTTTTGTACCTGGATGCTCATTTAGTGAAAGCCTTATTCAGTGTGCACCAAGATGTGCACCTGGGCCAGAGTCAGCAGGCCTCCTCACGACAGCCTGCGTGCTAATCAAACCAGACACCACTCAGCAACACAGAAGGATCATCCAAGAGATGATTCTTCTCCCTCACATATGCCACCACACAAAAAATAAACAAACCTATATATGCAGAAAAGAAACATTTATCGTGCTTGAAATGCAGCTTTCTAAAAGTTCCAGCACATAACCACACATGCCACATGCAACCGAGTTTCCATGGTAAATAAGCTGAAACAAATTAACTACACCTTAAATAAATAGTAGGTTCTTGGGTGGTACCAGCACACAGCTGCCTGCTCTTTTGTCATAGCTGTTTTCTCACATGCTATCCAAGAGCATCGCCGACACATCCCACATGTTCCTGAGGAAGCAGCACCGAATCCACCTTACAACTGAGCCACAACATCTGTGACTCAAACTGTCACCCACCTCTGCTCTAACACAAAAACCCTGAATGGGAGTAAAATCCTGGGTTCTCATCAGATAGACATACTCAATCCCAATTAAGTACACTCATGGGTGTATTAGTTTTCACACTCTACATCAGCAATTTATTTATGGGATTTCATAAAAACACAAAAACTTCAGAAACCTAATCCAGTCAGTATATTCCACTGAATGATCTTACAGTGGCATTTAATATTCAAAGTCATAAACCCTTCTAAAAAATGAAAATTAATATTGTCATGCAATCATCTGACCTTGAATATAGTTGACTTTCATGACTATTATCAATATCAAAGACTTTTATAAAATTCAACCTTGGAGGATTCTATCTCTAGGGAGAAAATGGGAAAGTGCTATCAATCCCAAATTCTGAAAGTACCGAAAGTAAAATTTAATCCAATCCAACCCAAGGTGAAACCCAAGCAAGGCATGCCTCTCCCCAGATAAGTTTTAGCTATTTGGTGCCACCTGCTGACCAATGAGAAGAAACCTCCAGGGCAGCTATACCTGCGCTGCAACATCCACCGCACTTGACTCCTGCAGAAGCCCAGCCTGGCCCCCTGCCCTGCCCCGACCTGAGAATCTCTCTTTCTATCACTGAACCAACAACTGTTTTCCACAGAGTTCCCCCATTTTTTTTTTTTTGAGACAGAGTCTCTCTCTTTTGCCCAGGCCGGAGTGCAGTGGCGTGATCTCAGCTCACTACAACCTCCCAGATTCAAGCAATTCTCCTGCCTCACCCTCCTGAGTAGCTGGGATTACAGATGTGCACCATCACTCCTGGCTAATTTGTGTATTTTTAGTAGAGATAGGGTTTCACCATGTTGGCCAGGCTGGTCTCAAACTCTGACCTCAGGCAATCCGTGTGCCTCGGCCTCACAAAGTGCTGGGATTACAGGTGTGAGCCATCTTGCCCAGCCCACAGATTACTTAATAAGTAAGTGATAATTCTTGTCTTAAGCTTAAAATAAGTCATTCAGAGAACTAAAGCACTTTTTTCCCTAATGTTCTTTCTTAATGGTGTTCCTTAAAATCAGTTATTGTTCCTTAAAACGGAAAGGTTAGGCCGGGAGTGGTGGCTCACGCCTGTAATCCCAGCACTTTGGGAGGCCAAGGCAGGCAGATCCCTTGAGCCCAGGAGTTCAAGACCAAGCCTTGACAACAAAGTGAGACCCCCATCTCTACAAAAATAATAATTAAAAAAATAGCCAAGTGGGGTGGCATGTGCCTGTGGTTCCAGCTATTTGGGAGGCTGAAGTAGGAGGATCACTCAAGCCAGGGAGGTGGAGATTGCAGTGAAACATAATCATGCCACGGCACTCCACCCTGGGTGACAGAGTCAGACTCTGTCTCAAAAGAAAAAAACAAAAAAAAACAGAAGTGGGAAATGAAAGAATCCAAATTATCCACTAGTCTGTGTACAAAATAAATACATATATATATGCCAGTCACAGTGGCTCACACCAGTGGCTCACATCTGTAATCTCAACAATTTGGGAGGCCACAGTGGCCAGATCACTTGAGCCCAGGAGTTTGAGACCAGCCTGGGCAAGATGGTGAGATGCCCTCCCCACTCCTCTTCACTGTCTCTACAAAAATTAGCTAGGCATGGTGGCACGTACCTGTAGTCCCAGCTACTTGGGAGGCTGAGGCGGGAGGATCACTTGAGCCCAAGAGGTCAAGGCCACAGTGAGCCATGATCGCGTCACCGCACTCCAATCCAAGCAACAGAGTAAGACTCATCTCAAAACAAAAACAAAAACAAAAAAAGCAATGCTCTGAGTTCTTCTTTTTATTCAACTGTTTCACTCAAGTGTCCAGAATTTGTTACTAGAGACAGATATCTTTTTTCTTCAGTATTCTCCATCTGTCCAAAGACAATGTCCTTTGTCCAAAGACAAAACTGAGTATTTACAGTGATAGAACCCATTATTTTATTTTCAAAGCAATTTCAAGGCAAGATATCCCTCACTCCCACCATAGCCATCGTGGAAAGGTCCCTTCTAGGCACTCAACAGCAGCAAGGGAGTGATGTGAGGGTGAAGAAGTCAGAGTCAGGACAAGAGTATGGAAGAGTGTGCCCATGGCATGGAGACTCCAAACTCCAGCATGCTACAAACATCATTATCCTCTAAACCACTTCCACACGGGACTGGGCCAGCTGTGAGGACAGTTTATACCACACATACAGGTGTCCCAGGAGGTTATCTAAAAAGGGCTGGGTTTTCTCCAGATGCTATTGGCCATGCCTCCCGTGGGCTGTGAAGTCATCTGTACTTCTTAAATAGCTGTGGGAAGGTTAGGAAGAGAAGGGAGGAAGCCTTGGCCATCTTGGAACTCTGCCTGGTGGTTCCGCCATTAGGAAACCGGGAAAGGACTATGTGAGGCTGACACAAGAAAAGGGAATCTCCCCTTGAAGAGAAAGGCCCTCGTGCCTCTACTAGCAGAGCGAGGGCCTGGATTCCACTGGACTTGATCACCACAGTAGGAGCTCATTAAATAACTTTTGAATGAATAAAAACAGTAATACCCTGCGTGTGATATGGGTAACACCCATGTTCTTTGTGACTAGGTTTCAAAAAGATACTCGAAAGTGTCCATCTACTTTTCCCACTCTTCTCCATTGTAGGGTGGGGTGGGATGCGGTAGTGTGTGTGTGTGTGTGTGTGTGTGTGTGTGTGTGTGTATAAAGGAATATGTAGAAAAGCCAAGATCCTCCCCCTCAAATTACTCTTCTCTAATCCTATGTCCCATGAACTGGAATTTTCCACAAGATGCACATAAGATGAAATTCCAGATGCTTTATTCTTTTCTGCTTCAATAAGCAGATACTAAATTCATTTCTTCAAACAGGTGGGCCAAGGCAGAAATGGATGTGGAAATTATTATCCTGAATCTTTGAGGCAAAGGGGTTTCTACAGCTCTGGCATGAGCTACCACAGGTCATAACCATTAGGAAAGAAACTGGAATGTTACCATGTCAGGCTTTAGAAGTATTCTATTAGTTCTCCTCTATATTAATTAAAATTCGTAAAGGCAATACCTGGAACAGCCCAGAGGGAAAATACTTTACCTGTTCTCTTACTTCCCAAAATGACACACTTATTTTCTAAGTTGCACAGGTATCAGATAAACTTGCAGGTTTTTGTTCTATGAAGAAACAATAATCCCCAGGCTACTTTCCAGCACCCTCTTCTGTTACTCTACAAAATCTGCCTTGGTGACATCACCTACTTCCCTGTCTTTGCTGGTTACCCGGTGCTGACAGCTGCTCCCTGGACAGCAAGGTGCAGGTGTCTCCTAACAATCACGAACTCCACCTGGCGAACACCGAACTCACAGCCCCCACCTCTAGGCCCCACATCTCCTCCACCACTCCCTCACTGAATGGCATCCCCACTTCTCCCAGTTGCCCCAGCCAGAAACCTCGCAGTCACCTTTCATTTCTCCCTCTCCCTCCACAGGGTGGTCCTAAGGTAACTTGTACCTCCTGAAAATCTCATGAGTTAGTTCCAGCAGGAGTTTCTCATTCCAGCTCCTCATCTCTCATTGTAATCCCTAATCCATTCCCCTACAATGCTACCAGAAGGACCATGCTAAAATGTAATTCCAGTCATTTTACCCCCTAAAAACTAAAATCTACCAATTGGCTCCCGATGCCTTCAGAATAATGCCGAGATGCCTTAGGAGAGAAAATGAGATTCTCCATGAGGACCCTGTCCATCTCTCTAGCCTGGTCCCACTATCCGTGTCGTAAGCTCTTGCAACTCCTGAGAGAGAAGAATCATGTTCTCGTCTCAGTTCCAAACCTATCACCTGGAACAGCTCTTTACTCTTCCTGCAAATCCTAGCTCAGGTATCACTACAGCCAGGAACCTCCTGGAATCACTCACCACCACCACCACCACCACTTGGTCTGAATTAGGCAACCTTAGTGCCCACATGCACTCCCTCCGACACCTTATGCACCGCTGACCTGTCATTAAAAGACAGGTTCATAATTACAAACCATCTATTTACTTACCATCAATAAGCCACGGCCTCTTGAGGTCACAATCCCATCATTCTGTCTCAATAACTCCTAGCAGGGTGCCTGGTAACATTAGGTGCTTGCTAATTATTTGTTTCTGAATGGGCTGCCTGGGTGGGTGGCAGAGGGAGGATTGGGAGGCGAGAGCACACAGGCAAAGTTAACTGGAGCTGCCACTCAGGTACTATCTCCATCAGTCACAACGCCTGAAACATACACTCTTCTGACTTACATAGATCTGGTAGACACTCTGCTTTCAAGAAAGTCACATTTTTAAAATGGGCTGCTAATGAACAAGTGAATATTTAATAAGGTGCCTCTCCATACACACAATAAAATTTAGATTTCCCTTTTTAATTTAGTTTTTACCCTTGGAAAAAAATTTTTTTATCTGAACTACTCAGATTTCAGAGAGTAAAGCAGCAAATAGAGAACACATGCAATTTTCATTAGCAGTACACATATGCATACACATATGCACACACACATATACACACACTTCCTTAATATCCAATCTTAAAGGCTCAAATTAAATAAAATGAAGAAGGCGACCAACATTCGCCAATCCTTTTCGAGGAAGAAAACTATGTAACAATTACTTTGGCAGAATTCACAGACCCAAATGTTCTGCAAACACTTAAAACTCTCCCACTTTATTTATATAAGAATTGAAAAAGTGTACACCGGATGCTGGTATGTTATCTTTAAAAAGGCCTTCTAAGGACTCTGAAGGTACCAAACTGCAAACTGCGTGTCTGAGAATTTTGCTTTAACTATCTCAACTGTTCAGTTGCCAACAAGGAATATCTATAAGAAACCACTGTTTCTTTTTTTTTTTTTTTGAGACAGAGTCTTGCTCTGTCGCCCAGGGTAGAGTGCAGTGGCTGGATCTTAGCTCACTGCAAGCTCCGCCTCCCAGGTTTACGCCATTCTCCTGCCTCAGCCTCCTGAGTAGCTGGGACTACAGGCGCCCGCCACTACGCCTGGCTAGTTTTTTATATTTTTAGTAGAGATGGGGTTTCACCGTGTTAGCCAGGATGGTCTCGATCTCCTGACCTCGTGATCCGCCCGTCTCGGCCTCCCAAAGTGCTGGGATTACAGGCTTGAGCCACCGCACCCGGCCTGTTTCTTTT
Source organism: Chlorocebus sabaeus (assembly GCF_047675955.1). Classification (NCBI taxonomy): domain Eukaryota; kingdom Metazoa; phylum Chordata; class Mammalia; order Primates; family Cercopithecidae; genus Chlorocebus; species Chlorocebus sabaeus. The sequence continues at coordinate 54,415,040 of NC_132917.1, read as the reverse complement.
TTTTAATTATATTTTAAGTTCTAGCCTACATGTGCACAATGTGCAGGTTTGTTACATATGTATACATATGCCATGTTGGTTTATTGCACCCATTACCTCATCATTTACATTAGGGCATTTCTCCTAATATTATCCCTCCCCCATCCCCCCACCCCACCACAGGCCCTGGTGTGTGATGTTCCCTGCCCTGACCTATAATTACTCAGGTACATGGGGCTAGTGCCAAAAAGGGACCGAGATTGCATCCCATTCAGAGTTCTCTACTCATAAATACAAAGACACACATGAAAAGTCACAGCATGATAATTAACAACACAAGAAAAGTCACAAGCATACAATGTCCGTTATTAAAGTAGCCTTCACTTTTAAAACAACCCAGTGTACTGTAGCTTTACAGGAACACATCCACTGTTTAAAAAAAAAAAAAAAACGGTGCCTCACACCTGTAATCCCAGCACTTTGGGAGGCCGAGGAGGGCGGATCATGAGGTCAGGAGTTCAAGACCAGCCTGGCTAACATGGTGAAACCCCGTCTCTACTAAAAATACAAAAATTAGCTGGGCATGGTGGCAGGTGCCTGTAATCCCAGCTACTCAGGAGGCTGAGGCAGGAGAACTGCTTGAACCCAGGAGGAGGAGGTTGTAGTGAGCCGAGACAGCACTACTGCACCCCAGCCTGAACGGCAGAGCAAGACTCTGTCTCAAAAAGAAAAAAAAAAAAGCAAAAAAAGGCAGTATAGAGCTATATACAGTCCAGCCAAAATTCAGAAAATCAGATTATCCTGAGAGGGAAAGTTTCTCTGAGACCTATTAATAATTATTAAATTATTAAACTCTTGTTAATGAAGTATTTTGGATTTCAAGTAATCTATAGCTGTACTAACTTTTGTTTATCAATGGCAGAGTATAGTAATATTTCTCACTATGATTATCAGATTTTCTTTCTCATTCCCTGAGTATGTTACAAGATCATAATTATTTTAGCTTCTAGGTGAGCTGTTAACATTATGAAATATTGTTTTTGTCCCTATTAACATATGAACCCTATTTTGATTGATAGTAATATTTGCCTGGTATATATTTTTCTATCCCATTATTTCAAACCCTCTGCAAACTAAAAATAAAATTCGAAGGCCCCCAACCATCTGAAATGGGCCCTCTTGGCCAAGGACATCCCTGAAAATCTCTTTCAGGCCATGATGGAAGGAGGTGGGGGGTTGGACACGTCTCACTATCCCCCTCCAGCATTAACATCAACTCAGACCTTAAGTGGGATATGAAATACTCAAAGTCTATTCTCTCTGAAGCCTGCTACTTGGAGGCGTCATCTGCATGATAAAACCTAGGTCTCCACAACCCCTTAACAAAACCCAGACATTCCTTTCTACTGATAAGAACTCAGAAAAAATTTAAATCTACCTATGACCTGGAAGGCTCCCCCTCATCCCGCCCTTCCAGATCAAATCAATGGAAATCTTACATGTACTGACTGATGTATTGTGTCTCCCTAAAATGTATAAAAGCAAGCTGCACCCTGACCACCCTGGGCACATGTTATCGGGACCTCCAAAGGCTATGTCATTGGTGTGTCCTTAACCTTGACAAAATAAACTTTCTCAATTGACTGAGACCTGTCTCAGACATTTTGATTTCACACTTCTAGAGTCATTTTGTTTTAGGTATGCTTCTCTTTGTTTCAATCTAACCCAAGAGTTTCTGTCATTTAGTCGGCAAGCATAATCCATTTGCATTTATTAGGATTACTACCATATTTGACGTTTCAGTCCATTTATTTTGTATTTTCAATCATAAGTAACAAAAATACGGAAACTGGGGCCCCAAGAGTTAAACAACTCGATCAAATCACACAGCTATGATGCTTTTATCGTAATATCTTTATCACTACTGAATCTTGTACCATCAGAACACAATCTAATCTTTAAAATGCAGAGGTGAAGACTAAACCCTAACACAGTTAAAAATTATATTTTGGGAGGATGGCTCACACTTTCTGGGGCATGGTGTTTTATTTGCTTTCTCATTCCATCCTCCTCAGCAACCTTCTGAAATAGATACTACTATTAGCCCTATTTTACAGGTGAATAAACTAAAGTTTTGCTGGTGGTGGCACAGAAAAAAAATGAAGAAACCAAGAGGACTTGAACCAAGTGGGTACGACTCCAAAGCCCATGCTTTAAATGAACAAACTGGCCTACCCTCTAGGCAAGAACCCTTTAATAGTGGTCCATGTCAGAAAAATATCAAAAAGACTCAAGGTTCTTAAATAAGGAAATGAACGACCCCCATCAAAGTCTAATTACGCCTAGGACAGTTACCCACCCAGCCAGGTTTCCCTGTACATACACAATGGGGGTGATATCGCCCCCAAAAGGAATGAAAATTCATTTTGGGGATGAGGCAAAAAATTGTATTCTTTTTCATATAAGCATAGATATGCAATGTTATCTATGGCATGAAAATTTCATGGGTGGGCAATGAGGAGAAAAAAAATGTCGGCCGGGCGCGGAGGCTCACGCCTGTAATCCCAGCACTTTGGGAGGCTGAGGCAGGCGGATCACGAGGTCAGGAGTTAGAGACCATCCTGGCTCACACGTCTCTACTAAAGTAGAGACTGAAACTCAGTCTCTACTAAAAATACAAAAAATTAGCCAGGCGCAGTGGTAGGCGCCTGTAGTCCCAGCTACTCGGGAGGCTGAGGCAGGAGAATCGCTTGAACCAGGAAGCAGAGGTTGCAGTGGGCCCAGATAGCGCCACTGCACTTCAGCCTGGGCAACAGAGCGAGACTCCGTCTCAAAAAAATAAAAAAAAAAAAAGTCACACTGGGTTAAGGGGCTCACACCTGTAACGCCAGCACTTTGGGTGGCCCAGGCAGGATGATCGCTTGAGGCCATGAGTTCGAGACCAGCCCAGGTAACAAAGTGAGCCTGTCTCTACAAAAAAATTAAAAATTAGCCAAGTGTGGTGGCACAAGCCTGTAGTCCCAGACACTCAGCTTGAGATGGGAGAATCACTTGAGCCTGGGAGGCCAAGGGTGCAGCAAGCTGTGATCATGTCAAAGCACGACAGCCTGGGCGACAGAGCAAGACCCTGTCACAAAAATAAACAAATAATCTAAAAAATTCCTATTGGGGATGGGAATAATGGAAAAAATGATGAGAAACACTATCCAAGCTAAAGAAAAAAATGCTTATCTCCTTTAATGAAGATGTAACCACCCAACAGTTTCACCTCCCCTGCTATCTAGATAGATACTATTTATAAAGACAGGGGAATTGCAATAAAGTTATTCACACAGAACTGGCTGTGCAGCAGACCAGAGTTTTGTTATTACTTAAAAGTCTCCCCAAGAATTTGGAGACTGGAGTTTTTAAGGATAATTTGGTGGGTAGGGGGCCACTGAGTTGGCAGTTCTGATTGGTAGGGCTGGAGATGAATACGGAGTTGAAAATGTCCTCTTGCACTGAGTCAGTCCTGGGTGGGGCCACAAGACCAGATAAGCCAGTTTATCCATCTGGGTGGTGCCAGCTGATGCATCGAGGACAGGGTCTGCAAAATGTCACAAGCACTCATCTTAGGTTTTGCAATACTGATGTTCTTCCCAGGAACCATTTGGGGAGGTTTAGAATCTTGCAGCCTCCATCAGCATGACTCCTAAACCATATTTTCTAATAGTGTGGTTAATTTGTTAATCCTACAAAGGCAATCTAGTCCCCAGGCAAGAAGTGGGTTTTGTTATCATCTTTGTTTTAAACTACAAACTAAGTTCCTCCCAAAGTTACTTTGGCCTACGCCCAGGAAAGAACAAGGACTGCTTGGAGGTTAGAAGTCAGATGGAGTTGGTTAGTACAGATCTCTTCTGCTGTCTCAGTTAAAGTTTTGCAATGGCGGTTTCAAAGACTCGAAAAAAGCCTCAAAAGAGAGAAAGATGAAGAGCACATTTCTCTGTACTAAAGAACTAGAATTTCACATATCGCGGGTCCCACTCATTATGTCTCTGATACAAACTCTCAGAGTGGCTACTCCCCACCAGAACTAACGTGTGTACACTTTAGGGGAGCAGTGAAGATTTAGTCATCTTCTCCCTACAATATTCAAATGCTAAAACGCCCATTATGAACTTCTGTTCTCAATATTCAGAGATAAAACTCTTTCCTATAACTTTCCTATAAAGATGGAAGATGCCACTGGAAGGTGGAAGGTGGTTCTAGCTTTATAAACAATACAGTCCAATAGACACTTTTTGTTTTTTCTTAATGGGCAAATTCAACCAGGCTCTATACTCTTTGAAGGGGCAAAATTCACCCTTGCTATAATGGAAATTAATTGTTTTTAAAGATTTCACTTGTGGGAAATACACTGTTTATTTTTAAACATTCTGCCAAAAAGATCTCTTCACCATGGTTTAAAAACTTATCATTATTATACAGTACAACCATGAATACACTCTATGACAAAAAACAATACAAGAGAGAAACATGGCACCCCCCTCACCTTCCTCCATTTTACAGAGCAAACTGCACAAGGAATAGTGATATTACAAATGGATTTATTATTTGCGTCCCTGACAAGAAAATTCTTTATATGCTGCATAGAAATTTATCCTTCTTCACTATTCACACATTAAAGTTGTAAAGTATCAGGCCAGGCATGGTGGCTCACGCCTGTAATCCCAGGACTTTGGGAGGCCGAGGCGGGCGGATCATGAGGTCAGGAGATCAAGACCATCCTGGCTAACATGGTGAAACCCCATCTCTACTAAAAATACAAAAAATTAACCAGGAGTGGTGGCAGGCGCCTGTAGTCCCAGCTACTCGGGAGGCTGAGGCAGGAGAATGGCGTGAACTTGGGAGGCAGAGCTTGCAGTGAGCTGACATCACGCCACTGCACTCCAGCCTGGGTGACAGAGCGAGACTCCATCTCCAAAAAAAAAAAAAAAAAAAAAATTTAAAGTACCTTACTTCTCTGCTTACATATAATACTCTCTAAATTCTAAATATAATTTTATAAGTTCTAATACTTTGAAAAATCGGCTGAATGTTGAAAGTAGATCTAGAGAGAAAGGTTAATTTTTTGAGTGTTCATTTATAAGCCTCATAATCACCTAACTTGAACCAACTAAAATATTTTTTAAGTCCTACCAAATAAATACACAGCTATTCTCACATACACGGCAGTTCAAGGCCATCCTTTTTTCTGTTCCACATACAGAGAAGAGCTATTAAAATTGAAATTAACTGATGTCTTCTGGTTGACTAAAATTATTTTTAAAAATAGAAATTATTAAATCAATAGAGAACTAGCACCATGGTCTTATGGCTAATGTGGGGTGTTTCTAAGCCACCATAAATAAAAATTTGGTCTTACATTTAATTCTAAATAGTTTTAAATTACATTAGAGTATAGTTCTAATGGTGCTGCTGCCAGAATACCAATCCTGAATTTCGGTGGGTTTGGCATTTCATTGCCTTATACGTTGTGAAATTTCATAAGTTAGTATCATACGCCTGAACAACACAGGAACAATAAAGAACTTTTTATTTGTAGGCTGACTTCTCCTAGAGCAACCCAATGCCAAAATCCTCTGCAAATCTATCAAGTGGAAATGCATATCTCAATTACCTGGAAGAGAATGAAATGAAAGAAATATGTAAAACTGCACTGAAAAGCAACACTATACTAAGTGATATATGGGACACATATACCTCCCTCTACCACCACAAGCTCTGCAAGGGCCAGCATCCTCTCTGTTCTGTTCTAGAGTGGTTTCTTGTTTGTTTGTTTTGAGACAGGGATTCCCTCTGTTGCCCAGACTGGAGTGCAGTGGCGCAATGTTGGCTCACTGCAACCTCTGCCTCCAGGACCTCCGCCTCCCCAGTAGCTGGGACCACTGGCACAGACCACCACGCCTGGCTAATTTTTGTATCTTTTGTAGAGCCAGGGTTTCACCATGTTGCCTAGGCTGGTCTCCTGGGCTCAAGTGATCTGCCCACCTTAGCCTCCCAAAGTGCTGGGATTACAGGCGTGAGCCACCGCGCCCAGCCTATTCTGTTCCTCTTTAAACCATTAGTACCCAGCAGGGCCCCTAAGCCACAGCAGGTGCTCAAAGACAACTGTGAAATGCAACGCAGATGGTAGGAGCTGTGTTGCCGCAGCGTAATCTAACTCTAAAGCACAGTGCATCTTCCTACCTAAAGTGTATGTACTTTGGATCCCAGTAAAATTCTTATTGTTATATAGGAATAACCTTCTCTTTACTCAGATTCATTCAGCGAAGGTTATAAATTTGTAAGTTATAAAATTATAAATTTATTTTCAACTGTCACAAAACGAGGGGTCATATTGGATAGGATTGCAGTAATCACTAATTTCACAATGTCACCTGTATTTGCCTTTTAATATATTTATTTTAAATAGAGTTTTTTTTTTTTTTTTTTTTTTTTGAGACAGAGTCTCGCTCTGTCGCCCAGGCTGGAGTGCAGTGGCCGGATCTCAGCTCCCTGCAAGCTCCGCCTCATGGGTTTCCGGCATTCTCCTGCCTCAGCCTCCCGAGTAGCTGGGACTACAGGCACCCGCCACCTCGCCTTGCTAGTTTTTTGTATTTTTTAGTAGAGACGGGGTTTCACTGGGTTAGCCAGGATGGTCTCGATCTCCTGACCTTGTGATCCGCCCATCTCGGCCTCCCAAAGTGCTGGGATTACAGGCTTGAGCCACCGCGCCTGGCCTTAAATACAGATGATTTTAAGATCATTTCCCTTTGTAAAATATCCTAAATCCTAGACTGTCATGGCGACCTAGATTTCCAGAGATTTACACTTTATTAGTTAAATTTTCTCAAAGAGCTGTTCAAGTAACTACCATTGCTTGCACTAACACTGCAGCAACAAGCCTTTCCCCTTTGTATGCTTGGTAAATGTTTCCCAAACTTACTTAGAAATCCATAACCTTTCAAATAAACAAAATGACTAAAGATTGGCCTATGATACTTGAAAGGAAGAGAACATCAATCCTAGAAAAAACATTTAAATAATTACCATTTTAACACGATCAAACCTCTATTAGAGGGGTCCCCAACCCCCGGGCCACACAGCAGAAGGTGAGCAGCAGACAAGCAAGCGAAGTACAGCTGTTCCACACAGTTTGCATATACCTACTATCTGAGCTCTGCCTCCTGTCGGATTCGTGGTGGCATTAGAGCCTCCCAGGAGCACAAACCCTACTGTGAACTGCACATGAGAGGGATCGGGATTGGGCGCTCCTATGAGAATCTAATGCCGGATGATCTGTCACTGTCTCCTATCACCCCCGCCAATGGGACCATCTAGTTGCAGGAAAACAAGCTCAGGTGATTCTATATCATGGTGAGTTGTAAAACTATTATTATTACTATTGTTATTTTTTGAGATGGAGTCCAGCTCTGTTGCCCAGGCTGGAGTGCAGTGGCATGATCTCGGCTCATTGCAACCTCCGCCTCTTGGGTTCAAGAGGTTCTCCCTAGCTGGGATTGCAGACATGTGCCACCACCACACCTGTCTAATTTTTGTATATTTAGTAGAGACGGGGTTTCACTATGTTGGTCAGGCTGGTCTCCAAATCCTGACCTCAGGTGATTCGCCCACTTTGGCCTCCCTAAATGTTAGGATTACAGGTATGAGCCACCATGTCCCGCCAGAATTATTTCATTATATATTACAATGTAATAATAATAGATATAAAGTGCACAATAAATGTAATGTGCTTGAATCATCCGGAAACCATCCCCACAACCGTCAGTGGAAAAACTGTCTTCCATGAAACCAGTCCCTGGTGCCAAAAAAGTTGGAGACCACTGCTCTACTACTAAAATCTGTTTAAACCTGATCAATCTGGAAAAAAAAAAAAAAAAGAAAATATTGTTTAACAATACAGTCTATACAGTCTGGAATCCATTAGAGGCCTGCACATGACTGCTTAAAAGCTTATTTTCAAAGGTACTCAATATCAAGCTTGGTAACAAAAGTCAGTTAAAGTAAATGTGGATTCACTTCGGCTCTCCAGAATATCTAAACATGAGTATACAAGAAAAATGAGCCATGGTGCCTAAAATATTGCCGTAAGTTTAGAGCCACAAAAGAGATCTCTGATTTACAATGCATTTATCATAGGTGACAGCCACAAGTTAAGTATGTTAAGTATGACTACTGTGGAGCCAGACCCTATTCAACCGAGCCAATCAGCCCAACACTCAGGCTGGGGATACCTTACCACACTTTCCAGAAAGTCACAGGATAATGCACAGCCTGTCCAAAGCTGCATGGGCTTGTAAGTCAAACTTACCTGCCTCCTACTATTGCCCAAACGACTGCAAAATGAAAGTAAGATCTTAGCTGGTGAAGTCTTCAATCAGGCATAAGAGCAAAAGGAACCAGCAAGTTTCTGTGTTCTCCCAATAGGGGGAAAAAACTTAGAAGGCAAGATCAGGGCATCCACACCACTCTGAATTTCTTTAAAATCTCCCTGGTAATGTGATTTTTGAAACTGCATTTTTCAACTACTTACTTGACCAAAATCAAGCCCATAACTTCATCTCCTTGAAATATGTTACTAATAAACAAGTTTTCTATTTCCCAAAATATCTGCAACATCATATGCGCTTTGTTTTTCCTATTCAAAATGCTTTCGAAGCAATTGCTTCTTTTGTCAAAATCAGCAGCACAGAAGAATGAACCGGATGTCAAGGCAATTTGGAGCATTTGGAGGGAACTAAATTCTGTTAGTATTCTATGACTCTGCAGAGAGAGAAAAATCAGGGGCTGGGCACGAGCAGTAGCTGGATTTTTAGTGGAGCCTGAGTGTTATGGACCAAATTGTGCTCACCTTCCAAATTCACATGTTGTAGGAGCAACCCCTAATGTGACTGTATTCGGAGACAGAGCCTGTAGGGAGGTAATCTAGGTTAAGTGCGGTCATAATGGTAGGGCCCTAATCCAATAGGACTGGTGTAGTTATCAGAAAAGGAACAAAGAATGGCCCGGCGCCGCGCAGTGGCTCAAGCCTATAATCCCAGCACTTTGGGAGGTTGAGGTGGGCGGATCACTTGAGGTCAGAAGGTTGAGACCAGCCTGGTCAACATGGTGAAACCCTGTCTCTAATAAAAATACAAAAATTAGCCAGGTGCGGTGGTGAGTGCCTATAATCCCAGCTACTCAGGAGATTAAGGCAGGAGAATTGCTTGAGCCTGGGAGGCAGAGGTTGTAGTGAGCAGAGACCACGCCACTGCACTCTAGCGTGGGCAACAGAGTGAGACCCAGTATCACACACACACACACAAAATTAAAAATTAAAAAAAATAAAAATAAAAGGAACAAAGAGATGCTATGGTCTCCCCGTACCCATTCCATCTGCACAAAGAAAAGGCCAGGTGAGGACACAGTGAGGCGGTGGCCATCTGCAAGCCAGGAAGAGAAGCCTCATCAGAAATCAACTGACAGCTCCTTGATCTTGGACTTCTACCCTACAGAACAGTGAGAAAATACATTTCTGTTGTTTAATCCGTACAGTCTATGGCATTCTGTTATGGCAGCCTGAGCAGATTAATTCACCAAGTGAACCCTAAAGCTGCCTTCTGTGCCATTAAACTCTAATCTCAATCCAAGGATCCTGTAATTAATGAAGGCTTTCTAATCTCATTAGCAATGGCACTGCTAACTCTCAATATCTTGTGATTTTAAAGATAAGGATGATGGATAAATGAGAACCACATCAACCTAAACTTTATCTGGAGAGACTCTTTTGAAGCCCCTAGTCCCAGCCCAGGGCCTCTCCTATGTTCCTATTGGTTTGTTGTTGTTTTTTTTTCACAGCACATGCTACAATGGTGTTTAAATAATTACCTGTGTAATAATTTGTTAAGTGACTATCTTGCCTGAAAGTATACTATACTCTCCATGAACTGTTAGGTATTTCTCTCTTTTTCATCAATGTATCCCTAAATATAGTGCCTAGCTCACAGAGGACAATACATAAATGTTTAATGAATAAACTTTATACTTAAAATTTTCTCAACTTCGGGGAGTATTAGAAGCACTTTACCTACCAATTCCTCTACTATCAAGAAGAAAAAATTACTCAGTTCAGTGGTAAATTTTTCCAAATGTAAACTATAAGTAAAAAAAAAAAAAACAAAAAACAAAACAGATAAGTTCTTGTAGATTGAGTCATCTTCAGTTTTTAAATTATATTTACCTGAGAATTTTTATGTTCTCTCACCGAGCAAAAAGCTTCAAAAGCAACTTCAAATTTCTAAGACAAATTTTCATTGCTGGCTGAGCGGGCATGTTCAAGCGTGCCAGCTCTGGGACAGGTCCATGGCCCGGTCAGCCCTTTCCTCACCACCTCCGAAAGCACATGTAGCACAAGGAAGGTCCCAGGGCCGAGAGGGGATTCAAATTGTTCAAGCACACATACGGTCTTGCATTCAGACTTTCTTTTTTTTTTTTGAGACGGAGTCTCCCTCTGTCACCCTGGCTGGAGTGCAGTGGCACGATCTTGGCTAACTGCAAGCTCCGCCTCCCAGGTTCATGCCATTCTCCTGCCTCAGCCTCCAAGTAGCTGGAACTACAGGTACCCGCCACCTCGCCCGGCTAATTTTTTGTATTTTTAGTAGAGACGGGGTTTCACTGTGTTAGCCAGGATGGTCTCCATCTCCTGACCTCGAGATCCGCCCACCTCGGCCTCCCAGAGTGCTGAGATTACAGCTGTGAGCCACCGCGCCTGGCCCAGATTTTTAAAAATAAAGTTCCCAAGATTAGAAGAGATAAAAACTGACAGCAATTCAAGGAAAACGTGGCAAGCTCAATGTGAAGCAACAGCAGAAGATACAACTAAAGGAAGTTTCATTGTTAGACACCAAGTTAAATCACCCCAGGTACTGACCAAGCCAAGAGTGTCCAGAAGGGGCAGCCAGGCTGTAAGACATCTAGGAGACCCAGCCTTGGAGCTACGACCCCTGGGGAAAAGTCTAGGAGAGACACCTGGCAGGTATCTGCAGGCAGCCAGCTTCAGGAGGCGCCCTGGGAGAGCTGGCACAGATTTCCCAGCAGGTGGGGAGCAACATCTTCACAGTGGCTCAGGGTTAGCAGGTACTTTCTAACAACCAGAGCCCTCCAAAAATGCAGAGAGCAGACAGGTATTAGATTTGTTGTTGTTACTGTTGTTGTTTTCACAGCACGCACTGAAACAATGTTTAAATATGACCTGTTAAATGACTATCTTGCCTGAAAGTACACTGTACTCCCCATATATTCAACAGGATAGCTACAGAAAGGACTGAGTACTGTGTGGGAAGCCGGGATGCATGTATTCCAAGATCTCATACAACTACAGGCATCTATAATTTGTTTAACCACAAAGTATTCACACCATTCTTGTGATCCAGTACGATGCAGTAATACTACAATAAGTAAAACTTGGTTACCAAGGTGTGTAAAACACTCTCTCTTCAATGGGGCTCAGAAGATATTTCAAAATAATGGCTTTTCCATCCCTATGTTTAACTGAATCAGTATTACTTTAATTGTAACCATCCTCTGTTTGGGGTGTTGTCATATTAAGAAAATATTTGCACTCTCTTCATAAACAAAGTATTCTTCTACAAACATTTATACACGTTTTCACTGGATTTCACAACCCCGCTGAAAATAATGAGCAAAAAGTTCTCAAAACAGCTTCTGCATTCTGATGAAAACATTCATTTTAAGTACACCACTGGAAATATTTATCACGAAACCAATTATTTTATTTAGGAATTTTATACTTTTTAAAATATTATAAGGTACCAAGTAAAACATTTACTTATTAAAAAAAAATCTTTTAATTAGAAAATACAGTCATCCCTCACTACCCGTGGGTGATTGGTTCCAGGACCTCTTATGAATACCAAAATCCATGGATGCTCAGGTCCCTTATATAAAATAGTGCAGTATTTGTAGATAACCTACACACATCCTCTCGTATATTTTAAATCACCTAGAGATTACTTATAATTCCCAATACAATGCCTATACATCACCTCATTCACATGGATTCAATGAAGTTTTCAGCAAGCAGCAAATTGAACTTCTGCTTTTTGGAACTTGGTGGATTTTTTTCCCACATATTTTCTATCCATGGTTGGTTGAATTCAGATGCAGAACCCACGATACAGGGGGCCAGCTGTACTGCTTATGCTGGTATGACTTCTCAGTCACCCAAAGAATATCACTGAGTCTAGGATTTTATCCTTCGAAAAAGGAGGAAATACTCGTACTACCTAAACAGATATGAAAATCCAAAAGGTTTTTATTTAAGAAAGTCGTAGAACATCAGAATGTAAAACAGCTGTGCCTTGCAAGTCCTTTGTCTACACAAACCTCTCTGCCTCTTCAGGTTGGAAGGAGGGGAGGTGGTGGCACCTCAGAAAGTAGTTTTCCTAACAAATTACTCCCTTACTTTTCTCCTAATCAGATATTTGCTTTAATGGAGGAGATTTGAACAAGTCAGTCCCACCTAGTCACTTAAAAATCAATGCACACATATTCAGCATTAGTCATATTGTAACAAATTCCTAATATAGTGTGGGGCATTAGATAGAAGAGAATAGATAGAAGAGAGGAGCTGGTGATAAACCAAACCAAGCAATCAAAATACTACACCTGAAGTCTGCAGAATATGGTTTGTTATGGTTGTTTTAATGCAGTTCTTGGAAATGTCCTTAACATTTTCTATATATAGATTATGACAGCACCAAAATATTCCCCCCAAAAGTGAACTAATACATTTAGAAGCATCAAGAAAATATGGGAAAGCCATTCGTTGTAACCATATTCAGCTACTGAGGGATGTAGTTAGATATTCAGCAGTTCCTCAGCCAGAAGTGGGTTGGTTTTGCTTTTTGGCAATGGGTATATGTTTTTAATATTGCTGTGTTACTCAAAAAGAGTTGATGTGTTCAAAGACTAGAAAGGAAAGGGCTGTTTGTGAAACCAGTGATGAGAGCATGGATCAAAATAATGACCTACAAGGATGGTCACTTACATGCTCATGGAGACTTCTCATTTCTAATCCTTGGACACTTTGAAATTCTGCTAAGGCCCTCAGATTCTCAAGAGTGTAGATGCTGGGTGAGACAGCCAGTGTCAAAGAGATTTCTCTGAAGAGCACCTTGTTCCCACACTGGGCCTGCAGGAGGATAGACAGGTAGGGGGCATTGTTCCCTTAGCTTGCTCTGACTGCAAAGGCACTAACCAGATGAGCAATGAGATCCCTCACACTATGCCTAGTCCTCCATGAACAGGAAGGCAGTCAGTGGCTTACACAGTGTGCTGAAAGATGAGCCAAGTTCCCATGAAAATTGTGTTCATATCTCCACGTGGAGCATGCAAAAAAGTTGAGCATAATATATCAACATGGAGACACCAGTGACTAGTGTCTTGGGTGAGAATGGATGACCAAAAATAAGCTCAGCAGATTAAGCTCCACACAACAAAAGTTATTTATTTATTTATTTTTAAACACAGGGATCACCAAACTGAAGGCTAAGAATGTGCCCAGTTGTAAAATCCAGTGTGATTACTATGCCAGGGAAGCTCCCAGGCCACACAGGCAGTTCTCTTCTTTCCTCATGACCACAGAGGGAACATGGCAGTCGCCTCCAGTGCATTCTTCTCTGAGGTACCCTGGCTGATCTGTTAGTTCTCTGAGTCCTTGCAGAGCTCATTCCTGACACTTAATGAGGGCAAAGCAACAAACACCGGCCCTCTTCAACCAGACTGCTCACCACTCACACAATCTCCAGGAACCTCCATCTAGAAGCTCCAGAAGGTTCCTGCTCAACAGGCTTTACGAAAGAGGGATGATGAAGCCCTTTCCCCTTGCTTTCAGTGTCCATTCCAATAAGAGAAACAACAACAACAACAACAACAAAACCCAGAAAAGCCAGAGTTTGCCCTTGGTTTTGCACTTAGATTTTCTATGAACACATCTCTGACTTCAAGGGAAGTCCATTAATCTTTCTTGATGTACAAGAACCTTGCAGGAAAAGTAGGCAGGGAGCTATCACCCATGCACACACAGCCACACTTCAAAGTGTATTCTCTGAAGTGAATATTTATTTCTCTTCCCCTAAATGGCAGAAGGCATCTTCCTCTGTTGCCAGAAATAGACAGTTATGTCAGGAGCAGCCATCCCTGATGTAAACCAACCCTTCACAGAGTGTGAGGGGTGGGGGCAGGTAAAGTGCGACCACTCTGACAGCCTGGCCATCCCTACAGCACTAAATTGATGCCAGCTGCCCGTTACAGGCTACATTCCTGAGGTCCTGTGACTGGCTCCTGAGAAGACTAGCAAACCTTCCCATCAACTTCCAGATAAGAAGAAGGGTGAGGCCTTTGGGGCTAGAAAGCAGAAACTCACCAGCTCCCCAATCAGAACCAGTTTCACTCTTGGCAGGGGTAGGGTGTCATTTCAGAGGCCAGTGTGTTTGGGGAAGGAATGAGTGAATTATTTGACTGACATCCTGCAAAGAAAAATGCACATTCTCCTTCTCTCAGAGTTTAACATTTGGAGAGCGATGCTGTCATACTGTAAGAATAAAGGACAGGTCTGGAAATGAACCAAAGCTCCTTAATCTAGTCTTGCTTTACTGTGCAAATGTTTTCCTATCAAATATTCCAAAAGACGCTAATGATCACCCCCAACACAAATTTTCAGGGAGCTGCAAATACTTACCAAAACGCGCTCAAGCTTTTCTCACGAAGTCTCTACACACGCTAGTTGCTCCAGATTCTAGCTTCCACTTCTCACAACTCCCCAGGCCCCCACCTTTGTGCTCTCTTCTCCCCAGAGAGGCTCCATCCCCAGGCAGGGGTGGGAACTCTCTGGTGCCGTGCCCAGTGCCAGCACAGGGCATCCAGGTACCATCTCCCATCAACCTGACCTGCCTTGTCAAGGAGCACTGAGCAGAAAGGTGAGCAAGTAATGAGACAAAGCCTCCGAAACACGAAGAGCTGGAACTGACCAACTCAGAATCTACCAAGTCCATCTCCTCCTCTTTCTGGACGCCACAAACCTGCACCTGGTTGTCCAGCCAGGTTAGCATTTAATTGGTTTAAATTATCCTTAATGGATATACACAGCATTAGAAATGATTGGTTATCCCTAGCACTGTTACTAAATAATGTGTAGTGTTCCCTAAAAGGGAGAAGGAAGATTTCTACAAAATACAGAGGTGACCAGCTATTCAAGAAGCTCCTTTGTAATATATAGCAACTAGTCTGAAATTTGCCAGTCTCATTTAGCTAATTACAAACCTATTTGTTTCTAAAGGAATTAAAAAAAAAAAAAAGAGCCAAAGAGCCCCAGAAGCAGTTTATCATGCCTCAGATAGCTCATGTGGGAGAAGGAAGGGCAATTTCTACTTGGGTAAAGGGGACAGGAAGATGAGGACTCCTTGCTTCCTCTTCACTGGGGACCCCAGAGTCCTGCTCTCTGCAGCTGCCTAGCCTGACTGTTGACAGGGCAGTCCACAGGCCTCGAGAGAAGATCACAAGAGATCTGTAATCAGAGAATTTGACATCCCTTCCAGAAATCAGCCATTCCTTATTTGGGTCAGTCCCAGCAGGTGACTTGGGACAAGTCACCTAGCTGCTCAGGGCCTCAATTTCCTTGTCTATAAAGAGAGGACCAGACAGGAACAGTGTTCTTGGCTGTACATCACTGTCACCTGTGGGGATACTGTGATTTTTTTTTTTAATTAGGCTGGCTCAGGTGTGAGTGAGCATCGAGATCTTTAAAATGCGCAGCCAGCCAGGCGCAGTGGCTTCGCACCTATAATCCCAACACTTTGGGAAGCCACTGCAGGCAGATCCCTTGAGCCCAGGAGTTTGAGACCACCCTGGGCAACATGGCAAAACCCCATATATACAAAAAATACAACAATTAGCTGGCCATGGTGGCTCACATTTGTAGCCCCAGCTACTACAGGAGGCTGAAGTGGGCGGACACCTTGAGCCTGGGAGGCAGGGGTTACAGTGAGCCATGATTGTGCCACTGCACTCCAGCCTGGGCAACAGAGCCAGACCCCGTCTCAAAACAAAACAAAACAAAAAATAAAATATCCAGCCAAGGATTGAGAACTGCTAATCAGCTAGAGCTCTTTCTAGCTTAAACAAAAAATGTTATAAACCTCAAATACCAATAAAATCATCAGCAGACACGCCCCACCCCTCCTTAGCATGGTGGATCAAGACCAAAAAAAAACAGAACAAATCTCTCAAAGAAAGGCACATCTCCAGCAACCTGGTCCTGGGAACACCTGAAGCCCACTGAGTCTTCAGCCTATCCAAGTGACAGTTTCCAGTCAGCTCTAAAATTTTGTTCTATTTGAGATTTAGATTTTCTTTTTTTCTGTTGCCTGAAACATGAGTCTTACAATAAAATATTTCAAACACAAATGTTGTGGTTATTTAAAATAAGCCATCACCTAATAAATGTGACTACTTGCCATTGTTTTTTCTTTCAAAGAATGAAAAACAGCCTAAAACATTTGTTCATTCTCTCACTTTTAGTAGATTACAGATCACAGAAAAACACAAAACAAATCCTAAGAAATGAACAATTAACATTACAAAAGTAAAAAGAATTATAATTCCAAGATGCCAAAAATACTGATTACATTTCAATTACCATTTGCGCCTTCATCTGGAAAACATATCCTCCATTGGAAAGTACCCAGAATAACAGCTGCAATGCTTTTTCAACTTTAACAAACACTGGAAAAGTTAGCCAAAACTCAGTGTTGGCTGACATCCAGGGTTTTATTATTATGTACTATTAGTTCATAGTGAGAAACATGGGCTAAAGGAAGGGGGAAAGCGAAGTAATAACAGGGGCTTCGTAATCATGTGCAGATGTGAAGGTTTCTGAAGCTTTATCTGCCAGAAAATGCCTTCCATATTACTTCTATTACCTGTATCCTTTATTAATTAGATAATTACAAATGTTGTGTTTTCAGGACGTTATTTAGAGACTTAACTGTGAAACAGTTTTTCTCATGTCAGTGGCTGGGCCATGCTGACATTTGAATATTTTTCATATGTAAAGGAAACTGGTGGATTCTCTCCCCTTCGCTCTACATTTTAGCAAGTGCTGAAAGCAAATCAACAGGCAAACAACCAGTCACCTTCCTCCCTTATGCCCATTTCTTGTCAAATCAATTATGGTTCAAAAGCCTCTCACTTTTAGTACTACATGAATGTTGGGGCTGAAATATTTATTTTTTAAGGCTTACACAAACCGCATGGGGTGGTATGGTCTAAGCACAGACTTTTCTATCTCATGAACCAGCAACGTTTAAACAAACAAAAAAATGGAGGAACCAACATGAGTTTCTAACTTTTCCTTAAGGAGAAAAAAATTAAAACAAATACAAAAAAACTACTAATATTGCCACTATTTTATAAAGAGGAGTCAAAATAGGCCAAGAATTATCATTGTCATCTGAGAACTGAAAGATGGATCCCTTCCAGAAGTGGGCAAATGTTAACCCTACCTGAAGGCTTCTGCATGGATGGTGAGGGCCTCAGGACACATCTGGGCTCCACAGGTGCAAAGGCAAAAGCATGAGCTAACAGGAGGTGAAGGGTGAAGTCCTAACCAGCTGACTAGGAACAAACACAAAGTCTCTCTGGGTTTCTCTGTCTACATCTACACCTCTACCCTACTTTTAAAGTCCCTTCATATTCTAAAGTTCCATAACCACTAGGTGAAAACACGGCAGGACTGTTACCCTTTTATTAGGATGAACCAAGTCTCTATGCACCACCAAATGTATCTCCGGCACCCAGCACAGCACTTAGCATAAAGTATGGGCTCCAGACATATTTATTGAATAAATGACTTTTCTGCTCTCCCCAGTATTCAAGGGGTCTTTAAGAAAAATGCATTGATAATGGATGCATGGGAGCTTCTTGAAAGAAAACAAAGTATGGATCCAGCTTCAATTATTCACTTTAGGGATGTATGTATAGCTGCATTATTTAAGAAACACTGATACAGCTTTTACTATGTGCCCAATTCTGAGCCCTTTACAAATATTAATTCATTTAATCCTCAAAATAACCTTTTTTGTGGTAGGCACTATTATCTTTTTATCACTTTCCAAACGAGAAAACTGTGGCACAAAGTGCTCAGGGAACATTGTCCAAGGTAACAGAGGTAAACGATAATGAAGCTGGAATTCGAATCCAAGTAGTCTAGCTTCTAGGTCTATCCTATGCTGTCTAACACAATCATCACAAGCCATGTGTAGCTATTTACATTTAATTTAAATTAAATTAAATTTAAAATTCACACCAGCCACATGCTCAGAAGTCACACACATGGCCCACAGCAAGTCTACCAAACATTCCCATCTTGTGAATGCACTGGTCATCTTCCAGCCAGTGGAAGCACTGGTCTATGCTCTTAGCTGCTACTCTCTTGCTGCCTTTCAATCTGGGTTTAGCTCCAGAGACTGAAGCTCCAACTCCATGCTGTATGTATTCCCCAACCTAAGAAATATAACTCAAAGTTTTTTTTTCAGATTGGGACTCACTAACATGTTTCTTTAAGCAAAAGAATACAGAAACAAGTTGACGGGAACTTGATTATTGATGGACTTCCTCAACAAGAATGCCAACTGGAGGTCTTGTTTTTTTCCTTTGTTATTCTCTACTCTCCTCCTGGCAGGATGTTTGTGGAGATGGTCTCCGGCTGTGAGGTTACTGGCGCACACTTGCACCTGTCCTGCTGTGCGGAGCTGGAACCCTGTATTTACAGATTTTGTAAGCAGAGTTCAGCCAGAGGGTAGCCCTTCCCAAAATTCAGTTCCCAAAATATTTGCAGATATTTTTCAAAACCTAGGAAGCACACCACACAATGTTCTTTCTGTAACAAAAGGAACAGACATTTTTGGTGGCATCAAGGCAGCCTTTAAATTCTATGGCTTGGAGGACTGAGGGTTAAGCTGTCCTTGGGGAGTTATGATTTCTGCAATTCCCAAACAAGTTAGTTTCGCCTTTGAGAAAACGCAGTTGTTCAAAGTTTAAAAACCTAAGAAGGTTAACACATCAAGTCACTGTTCACACTAACACCTGAATCCAAATGTTTTGTCAAGCACAGGTAAACTATGGTAGAAGAAAGGAAATTCCTGGCATCAAGAGGCAGATCAATAAAGAGGTGACTCCCTGGTGGTTAGAGTGAGTCTCAAAGGAAGAAGAAAGAAAGTACTCAATTGAGCTTAGTGGAAAACTTGAAAAAAAAAATAAAAAATTAATTCATAGTTTTTGCAGTGGCTAAATGTTCCAGTTATAAAACTGTTTCTGCATTTGTTAAATGAAACCAATATAGTATCTGTAACAAAATGTACTAATTCCTTCTCTTCTTCTTCTAAGCCAAGCATTTTTCATGATGCTCATTTTCAGAAAACCCAAGACAGTTCCTCACTGCAGCTCTAGGGTTCTCTGGCCTTATAAACAAAGAAAGAAGCCAGGCATGCTGGTTCCTGGTGGGGGCCCAAGACCAACAGCCAGAAGCAGATATCGAGTATTCATGTTCCATGCTGTCTGTTTATCCCCATTTACAATTTCCTGAGCAACGACCTCCATAAACACATGCCCATATCATCGTATGTAATAGCTGTATGGTGTTCTACCATACGGATACACCAAAATTTATTTAACCAAGTCCCTACTACAGGACATATAGTTGTTCACTATTCTCAGTACTTCCACGAGCACAGTAATATCATTATAACCTTGTCCAATTATCTTCATAGGATAAATTTTCTAGCGAGAAACCAACTTCCCTACAGAAATGAACCCTCCCATTGACCTTGTACAAGAGGGCCTGTTTCCCTCTACCTTGATCAGCGTCGAGTATTAAGTTGTCTAAGATCACTGCAGGTCTCTAAAGTGATGGCTTGTTATTTTAATTTGCAAGTCTGCTTACTAGTGATGATGGATATGTTTTCATATAAGTTGATCATTTATTTGGGAAAGTTACTAACATTCTGTACTTCTGTTTACGTATCTGTTAAACAGAAAAAAAAAACTGAACTTACATCTAGAACTGTTTTGAGGATTAAATAAGATAATACATGTGAAATGCTTCTAATAATATATAGAAGAAAAAGCATTCCCCCCCCCTCCAAAAAAAAAATGTTAATTGTTACTGTTATTTGTACCTTTTTTTTTTTTTTTTTAATTTAAAGAGACCGAGTCGCTCTGTCGCCCAGGCTGGAGTGCAGTGGCGTGATCTCGGCTCACTGCAATCTCCGCCTCCCGGATTCTAGCAATTCTTCAGCCTCAGTCTCCCGAGTAGCTGGGATTACAGGCGCCCACCAACATGCCTGGCTAATTTTTTGTATTTTGGCAGAGACAGGGTTTTACTGTGTTGCCCAGGCTGGTCTCGAACTCCTGACCTTAGGCAATCCACCTGCCTCGACCTCCCAAAGTGCTAGGATTACAGGCGTGAGCCATCGTGCCTGGCCTATTTATAGTTTTTAAACATATTTCTGATATGGGGAATAAATCTTCCTTTGGGAACAACAGAGTTCACATAGGTGGTTACTTTTTGTGAACAGCACAGATGAAATAATTATCACTGGGTAACAAAGAACTACTGTATAAGCCCACGGGGTACTTCTAGAAGGGGACCACCTCCCTTCATTTAGTTAAAATGTCTACTAGACCAAGGCTATTTTTCTTTAATATGAATTCAGAAACTGCACCTGTTAATAAAAAAATTAACTATATTCTTCGATTTACTTGCTTTTTAATAAAGTAATTATGGTTTTCCCAGAATTTTTAAACAAAATTATACAACCAAAAAAATCCCCAAAAGAGGTTATTGGTTAAATAAATCACCATATATATAAGTAGACTCTCATGCATCAAATAAAAACAATATTTTATGTCTACATAAAACACGGAATAAGGCTCAGAGGAAACAAAGGTAAAAACATATGCAAATTATGATTATAATTTTGTTTTAAAACATATATATATCTGAAACAATATACACCAAAATGTTAAAAGTATTTAGCACTGGGTGGTGGGATTAAAGGCAATTTAAATTGTCTTATTTTTCTTAACTGTATTTTCCTTAGTTTCTACAGAGTACACTTTATTTTTGAAATGAAAAATCTTAAGTATTTGTACAGGTGGGATTCCAATGCAGTGTGCAGTTTCCTGGACAAAGCAGAGCTGTCTGGCAAGACAGAGCCTTTTTGGACAACAAGGTTCTCCTGGAACCATGATTTAAACAGATTTGAGGGGGTGGCACCACATAAGGGTTCCTTGAGTTCTGAACCTGAGGTTCCTGCCTCCTCCTCTTCCCAGAGTGGGCAAGGCCCTGAGTTGATTTTGTCTGTCCCCTGCTTACCATCAGTGATGTCCAGCGCTTTCAAAACAATGCTCTAAATGTATGATAGGCACACAGGTCCCTGCTTTCCTCCATACCAACCCCTGCCACACACCCACAACCTCCTACGATTCTCAGACTCGCCGCTGAGATGCCCTCTCTACCCCTGCCTCAAGCTCACCTCCTCCAGGGGGTCTTCACTGTACCTTCTGTGCCCACATCTGTCACAGCATTCCACACACTGCACTACACCTGTCGGCCCACTTCTGCCCCGTTCTTGACTGTGAGCAGGCTGGATGAGATATAAAAGAATGGTACAATTGGCAGACAAGTGGAGACAGAACTTATCTCAGGACATTCTTAAAAAAAAAAAAAAAAGAAGCTTTATTGAGGCATAACTGACATACAATGTGCATATTACACAATTTGGTAAGTTTTGACATATGGATATACCTGTGAAACCATCACTGCCAGCAACAAAATGAGCATATCCAACACTTTGAAGTTTCCCATGCCTCCTGGCCCATCCTCACTTACCCCTGTCCTCCACCCCCAGACGACCATGGATCTGCTTTCTGTTGCTACAGATTAGTTTGTAATTTCTACATAAACGGAATCATACAGTTTTTTTTTGGTCTGGCTACTTATCCAGTATAATTATTCTGAGATTCACTGATGTTGCTGCATATACTAACAGTTTGTTTTTATTGCTGAATAGTATACCATTAAATGGCTACAACAGTTTGTTTATCCATTCACCCATGATGGACATGTGGGTTGTTTCCAGTTTGGGGTTACTACAAATAAAGTTGCTATAAACATTTGTGTATTATTTTTGTATGTATATGTGTTTTCATTTCATTAATAGGTATCTCTAGTTAAATACCTAGGAATTGAATGTCTGGGTAATATCACAGGTCATACTGTAATTTGTTAAAGAAACTGCAAGTTTTTTAAAACAATGAGCAGACAAGGACTCAAATATACCAGGGCAATATCCTCTTAAAAGGAAGATAAATCTTTTTTAAAAGGGATGATGAGTCACCTTATAATGTGAATAATCATCCTCTGTAATTTTTAAAATACAATATTCACATTTGGAGTTTCTCAAGTAAGTCATGTCTATATTAATTACAGTTATGTAAAAACTTAACACTCTGTTTGCTGTCCAATTCCTATACTGTACCCCATTCTTTTTAGGATTTGGGTAGCACCATTAATTGTGTTTTTCTCTGTACTCTCTACAGCGGCCTTTATGAGAAACAGCGTGACACTGTGATTATGTTCGAGTGTTGAAGGAGGACCCTTTCTTTGCATGTGTTCCAAGTAAAGAGAGTAACCCACTCATGTGACTTTGGGGAAGTTATATTAACTTCTGTGCCTTTGATAAACACCCTATCATCACTCACATATAGATGTAAGATATTAGGGGTCTCCTGTTTAAGAGGCTATTAAGTAATACAACATGGGCTACAGATAGAAAAGCAATTTCACATGCAAATATCTACATTGGCACTTAGCCTTGGACCCTCTTCTTCAATTTTAACCAAAATTCAGAAAACATAAAAATAAGGCCAGGTGCGCTGGCTCATTGCCTGTAATCCCAACACTTTGGGAGGCCAAGGCAGGTGGATCACTTCAGGCGAGGAGTTCAAGACCAGGCTGGCCAACATGGCAAAACCTTGTCTCTACTAAAAATACAAAAATTAGCCGGGCGTGGTGATACACACCTGTAGTCCCAGCTACTCTGCTGAGGCACAAGAATCACTTGAACCTGGGAGGGGGAGATTGCAGTGAGCTGAGATCATGCCATTGCACTCCAGCCTGGGTGACAGAGTTAGACTCTGTCTCCCCTCCACCTCCCAAAAAAGAAAACACAAAACACACAATTTATAGAATATATATGTAAGAGCAATCCAGAACACAGAAGGAAATTATAACAAAACCAGAAACATCAAGATATGCTCCTTAGGCCGGGTGCGGTGGCTCATGCCTATAATTCCAACACTTTGGGAGGCTGAGGTGGGAGGATTGCTGAAGTCCAGGAGTTTGAAACCAGCCTGGGCAACATGGCAAAACCCCATCTCTACAAAAAATGCAAAAATCAGTCGGGTATGGTGCTGTGCGCCTGTGGTCCCAGATACTCAGCAAGCTGAGGTGGGAGAATCCCTTGAACCCAGGAAGCGGAGGTTGCAGTAAGCTGTGATCATGCCACTGCACTTCGGTCTGGGCAGAAGAGTGAGATCCTATCTCAAAAAAAAAAAAAAAAAAAAAAGATATGTTATTTAGTTCTATCTAAACTTCAAAAAAGGATTCGATTTTCTGATGGACACTGCATTCAATATTCTGCAGACATATTAAACTGCATAACAATTTTCTAAACACAGTTTTTAAAGGATCTGAATATAATAGCATAATAGAGCTAAACAGAGTCTGACAGCTTTTATTATTTCTATTAACTTTTCTGCTCTAGTTTATACAAGCCAATAAATCTCATTCTATTCCACATGAAAGGAAATCCACTCAGTAGTCAATTACATTTCTACTGCAGGCTGGGGTATCTTTGCTTGAGACATAAGAGACGTGTCCATGTGTCCTCAGACTCCTCCTGTAACTTACATAAATGTTCCAGAAGCAAACCTTTTAAGTAAAAACCAAACCCCATATAAAATGTCACTAGCCTGCCTAAGTTTGAAGGCATCTACCACAGCAGTCAGTGCAAAGGGCAGTAGGTCCACCACCTGCAATGAGGTCACAGGAATGACACAGCCTTTGAAACAGGTGTTAAGTAAAACTCCTTAGACCCAGCAAATCCACTTTTAGGGATCTAAGGAAAAGGTAACTTCAGATAAAAATATGAATGCAGTGATGCTCATCACTGTGCTTTTTTATAGTAGCAAAAAAAAAACTGCAGACAAACTATATGTCCAGTAATAGGGCACACCTACTTTAGAAATACGGTACACCTACTTTATACAGCCATAAAAAGTGTCTTCAAAACAATTTTTAAACATGAATACAACCCATAAAAACAAAGGGTATAAAAATGTGAGTGTATATGAGTGCAAACCGTACACTGGACCAGAATTATAGCATGGTTTAGAGCTAGGATTATAGGAATATTCTTTAATGTATTACTCTCATACTCAGAAGTTATTTTTTAAATTACAGTATATCCTAAAAATAATTATCTTGAGGTCTTTTGTTAAAAGCTCTTAAAATACCACATTATTTCTCTGGAAACATCTAAAGAACAAAATTTGTTTACCAGCCATGCTGTTTGTTTCTTTAAGGGCCTATTTGCAAAGCCTAATAGAAAAATCTGGATTTAAAAAAGAGAAACAAACTGGGTGCAGTGACTCATGACTGTACTCCCAGCACTTTGGGAGGCGAGGTGAAGGACTGCCTGAGCCTAGAAGTTCAAGACCTGCCTGGGCAACATGGCGAGACCACGTCTCTACAAAAAAAAAAAAAAAAAAAAAAAAAGAAAAGAAAAGTTAGCTGGGTACGGCGGCATGCATCTGTGGTCCCAGCTACATCAAGAGGCTGAGGCAGAAGGACTGCTTGAGCCCAGGAGGTTGAGACTGCAGTGAACTGTGTTTGCACCACTGCACTCCAGCCTGGGTAACAGGCTTGTCTCCTTGTCTCCAAAAAACAAAACAAAAAAAAAGACAGAGAAATAGGAAGTAAATTACTTAAAAATGATTATTTGGACCACAGAATTTAAATGTTCATGGTTATAAAGCATTTAAGATACGATATTCAAAAGTTTACTTTAAATGGCAACACTTTGGGAACATATTGACTCCAAGAAGTTATTCTCACATAAGATGACCAAGAATTTCTGATCAGTCCTTCATCAAGATTGTCAACATTACAATAGCTCAAATCCTATTAGCTAGCTGGCAATGAAATTTTTTTCTACCTAAGTGTAGAATGATTGAAAGAGAAAATATTTAAAGTCCTGTATAATAATGTGGGTGAACGTCAACCCTTGAATATGGTTTTGGAGACTTTTCACAATCTATTACTATGTGAAAAAGAAGGTAAATCCTCACAGTGACAGGCTATGATGCCAGGGGAATCTTCCTGTCAGTCAAGTTTAATAACAGTTTTTCTGGACCCAAAAATTTACAAAGTCTAACCTTGACCTTGATAAGGTCCCTTAGCGTTTCTTGACCGAATTATTGCCACAACTTCCTGACTGGTTTCCCTGCTCTGAATTTTGCCCAACTGAAATCCATCCTCTTCCATGCTGGAGCTTAAATGAGCTTTGAAGAACACACAAGCTTGACTAAAATGTTTCACCACCCTCCCCACTTGTCTTTTGGGTAAAACCTCCTTTCAAGTCATGCAAGAGTTTTTGCCTGGCCTCAGCTCCCTTCACTCCTCAACACAGCCCTCTTTACTTCAGCCACAGCAGAACAGGTCCTCAAAACACACTGTTTTCTCTCTGGCTTTCTGCATGCTGTTCCCCTACGTGGGACTCTCCCACACCTTAATCTTTCCAGCTAACACTAATCATTCTTCAAGAGTCACCTCCAGCCTCATCCTTCTTCACTAAGCCGTCCCCATCCCTCCCATCTGGCATCTACCTATTGACCAGACTGAAGCCCAAGCCCATCTTTGCTACTAAGGTGGTTATCCAACTTAATGCAATAAAGCACATCCACCACTGAGGGGAAATTCAGGAACAGGAGATTAATAACACAGCCAATTATTTCAAAGTGCTTATTCCCAATCAGAAATTTCTGGAGAATCGCATCACCATTTACAAGATTGTTCAAATTTCCTATTAGGTATTTTCCTCTTTTGTTTTGCTCAATTTTGTTTCTACTTTGTTTCCTATTTTGTCCAAATTTCCTATTAAAATTTTCCTATTTTAATTCAGGACCCCACCTGAATTAAAGTGCCACCACAGGGGATCCCTTGAATACTTTCTGAATTTAGAAATCTGTTTATAAAATCTTCATAAACAGGCCAGGTGCTGTGGCTCTTGCCTGTACTCCCAGCACTTTGGGAGGTTGAAGCAAGTCAATCACCTGAGGTCAGGAGTTTGAGACCAGCCTGGCCAACATGGTGAAAACCTGTCTCTACTAAATATACAAAAGTTAGCCGGGCATGGTGGCACGCAGCTGTAATCCCAGATACTCAGTAGGCTGAAAGAGGACAATCGCTTGAACCTGGGAGGCGGAGGCTGCAGTGAGCTGAGATTGCACTCCAGCCTGTGTGACAAGTGAAACTCTGTCTCAAAAAAAAAAAAACAAAAAACTTCATAAACTTGTTTTCCATTCCCTGTCATCACTCCAGCAAAACTGAACAGATTTTTGGGGTGTTCTGTGAGACCAGCAAGAACGGTTGATGCTGAGGTTCTCTCATGTTCTTATGGAACCACAACTAGAATTATAAATATTTTAGGCTCATAGGTCTTCTCGTTGATCCAGAAAAATCCAACTGATAAAAACCACAGTAGGAAGATTATATCAAAGTAAAGGACATCTTCTATAAATAACCTACATTCTCAGGAGTGTTTTCCAAAACATTCCCAATTAGAGATTGCTAAATGTATGCACACTCTTCATAAAAGCTCTTAATCGTCTGAAACTGTCATCAGCTCTCAAATCAGAATCATGATTTATTTATTTATTTATTTTTTTGACAGGGTACCCTGTCACCCAGGCTGGAGTGCAGTAGCACAATCTTGGCTCACTGCAACCTTCACCTCCCAGGTTCAAGTGATTCTTATGCCTCAGCCTTCCAAGAACAGAGAGTACAGATGCACACCACCACGCCTGGCTAATTTTTGTATTTTTAGTAGAGACGGGGTTTCACCATGTTGTCCAGGATGGTCTCAAACTCCTGGCCTTAAGTGATCCACTCACTTCGGCCTCCCAAAGTGCTCGGATTACAGGTGTGAGCCACTGCACCCAGCTTAGAATTATGATTGTAAAAATCAGCAGCAACTTGCATCTGCATATTGCCATGTATTTTTCAAAGTGCTTTCAGTCATATCATTTTCTTTCCTTTTTTCTTTTTCTTTTTTTTTTCTTTGGAGACAGGGTCTCACTCTGTTGCCCAGGTTGGAGTACAGTGGCATGATCATGGCTCACTATAGCCTCAACTTTCTGGGCTCAAGTGATCCTCCTGCCTCTACCTCCTGAGTAGCTGGGACTGTAGGCACATGCACCATGCCTGGCTTTTCTTTTTTTTTTTAAATAGAGATCAGGTTCTGCCTAGGCTAGTCTTGAACTCCTGAGCTCAAGTGATCCTCCCACCTCAGCCTCCCCAAGTGCTGGGATTACAGGCATGAGCCACCACGTCTGGCCAACTACAGCATTTTATTTGGTCCCATTTTTGTCAGCCATTTCTCAATGTCAAATCCCAGCATTAAAAGTTATTTTTCTTAATTTTCTATTTGTAGAAAATTAAATTGTTATTTTAACCTCTGATAATAACTGTACTCTTAATTTTTGCCATCAGACTTATTGTATATAAGCAAGTTTGTTCAGATTAGTCTCTTTACAAAGCGAGCTTTTGTAAGATTAATAACTTCATTATAATTGAAAGTAGGAAAATAATTCACAGAAGAGCGTGAAAAATTCTGTTATTTTTTTTCCCTATACAAAATGTACCATCTGGAGTTATTCTGAAGCCAAAAATACATCAGGAGATAGGACTTTTTTTATGGTGAAGGGAGGAGGGGAAACTAAATCACAAAGAAGCCACCAGGATGAGATAATGCACAACACTGAAATCTGAGAAAAAGGGTCCCAGAGATCATTCTCAAAGCTTACACTAAGCCTGTGTGACCACACAGGACCTGTGACACACCACCTTTTATAATGAAGCAAGAAATAGCACTCACCGAATGAAACTAGAGCGGAATTCAACATGCTGCCAAAAATAAAAAATAAAAAGAAGAGGATTTTAGGAAGAAGACTACAGTATGAGTCAGACATCACGGCAGTCCAAAGTGAAAACAGAGAGCCACTGACTCTCAGGGGTGTAAGGGACCTTAGAAAGGTCCTTGGTCTCATCTTACCACTGGCTGCCTTTAACTGCAAGGAAATCACTTTCCCTCTCTAGTCCTCAATTTCCTCATTTGAAAATTGAGGCATGAGGGTAAGGCCAGTGGGTCTCAAACTTGGATGCTCACCAAAATCACCTAGGAATTTCAAAAGACAGACTCCTGGACCCAGTGCCTAGAAATTCTTATTCAAAAAGGATATGATGGGCCGGGCACAGTGGCTCACGCCTGTAATCCCAGCACTTTGGGAGGCCAAGGCAGGCAGATCATGAGGTCAGGAAATTGAGATCATACTACCTAACACGGTGAAACCCTGTCTCTACTAAAAATACAAAAAATTAGCCGGGCGTGGTGACGGGCGCCTATAGTCCCAGATACTCGAGAGGCTGAAGCAGGAAAATGGTGTGAACCCGGGAGGCGGAGCTTGCAGTGAGCTGAGATTGCACCACTGCATCCCGGCCTGGGTGACAGAGTGAGACTTCGTTTCAAAAAAAAAAAACACAGGAGGAGACTATCAAGTGAATTAATATCATGATATTAAAAGTCAATTTAAGAATGTGAAATTCTGACGAACTTTTGACTTTGAGTATTTCATAAAAGATACTGTGAAATCCTAATGATACATGACTTCACTGATTCATTTATTCATTTATTGTAACACTAGAAAAGCAATGGTGCTCCAGTCTAGTGGGTAGACTGACAATAATTATTAACGAAGAAATGTGACATTAGATACTTAATACTGTGAAGGAAAAGTATGCAGCTTTGTGAACAAATGTCAGAGGAATTGGATCTAGGCTGAAAATCAGGGAAGGCTTCTCAGAAAAAATGATGTTGGTATTTCTTAAGCTGTACAAATATGCGAAATAGATCTACATTTATTGAATCATTACTCTGCAACTCACTGTATAGTAGTATGTTATGCATACAGTAAATGCAACAAGTACACATCAAAGGTGCGTAGTAATCAGTCCAGAGAATAATGTTTTCCATTAATATAATATTGCTTAAATAACTTCATTATGTGAAAACTTTTTCTGATGATAGAGACCCAATTAAATGTTGGAAACCAAGTAATCTATGTAATTTCAAAGGAAAACATTGTGCTGATTTTTGAAAAAGTTAAAAAAACAGCAAAAAAAAAAAAAAAAAAGAAATCCTAATGAGGAAATCAGAAAAAGCTATAGAAAAACGGACAAATTTTATACATGAACAATATAAATTGTGTATGATATATTACCTAATACCAAAGTTAACCAGATTCAGAACTGACGGTTATGAGAACTAGCTCATATAGAAACAAGATGACATTATTATATTGCTAGCCGCAAAAATTGGTCCTCAGCACCATTTGATAAATGATCTCAAGTAAATGACTCATAGCAAAAGTACCGACACTCATGTTTGCTTGTTACAAAGCAAAAGCAGTTTTTTCAACACAAGCATCAGAAGACCCCAGCAGGGCTCTTGCCACCACACCCGGCCTCCTCCTGTGTCTTCAAAATCAACAT
This sequence comes from Chlorocebus sabaeus, assembly GCF_047675955.1. Taxonomy (NCBI): domain Eukaryota; kingdom Metazoa; phylum Chordata; class Mammalia; order Primates; family Cercopithecidae; genus Chlorocebus; species Chlorocebus sabaeus. The sequence continues at coordinate 54,385,069 of NC_132917.1, read as the reverse complement.
CAAAATCTAAATTATCATCCCTTTCTTCATTTCTTCTGCAGCTTCTTCTATGGTTGGAACTTAGATTGTTTTCAATGTTTCGCTTTTTTCTGGTTCCTTGTTGAACGGAATAACAATGTCTTCTTTCCACATTTTGTGCAAACTTCAAGTTCACGGGCGCATGGTCTACACATTGTGTGATAAGAATCCTTCACTGTCTTTTATAAACATTTAACATATTTTTTAGGTTTTGATAATGGTTTATATTTTTTGTATTTTACACAACACTCAAGAACTTCTTTATAGCGCTGACATACTCCATCAGGAAATTCTGCATTAATTTCCTTGGTCTGAACCTTCTTATCGAACTTGTCATTTTTGAAGCTAAATGTATTCTGGTGCTTGAGGCCTGGCATGAGCCACGCTGCACCTTTCTGGGAGCTCGTCACCGAAACCACAACCACCCCACGCCGGGTGCAGGCAAAGGGATGAAGGGAAAATCAATGAACTACTTCCAGGAGTTAACACTTCTCTACTTGTCCTTTAAAATTCTTTCTATAAAAGGCCTCAAACACCCATAAAGCATGGAAGAACAGTGGTAGCCTGAAAAGTTACCAGGATGGCAATTACAGAAGACACTTGTCATCACCACTGGCTTTCCTATTATTCCTCTTAGCATTCTTTTTGGCCTTTCCAGCTTCCCATATTCCTGTTCTTAGGCGAAGTTAACATTTCCTACCTTGCTCTCTCAGCTTGAGGAAAGAGAATATAGAAAATGGCAAAATAAAAGTGTGAAACATAATTAAAAATAGCAGACGAGTACTAACAAAAAGTCTAAAATTTACTCACAATGGGAAAGGAAGGAAAGCAGGCCTCTTCTGGCAGTCAGAAGCAAGACTGAAGTGAATGAGAGGAAACTAAACACAATTCCTAAGCATATAAAATTCCTAGGAGGGCCCTGATCATTTATTCCTCAGAGAAAGGCAGTTAATACTGTGCAGTTATCACTTGCCAATACACATATTTGGTTTGGTTTTGTTTTTGAGACAGGGTCTCACTCTGTCCCCCAGGCTGGAGTACAGTGGTGCAATCACAGCTCACGGCAACCTCAGCCTTCTGAGCTCAATTACTCCTCCCACCTCAGCCTCCCAAGGCATAGGTGCACACCACCATGCCCAGTCAATTTTTGTATATTTTGTAGAGACGGAGTTTCACCATGTTTCCCAGGCTGGTCTCGAACCCCTGGGCTCAGGTGATCTGACTGCCTCGGCCTCCCAAAGTGCTGGGATTACAGGCGTGAGCCACCATGCCCAGCCCCAATACAGATATGTAGATACAACCCCATCAAGAACACTAACCTGATCAGCAGAACAAAGCAAGAAGGGAATGAGGTCTGTAACAGGCACTTACACTTCACCCTGGTTTCATAGCAGACAATGACAAAACAGGAGAAACTCTTATGAAATGACTCACAGGCCCTGTGAAGCCACTGGGAGTCATACCCCTAAATCACCTGAGTGCCTTTGATCCATGCATTCTCAGAGCTCTTCCCACCCACTTCCCACACCCAGGAACACTTGGCATTTTCTTTATAGTGGGCACACAGAAAGCAACAGAAGTCTGCTCCTGGGGAGGTGCTAATGTCCAGCGAAATGCAGGAGACAGGAAGGCACAGCAAAGAACCTGGATGGTACAGACCGGACTGCTGGCTTCCAGACAGCTTCTCCACGTGAGGGTTTCTCACGCCTGCAGGAGGAACAATCTCCAAAAAGGTCCTGCTGACGGAAGCAACGGGTAGAAAATCCACATCCTTTGGTATACTTCATGTTTCTTCTAACCCCTCGCTTTTCCGTGACCCTACCTTCCTGGGATCTTATGTGCTATGTCTGAACAAACATGGAACATAATTGATTCCATTCTCAACCCTGTGGCGCCCAGCGCTCCAAGAACATGGGGGCCCACGATGGGAGTTTATTTCACGGGAAATATGTGCTAGCACTGTCCTTGTTTCCCACACACTAGAGATGAGCAAGCAGAGGCAAACTATTGAGGCAGGTCTTTCTCCAGCAGGAGAGATAAAATCTCCTCTCACCTAGTTTAACCCCAATACTCAGGCTTCGGTTCCCTTCCAGGGCATTCCTCGGCTCTGAAGGAATAAAGCTGCATTCTCTCTTCCCTGGCCTGGCCTCCTCAGGGTCACATTTGCCTGCCCTGAGTCCTCACCACACCCCTTCAGACCAGCCTGCTTTAAATGGGGCCTTTCTGTAAGATGAGACACATAATCCATTGCACCAACTGCTGTGGGGCTTCTGGTGCCAAAAGACCATTGAGAAAAAGGCTGCTTAAAAAAGTATGGAGTAACTCAGTACTGTCAAGTCCTGTGGGATTAGCTCTATTCCAAGCCTGCCCTTCCTGTGTCAGGCTTCTTACATGTTCGTGCTCCTCCCATGTTTTGCTGACATCCTAGATCTAGGCCACCCAATGAAACTGTCCGCTGTGGCAGAAATGTTCTATATCTGTACTATCCAACAGAGCAGCCATGAGCCATGTGTGGCTACTGAGCATTCGAAATGTGGCTAGTGTGACCGAGGAAATGAAGTTTCAGTTTATTTCATCTAAATTCATGTAAACATAAGTAACTTCCTGGTGCTCATGGCTCCCTACTAGACAGCACAGGCTAGTGACATAATTTTGAGGGGAGGCCAGAGGATAACATGCATACTTGGCCAATCACCTGAGGACCTCTTGCAAGTCCTGGTGCCCATTTTGTACCCCAGACAATTCAATCAGATTCTCCGGAAGTGGGGCCCAGACATCTGCATTTTTTCTCTAATTGTTTCTAATTTTTTCTTTTTTTTTTTCTGCTGTAGAGATGAGGTCTTGCTATGTTGCCCAAGCTGGTCTTGAACTTCTGGACTCAAGTGATCCTCCCTCCTCAGCCTTCCAAAGCACTGGGATTTCAGGCATGAGCCACCATGCCCGGCTGACACCTGCATTTTTAAAGTCTCCTCAGGGGATGCCAATGTGCTGCCAAGATTGAGGATCAGCGCTCCAAAATGTGAAAATGTCTACCATTAATAGTCAATCCCTATCCAACCAGACACTTCAAAAACCAAAATCTAAGCCATGTAAATAATGAGGCCAAATATTCCCCCCATCATGCAATCCTGTGGCACTACGCCAAACCTCAGGCTCATCAAGAACAAAACCATGTCCAACAAATGGGCTGCTTTATAAAGGAAGCCATGCAGAGGAAAAGAGCTCAGAAAAGAAGGTAAAAGGAGGAAGGAAAGAGGTTTTTCAAATAACTGTCAGTATATAAAGCCTGGCTAGCATCAATCTTTATATACAAATAATTCATTTTCTGGAAAGTCACCAGTTAACAATACAATACACCTCCAAATCCAGTACTCTGAACAAACAGCTTTAATTGGATTCCTTCCCTTGGCTAACCCATCCACACACTACTATCTGTGCCTAACAGTAAGCTCTTACCACTATGCATTTTTCTTCAAAAGATTATCTGAAACCTGTGCTTTTACACTGGGGATATTAAACTCTTTAAATGGCAGCAATTAAAAAGCCAGTATTGGTCCAAAATCCATTTGCTCTGGCTCACTTTTGTCCAGCAGGCACGAATCTCAACCTTTACTTGCCATTACTAATTTCACCAAGTGTATCATTAACCTGGTGAAGCTTTTCCTCAGGGACTTGATTTAACAGAGGCATCATACCCAGAGTTTGGAAAAAAAAAAAAAAAAAAAAAAAAACACTCAGGTTTCTGTAGCCTCTAATCTTCCAATCAGCATTTCCCAAAGGCATGCCATGCCCTTCAGGGTTGACTGCTGACAGAGTTCCAAAGCTGGGGCAAAAAGCTCACCAGCGTTTTCTGGGCAGCACTGCTGAAAATCAAAAGCAGCAAGAGAGATTCTAATGGGAAGAGTATATGAAGGTTACTTTTTTTTTTTTCCAAACCTGTTCTTCATTTCTAGGATTTTATCATCATCATCATCATCATCATCATCATTATTATTTAGAGATGTGGATTTTGTTGGTTGCCCAGGCTGGCCTCAAACTCCTGGGCTCAAGTGATCCTCCCACCTCAGCTTCCCAAGTAGCTAAGACCACAGGTGCTCACCATGGCACCCGGTTGAATGTCACTCTTAATGACAATAAAAGTAGCTCCCTCTACATTGACAAGTGAAATATAAATGACCTAAAAGTAACTCTCTCCCCAAATTATTTAATATTACTAAAGTAATTCAATTACAAAACTGAGAACTCCTAGAGTTGGCCAATAACTTCAATAACTCACCTTAACTAACGGACTCCCCTCCAAGGAGAAAGAGCTGGCTTAAGTTCATCCACATTCACAGCCAAGAAGTTCTCAAAGAACAAATATAATCCCTGCTGCTGTGGCAAACCAGACTGAATTCTTTTTCATCTTGGCCTTTGTGGGAACCAGCAGCAGCAACTCAGTAATGACTTTGCAACCATCCATTCCAATGGAGGATAGACAAGAGGGATTTTTAAAAAATTAACACAATACTTATGAAAGAATCTGGAGTACACGTTTCATATACATATGAATGTGAGTTATGCTGAATAGAATAAAAATTTTTTCTGGATTACAAACTAGGATTGCCAGATAAATACTGGACATCAAGTTAAAGCTGAATTTCACATAAACAATGAATTTTTAGGATAAGTATGCCTCAAATACTGCATAAGACATACTTACACTAAAAATGATGTACTGTTCATCTGAAATTAAAGTTTAACCAGGCATTCTGGCTTCTTTTTTGTTTGATTTTGTCTTTCCTAAATCTGGCAACCCTGCATATCACTATACTGAGAAAAATCCAACTTTTTTTTTTTTTTTTTTTTTTGAGACGGAGTCTCGCTCTGTCGCCCAGGCTGGAGTGCAGTGGCCGGATCTCAGCTCACTGCAAGCTCCGCCTCCTGGGTTTACACCATTCTCCTGCCTCAGCCTCCCAAGTAGCTGGGACGCCATTCTCCTGCCTCAGCCTCCCGAGTAGCTGGGACTACAGGCGCCCGCCACCTCGCCCGGCTAGTTTTTTGTACTTTTTAGTAGAGACGGGGTTTCACTGGGTTAGCCAGGATGGTCTCGATCTCCTGACCTTGTGATCTGCCCGTCTCGGCCTCCCAAAGTGCTGGGATTACAGGCTTGAGCCACTGCGCCCAGTCAAAATCCAACTTTTAAAAGAGGCAGAAGAGGTCGAGCTTTGCCACTCCCCACCCACTCAACCTCCCAACCATTCCAACATCTTAGCGCCAGCTGTTCAAAAGGTGCTCTCCAGTGTAGATGTTAATTAGACACAACCTGATAAATGAGTGCCCCAATACCCAGCTGCCATCTCTGGGCCATAGGTGCTAATTATATAATTAAGCAGCAGATATACAGGTAGCTGAAAAAGTAGAAGTTAATTTTACTTTCTGAGCCTTTATCTGAGTAAAGGGCTCAGATAAAGCAAGCAATGAAGTTTGAGCAGGTGCCATAAAAGGAAGAAGCCATTAGTAAATACTAATGTTATTAAAAGTAAAGTCTGCTTGGAAGGCTGAAGCAGGAAGATCACTTGAGCACAGGAGTTAGAGGCCAGCCTGGGCAACATAGTGAGACCTTGCCTCTTGGGAAAAGAAAAGAAAAAAAAAAAAAAAAGCAAAATTTGCTTGGGAGAAATAACACAAAGACAACAGAAAGCAAACTGAATACTTAAGTGGTTATTACATGAATTAAGTATCCTAAATAATTTTTTAAAATAGCTACATCTATTGAATAGTTACGTGCCAAACAACATTGCAAAACTTTACATGTTTTATTGCATTTAATCTTAACACCCCATTAAGTGAGTCATGTCCATTTCACAATGTGAAGAAACCCAGACACCAAGATTAGGTAACCTGGTTAAGACTAGAGTGACCACGTTATCTGATTTGCCTCAGACCATCCTAGTTTATGCCTGCTGTCCTGGTACAACTATTAAAAGTGTCTCCTTTCATTCTCACAAATTACTTAGTTTGGATAATAAATTATGTGTTCACCTACCAAAGACCAGAGTCAGTAACCGGCAGAGGCAGGGTTCCAACGAGGCAGTGTGGTTCCAAGAAACAGAACCCACCCACTGTAAAATACTCCCTCCCAAGTCCTACTTTCCACAGAAGAGGATAGGAAAAAAGGCATTTTTTTTTTTTACTTTTACCAATCATACCTTAAATTTCTTACATGGTTACAAACCAATTCGGGGGGCGGTTGGTAAGCGTCATGTTTTCTGTAACTATATCCGCCTTTAAATCATTGCTATACACAGCACAAGTCATCTGCGGGCAGAGAAGACTCTGCAGTCAGCCTTCACTGACAACCCTGGGCATGAAAATGTTTAAACATTTCAACTTATCAAAGTATCTGGTCAAATATTTAACCAGATCTTTTTCTATTTTAAAACAACCTTTGCCTTCCTTCAGCCTGGCCAGGCAGCCAGGACACTCAGTTGTTTGTTAATTTTACTAAACAAAGATGGACATGCAGTAGGTCCTGGCTTTTAGTTCCATACACAATGCACTTTCTTCCTTTCCCTAGTAATAAAACATATATATATACACACACACACATATATATACACACACGCACTCACATATACAGACATGTATCTTTTTTACCTTTGGTATTGTGTATTTTCAGAACACTTTTCTATTTTCCCAGCAAATGTTTAACTATTCATGCTATTAATAGTTTGACAACACAAAAACAGTAAACATGAGCATAAACTTGTAGGCTTACTTCATTTATATAATTTTAAAAGGCATCCCAAGTGGTTCCAGTAACCAGAAGTAAGATGCCTTTCAAGGTTCAGCACGTTGGAAACAGTTGCAGGGACACCGAGCATTTCCACATATCTATTAACGGGGATAGTTTCAGCCCTTACTGTTGTGTGAAGCTGTGTGACTGCATCTAGCCTCTCTGAGCTCTGGACTCTTCTTTGATACAATCATGTGGATGTACTAACTATAGGGTTCGGCCCAGCCCCAAAACTTCTGATTCTATAATCCTCTACAATCTTTCTGACTGTGAGCTGCACCCTGTAATGTGAAAGCACTGCTCTTCCATGAAACTCCCCAACATTTGAGCTGGTCCAGAGGGTGGCCCATCAGGCGACCCACTACAGGTCCTTGAAGAGTGAGGAAAAAAACAATCCTCTCTCAAAGGCAGACTTACTCCAAGTCTACCATCACTGGAACCTGTCACAAGCATCCGAGGGCATCAAACACGAGCATTCTCATAAGACAGTGAAATCTCTTCCCCCCGGAAGATCTGCCACAGACAAGGGCCATGGGACCAGGATCGGCAGCTCTGCGGTGATCAGTGCAGGTTCCCATGTTTGTCATATCCCTGGATATATTAAGCCTGATTCCTGTCAGGCCCAGACCATATGAAAAAATGTATTTTAATGTTTGTTTCTCTGAAGGATCATGAATGCTTTTTTCACAACAATACTAATATCAACACAAAGGATAAGACTGGGAACTGTGGCTCTGAAGAAGGTTTTCTCTGCCTCAAATCCTCACAAGTCACCTTTAAAAAGCAAAGTCTACCACCAGTCTTTTTTTTTTGAGATGGACTCTTACTCTGTTGCCCAGGCTGGAGTGCAGTAGCATGATCTCAGCTCACTGCAACCTCCTCCTCCCGAGTTCAAGTGATTCTCCTGCCTCAGCCTCCCGAGTAGCTGGGATTACAGTCACCCACCACCATGCCGGCTAATTTTTGTATTTTTAGTAGAGACGGGGTTTCACCATATTGGCCAGGCTGGTCTTGAACTCCTGACCTCATGATCTGCCTGCCTCAGCCTCCCAAAGTGATGGGATTACAGTCATGAGCCACCGCACGCAGCCTACCAGTCACTCTAGTCGTAATGGAAACAGGAAAAGGGTAGGATGGGGCTGTGAGGTAACTGACAGTTTTAAAAGTGTTTCCTGTCATGAAACAGCAATTGTCCTTCACACTTGTTTACTCACAAAGGAAAAAAGCAAACAAAACAGAAAATGAAAACAGAATTCTTGGGCTGGATTTCACATGATTTCTAATAGAAAGCAAATACATTATTTAAAAGAAAAAAAAAAAGGTAACGCCACAAATCCGAAAGTCTGGGGAGTTAAGAGAGTTTAGTCGCCATAAAGTTTTAGCCATGTACAGTTACAAAACGGGGGTTGGGGGGGGTGCTCCTTCTTACCTAAAGTTTATTACATGAAGTTTACAGACACATTTAAGTGAAAACTTCCATACTAAGATTTGTTACATAGGCAGGCATAAAATCTCTGGCAAAGAATGTTGTGTTTAAATCCAGTCTTCTGGTACAGAAATACTTAATACCTCTTGACAAAAGTTATCTCTGTTTCTTATCAGAGCCCTCATTTCAGTAGTATCTCATTTCAAAACTTCTAGAAAACTTGTTATAGAAAGTCAAACAGAACCAAGAAAAACACTGAAGCCAATAAAAAAAAAAAACCTCTGTGTGTTTGGACCATCTGTCCAAACCAATTTAATTTTTTTATAACCACTAAGATATGTGGTCAAGGTTTATTTACCTTTCTTTTCTCAATGGTAAGTTTAGAACACAAAGGCAACTAAATGAAGAAAAAGTCCTACGGATTCAACATAGGCATATAACCAGTAATAACTAATTTTTAAAAACTGCCTGCAATTTAATTTGTAATAGTAGAAATCTCTCTTCAAATAGTCAACTCTTTTAACAAACAATAAAGTCAAAGACTCTTCCCAATGCAAGTATTAATTAAAACACAATTCCAAATACTTGCTTTGTATGAGAACAAATTAGACAAATTAGGGTATCCCAAAGCATTTTCTACGAAACCCTGCATCCAAGAGAGGCTATGAAAAGTAAGAAAATAATTCAAAGGTCAGGTAAGTTCGGGAAACATCGTATTTTACTCTCTACCTCCAGAATGCCTGTTAGGATATAACAGCTCTGAGACGACCTTCCCTAAAGAGGCCTAGTACCTGTTACTAAGCCCAGCATTCTCCAGATTTACTTGATGAGGAAATGCCCTTTATAAACCACACATTAACATACTGCAAAACTGGTGCTTCAAAGAAGCTGATGGGAAATGCTGGATTAGACGACATTACCTACACTGTTATCTATATTTAGTTAGAAACTTTTAATAATCACACACACCCAGTCTCTTCTCTCTGTGGCTACATGGGAGGATTACTCTTGCCTGCTGCCCTAGGATTTGGGTGGGGTATTTGATTATTCTGATCAATGGCCTGTGTCTGGCCCATCAGCCCAGAGTCCTTGATTGAGGATGGCAGCGCACCCTGCCACCATGTGACGGACAAGTAACATGAGTGGAAAATACGCATCTGTGAGTTTCAGCCACTGAGATTCTGGAGATACCTGTTACTGCAGCACCAGCCTAACCTGCCTGATAAACTATGGAAGGGAATTTTTCTTAAATAAACCTACATATAATGACCAGAAGTGACAAAATAAATATACAGAGAAACGTGGAATAAGCATACAACAAGAATGAATCCTTAAGAAGGTCACTTTGGTCTAAAGTATCTCATTTCAAGCACTAAAGGGCAGTGAGTTACAACTAAACACCCTGGTATGGACTAATTTGAAGTCATCAAGTTTGGTTTGTTTGTAGTTTGTGGAGGTGAGGCCTTTGACACAAGAAAATTAAAACTCTATTACATAATTTGCCTAAATTCATACTGTTAATAACAGTCATGTGACTTACTGATGGCTGTATTCTTTTCACTACACAATCAGTCTGAATTAGTAGAAAACACTAAATGATGAACTGAAAAAATAGTTTTGAGTTTCATTACTCCAAGGCACTCTGTAAGAATGCCCTTCTGTGGCTCAAACTCACAGGAGCATGTTTCTCACTCATGTTACATGTCTATCATATGGTAGCAGGAGGCTCTGCCACTACAGGCTGGACACAGGCCATTCCCCAGAACTAGTCAAACACACCACCGAAATGCAAGGGGAGCAGGCAAAAGTAATTCTCCCATGTGACCACAAAGAGAAGGGACTGCACATCTGCCGTCATTAAAAGTTTCTAAACATAGATAACAGCGTAGATAATGTGGTCTAATCCAGCATTTCCCATCCGCTTCTATGAGAATGTGAAAGTACTGTACAATCAAAAGGAGACAAACTGTTGCCAAATGGAAGGCCCTAAGCTTTTAAAGAATAAGCTGTTCTTATAATTGACAAACTAATTGTTTGCAAGGGATACATCCACTTTTCTTTTTCTGAGATGGAGTTTCGCTCTTGTCCCCCAGGCTGGAGCGCAGTGGCACGATCTCGGTTCTGCCTCCCGGGTTCAAGTGATTCTCCTGCCTCGGCCTCCTGAGTAGCTGGGATTACAGGCACGTGCCACCACGCCCGGCTAATTTTTTGTATTTTCAGTATTCTTACAATTTTATATTTTGTATTTTTATAATTTTTCGTGTTTTTGTATTTTCACCATGTTGGCCAGGTTGGTCTCGAACTCCTGACCTGAAGGCAATCTACCCGCCTCGACCTCCCAAAGTGCTGGGATTACAGGCATGAGCCACTGCACCCACCCTACATCCACTTTTCAAAACAAAGTTTACTTTTTCAAATTACAGAAATAACATATGCTTACTGCAGAACAACAGAAAATACAAAACAGCTCTGAGACAAAAGCAAAAATCACAAGGAATCTCATCCATTTTCCCCTCTCCCAAAAACCTTAATATTTGTAGTATTTCCTTATCCCTTTTGTATATTTTTCTACACAGTTGTGGTAATTCCATTTATATAATCTTGCATTCTGCTTTTTCTCCCTATGTTAAAAACCTTCCCATGTTATTAGAAGGTTTTCCATAATAATAGTTTTTATTAATACAGTAAATAAATAATACATTTTTTCCAGGCACTAGTCTAACTGCTTTACCTATAACTTATTTAATCCAACCAACCCTATATGGTCTGCACTATGATTATCCTGATCTTACTGATGAGGAAACTGAGACAGAGAAGGGTTAATGACTTGCTCAGGGTCACAAAGTGGGCCCATGATGAAATCAGGATTTAGACCCAGGCACCACAGCTCCACAGTCAGCACTTTTAACCACATACTGTATTGCCTCCAGAATATATATATAATCCACCCTGTAACTTACCAATGATGGATATTTAGGTTATCACCGCTTTAAAAAATCATAATAATGTTACAATAGATATCTTTATAGGCATTTGAAGCACTATTTCACCTAAGCCTATTCAGATAGCAAAACTTTTACCATTCCAACAAGTTCAATTTATTTTCAGCTAGCCAACAACAGCTGTAGAAACATCTAAAATGGCTAGCATTTAACAAACCAACTCATTACTCCACCTACCAGTGGTATGAACTTCCATGTGGGCCTCACCTGTCCACCCCGCTGCCATCTGCAGCAGACTCTGGTAATGTTTCCATCTGCCTTCACACTGCAGAAGGAGCCAATTAAAACCCTGGGTCTGTCTGACTGTGCATCCCCCAGCAGATATAAGCAAATTCCATAGATTTTTTAGGTCTGGAATATTTTAAATGCTAAGCTTATTTGTTCCTAGTCCTATAAGCTTGTGCCAGTACAAGGCCTAGAGACGAGGAGAGATAACATCCCATATGCATGTGTAAAATTTAGAATGAATGTTTTCCTAATTCAGACAATAACCCAGAAAAGGGACATTTCAGTATTTAACTTTTTGTCTGCTTATCGTATAATGAATGACTGAATTCTCTTGCAAGATTAAAGGAATGCACACTCTAAATTAATAGACAGCTGGAGGTGAAAACTATTCAAAACATATTTTCACATCAGGAGACCAGATAATGGTATGCTAAGTAAAAAGGAAATGGTGGCTTATAGTTCACCTCTCCTTAATTCAATTTACCAGTTCAGTTATCCAACGATGTGTGTGTGGGTTTATTTTTATTTTTATTTATTTATTTTTTGGAGATGGAGTCTTGCTCTCTCACCCAGGCTGGAGTGCAGTGGCGAGATCTCGGCTCACCGCAAGCTCCACCTCCCGGGTTCATGCCATTCTCCTGCCTCAGCCTCCTGAGTAGCTGGGACTACAGGCACCTGTGACCATGCCCAGATAATATTTTGTATTTTTAGTAGAGATGGGGTTTCACCGTGTTAGTCAGGATGGTCTCGATCTCCTGACCTCATGATCTACCCGCCTCAGCCTCCCAAAGTGCTGGGATTACAGGCGTGAGCCAGTGCACCCGGCCATGTGTGTTTCAAAAAACAAAACAAAACAACAAAAAAACTGGAGATGTCCAATAAAAGGGAAAAGCAAAAACAGAATTTTGATACTTTTAGAGGTCATAGGCTCAATAAAGAAATTTTCCAACATGGCAACAATGCCATATAGAATTCATCTGCCATCTAAAAGTGAAAAAATCAATACATCTAAAGAAGCTGCCCACACACACATTTTCCAAAAGATATTTTTCTATGTTATAAAAACACAAAATGTGGTTTTTACATATTCTAAAAACATATCCCAAATAACCTCAATTCTACTTACCAAAAAGTAATTACAAATTATAAATCTCTGTATAAGGCACTTACATAGAACCAGACATAATGTTTCTATACAGGAGAGGACCTCTAAAATACATGTAAAATACTGAAAGTGACAAAGCAAAATTCAAGACTTATACATATGAAGACAGTGAAATAAAAGAAACAAAGCCATTTTCAGGATATGCTACAGAGCTATGAAATTATCACAATTACTCTCAATCTAAACGTCTAAACGACTTTAAGTTTTCGGATAATTAACATATCTGCTAATATCATCTTTTAGGAAATCCTTAAGTATACAAACTTGGATTGTATTTAAGCCTCTCAAAATAAAGTTAACTCAATGTTTCCATCTACTATTTAACATATAACTCACTGTTTTCATCTGCTATTTAACATATAAATCCTGGAAGTTCTTAGTTTACTTCCACTCAGTAACCCCAATATTGCATTTTTTAAAATTTCATCTTCAGAGCACCCAAACTAACTGGCTGTTTAGATTAGTCCCACAGGCAGCCCCACCTCCACCCAGGTACCCTTGCCCCCCTCCCCCCACCGCAACCTTGATCACATCAGCATCAGGCTTAAGTCCGTACAGGACCCATTCCAAAGACCACTCCCAATCCCCCTTGTTTTTACCACTCTGACTTAAAAAACAAGCCTTTCTATTGAAAAAAATTGAGAGACTACAGTTAGAAAGTAAATTAATTACAAACAAGAACTAAGTACTGCAGACAAACTACCAATGAACTTACTAAGAAGTCTAAAAGCGAATCAGCTAAGACAAGATTCCACAGAAAAGTAACCAATGCCACTGATTCTGCCTCTCTAATGTGTTAGTGTTCAAACAGCAATAATTCCTTTCCAAATGCCTATCAAACATCAATAATTCCTTTCCAAATGCCTATCAAACATATAAAATATAGGACTTTAAAAAAAATCTTCAGGCTGGGCGCAGTGGCTCATGCCTGTAATCCCAGCACTTTGGGAGGCCCAGGCAGGCGGATCACGAGGTCAAGATCGAGATCATCCCGGTTAACACGGTGAAACCCAGTCTCTACTAAAAATACAAAAAATTAGCCGGGCATGATGGTGAGTGCCTATAATCCCAGCTACCCAGCAGGCTGAGGCAGGAGAACGGTGTGAATCCAGGTGGCGGAGCTTGCAGTGAGCCGAGATCCTGCCACCGCACTCCAGCCTGGGCAACAGAGTGAGAATCAGTCTTTAAAAAAAAAAAAATCTTCAGGGCCCAGTTTTTATTCAAACTACAAAGACTATATATTCTGCAGTGAGCTGGGTGAGCAGGGCAGAAGAACTACAAGTGAGTTTCGGATAATGTGCTACTAATTACTCCAGTAAAATCATTCAAGATAAGATGTTATAGACAATTATCTTCTTCATATGCTCGTAAGATGTTTTAAAACAGCTGAAACAGCAAAAATAAATAAATAAAGAAACATCGATAAAAAAGAGGAAAGTATCTCTTGGTAACACATTCAGAGGAGCAATTTTGCTCAGATGAAATGCCACGTTTCAAGATATTTGTTAACCTGCAGCTATTTTAAGGCAGGCCAAGGCTGCATTAGTGTTTGTCACACAGCTTGCTCCCAACCTCTTGGCAATTCTCCAACACATTCCAACATCTGATGCACAGCCTTGCTAGAATCACGTCCCACTTATCTCTAAAGACAACCAAGTAAGATGTTGCCGCATTACACAACCAATCTGCCATTTATCCCCATCAGGTCACTTTGCACAATGCCTGACTGGAAAAAAAAATCAGACCACTGTCTGAGTGAATGGAGTTTAATCCAAAAGATACAACTCACACTCAGCCAAAAAACATGTATCAGAAAACTGCTCAAACTGGGAACAAATGTCATGCCTTACTTCCCAAAGAAAGGTTAAGCACTCACCAAGTAAGGAAGGAGAACTGATACCAAGGGAAATGAGCAAGATCAAGGGACACCTTAACTACAGATGGTAAACCTTAGAACCTTAGTCATGCCACCACTGCCTACATTTTGTTCTTTTGTTTGTTTTTTTCATAGAGACCAGGTCTCACCATGTTGCCCAAGCTGATCTCAAACTCCTGGACTCAAGCAATCTTTCCACCTTGGCCTCCAAAAGTGCTGGGATTACAGGCATGAGCCACCCCACCCAATCCCTACATTTTGAAGATTATTAATAATGGGTATATTCTAAAGCAGGGGTGTCCAATCTTTTGGCTTCCCTGGGTCACACTGGAAGAGGAAGAACTGTCTTGGGCCACACATAAAATATACTAACAGTAATGATAGCTAATGAGCTATAAATAAATATCACAAAAAAATAACCTCAGAATGTTTTCAGAAAGTTTACAAATTTGTGTTGGGCCACATTCAAAGCCATCTCAGGCCATAGGATGGACGCATTTGTTCTAAAGGATAATCTCAGTATTTAATGAGCCCCATTAACTCTGCGAAAAGAACACTCTGGGGTTTGAGACAGGTTCTCTCTACTCTGCCCAGGCTAGTCTTGAAGCCCTGGGCTCAACCGATCCTCCCATGCCAGCCTCTCGAGTGGCTGGGATTACAGGCACATGCCACCCCGTTCAGCTGAATGGAACAATTTAACATAGTAATACATCCTCTAAAAGTCAGTGTACTCTCTAATGGTTAATGGTTGGCAAAAACAAAAAAAGCCCTCTTCAGAAACAAAATGAAATGGTTTTTGAAGCCATTCAAATGCTGCTACATTCCATTCTTGCTAAAAAACATATTTAATTCGCACACGTGAGCCTCATGCTCTGCACAGCTGCACAACATTCCAGAGATAGGCCAGCTACTGATACACTCTTTACATGAAATACCACTGACTTTAAAAGTTGAGGAGAGTGAGAAGCAGTTCTCAAGTATGACTCACCAAAGATAAGTTTATTTCATGTGAACAAAGGTTTCCTTTAACAAGAGTGTAGTCCAGTGGAAATACATACTATAATTAAGAATAAAAAATGCATGTACACATACACCAATAAAATATTTCTTCACAGCCAGAAAAACATATATAAAAAATTCAACTGACAGACAAGTATAGTCTTCCTTTGAAACAAGACGATACATCAGCCTTAGCTCTAATTAAACTTTTACCTTTTATGAATTAAGATTTATAGAACTAGGATGAAACCTATGTCAGAAACACACACTTCGAAGGCAAAATAGGCCTTTCAAAATAAGAAATCATCCTGATTATCAGGGAAACTTGGGATTTCCTTTAGCAGTGGGTGTTGATTTAAAAACAAGCAAACATACAAAAACCTACCTTCAAAACAAAGAATGAAACACAGGATGTGTGCTGGTTTCTTTCCTTCCCAAATGGCAGGCAAATCTCTTTGCTCCAGGCTAGAGGCACTTCCCCAACTCCACTCCAGGAGATAAACTGGGTATTTAAGGACAACTGGCAGCACAGACTTGTCAACCTTGCTGTGAGAAGGACCAGGCCTTCTCAGAGAAGTCACCTGACTAGTATCCCTGACCAAAATTCATCTCCCAAAATAGTGACAGGTATTCTCATCTGCTCAGAGGACCGGCTAAGGCCACATTCCAGCCCCCTGCCCTCCCCTAACCTAGGCCACTGGGACCACTCTGGGCACCACCTGGTCTTGCTGCCATCCCAAGTGTCCAGACCTAACATTTGCAGCTGCTTCAAGATCAAGCTGAGACTCCTACACCAGGCTTCAGGCAGCTCAGGCATAGCAACCATCAAGGATTTCCCTTGATGGGCTTTAGCCACCTGCACACAGAATGATTCCCATCATGTTGGGAGTTTCAGAAGAATCCCTTATTTGGAGAAAGTCCACCCAGCCCAGCTCAGATTTTTTCCTCTTAACTGTGAAAAGGACCATCACTGACCTTTAGTGTTTAAACCTCAGAAGGCGGCCATTTGTCACTTTTCCTTAGGGCCCATTATCCAAATGAGACTAACAGCATAACGAGACTAACAGCATAACAAGACTAACAGCAACCCCCCAAGTTTCTAAAGGAAATTGCTGGAAAGGGCTTTTTTTATCTTCCAATGAAATATTTCTCCCCTCTTCCCACTCCCTCTTTTCCTTCAGCAGATGTGGAAGCCGTTTTGGCACCTTCCTCAGAAAGAAGCCAAATATTAGAGTTAAGGCAACAAAGGCTGGTAAGTCACCTCCATCCATCTGATGTTCTAAAGGCTTAAAGAACTGGCTTGCATAATCAAATATAGATAAAGCTTTCTCTCCTTGAAACAGATCCTAAATCCCAAGATAGAATTTTAAAGAATCCAGCTAATACAAAGGCCCCAAGAAAGTTGAGCTCTATTATATGCTTTCATCAGTTACAACCAAACCCAGCCCAGTAAAATTTATTACACTTCAAACCAAGATTATAATAACCACATCCATTCCACTGCGACACATTATAGGATAGCCGTTTCAAAGACTCTCTGAAATCGGAAGACAAAAGTAAAATCAGATGTTGTCCGAAGCATATGGAGATGTCTCTCAGGGGAATTAATGCAACTGTGATGGGAATTTCCTTCAGAACAAAACAGAAAGCACATTATCTAATGAGAGCTTAATTTCTGGTATTTTTCCATTGTAAAAAGACATTATTCAGAAAAGAGAAATAGCTAACATAAACCAATTTTTAAATTCTCTCTTCCTTCGCCATTTTTCTTTAACATCCCACCCCTAAAACAGCTCAGGGCAACAGATAGTGTTCATGCTACAGCTTTAACTATAGACCAGTCCTTAGATTTTATATTTTGCCATGTGACATGCATAAACTGCAAGAGTGCTGAACATCATCATGTGATCATACAGACTGTGAAAACTCTACATCTTCATTCTAAGATTTGAGGATTGACCCTTAATACAAATTTGTGAGATGAAGAAAGATGCACAGAAGAAAAAAAGGCTTAAAAGAGAAACACACACACGTGTGTGTGTGTGTGTGTATATATATATATATATTTTCTTTTTTTGAGACAGAGTCTCACTCTGTCACCCAGGCTGGAGTGCAATGGCACGGTCTCGACTCACTGCAACCTCCGCCTCCTGGGTTCAAGTGATTCTCCTGCCTCAGCCTTTCAAGTAGCTGGGACTACAGTCGCCCCACAACACCCAGCTATTTTTTGTATTTTTAGTAGAGACAGGGTTTCACTATGTTGGCCAGGCTTGTCTCGAACTCCTGAACTCATGATCCGTCCGCTTTGGCCTCCCAAAATGCTGGGATTACAGGCGTGAGCCAGCGCACCCAGCCGACAAACACTAAAACATTAACCGCATGTTTCTGGGGTCATGTAGTATCTAGTGATTTTAATTTTCTTCTTTCTATTCATCTTTAGTTTCCATATGATCTAAAATGAACATCTATTATTTCGGCAATAAAAAGATATCTTAAAAATACTTGTCTATTTTTGTTATGATGATTTTATGCTAACTTATGCCTTTATGATGGTATATATTCTTCATCAGCTATTCAAAAAAACTACATATACTGTGCATATTAGCAGACATTGTCAAAAAAAAATCAGGGATTCTAAAGTGATAAAAATACAAAGATATTTTAATTTTTAAGACTACTGCAATCACTGTAAAAGCACACCTGGCTGGGCGTGGTGGCTCACACCTGTAATCCCAGCACTTTGGGAGGCTAAGGAGGGCGGATCACCTGAGGTCAGGAGGTTGAGACCAGTCTGGCCAACATGGTGAAATCAGTCTCTACTAAAAATACAAAAATTAGCTGGGTACGGTGGTGGGCGCCTGTAATCTCAGCTACTTGGGAGGCTGAGGCAGGAGAATCGCTTGAACCCAGGAGGTGGAGGTTGCAGTGAGCCGAGAATGCGCCACTGCACTCCAGCCTGGGGGACAAGAAAAGACTTTGTCTCCAAAAAAAAAAAAAAAAAAAAAAAGCACTCCTATGCTTATGCTTACAGGTTTCAAAATGCTGTGGAAAATGTTTAAACATCACAGATCAAAATAAATAAGCATTGTTTTAAGGAAGAATCTAGGTTTTCCTTCCCGTTCAAGTAGATAAGATAAAGAGAAAAAAGCCACCTCCCACCCCCCCGCAAAAAAATGCCTTATCCCTATCCCAGCCCAAGACTTTACAGCTGGTGAAGAACATTCCAGAAAAATGTACAGCCCTTCAACATTTATATTTGGCCTTGAGGCAAACACACTAGAACAAAGTGTATCCCTGAAACAGCCACCCAAGAGTACTGTAGGGAAATGAAACTTCATCCAGAGCCAAAGGCAGTGGCCATTAGTGGCTGATTCCTCCTGGACAATGTTTCTGTCAGGCGCTCTCGCAGCCCAGTTCCTACAGCTTTTCCCACACTCTGCAGAAGTAATGAACTGCCAAGGCTGTAACAAAAATGAACATTTAAACAAGGAATGAAAAGATCTTTTAAAAATTTCAGTGTTCTTTATATATCTTCATTATTAATACTGCTTTTTTGTAAGTTTGGCAGAAAAAAATTGAACAGCAGAAAGTATATTTAGCTGATTAATCATTTGATTAGTTCATATCCAGCTAAAATGAGGTTTGGTCTGAAGTGTTAGGATATTTTTGATAAAGAGCAAGACTTTATTAATTATTTTCCAAAACTTAGAAAATACGGAGAGAAGAAATATACAGAGATTAAATATTCTGCAATTCCATTACCAAGATAACCACCGTTAATAGGCTCATGAACTTTCTAAGAATAAACATACTTAATTACACAAATTACACATTGAACATATATACCTCAAAGGAATAAATTCTGTTGTATTTATATATCATTCTAAATTTCATACTAGTTGATCTATTGGGTAAAAATCTATAGTTATGTTCTAATACATATTTTACAGCCTAACTAGTGGCTTCAAATTTGTATATTAAAGATAAAAACTAACAGGGCACTCTCGATTCTAGAGCAGAGATATTTAAATGGTTCCAAAAATCACTCAGATGTTTACTCTCACAGTTGAGAGTTTCCTAAGAATGGAAGTATGATTCCTATAAACAAGGGTCAGTTTTAAAACAATCTTGATAACATCTTATTTTCCTATGTCAAAGTACAATTAATCCTGAAAGCTTACTCAAACAACCACTCAGTTAAAGCTGATGGCAGAAAAATTACAAAATTCATGGAAATTCATTAATTTTTGTAAATTACATTTTACAAAGTACCAATACAGTTAAGAGACTTTGGACCACAAAACAGAAAGTACTACTCCCTCCCAAACACTTCCTCCACTGGCTAAGGACAACTTGACTCATTCATGGGATTCATTTTCAAAATACTGTCTCTATAAAATTCCCCATTTAAAATGTTTTAAAATAGCCTTGTGCCTCTCTTCATGGTAGAGATTACTCAATCAAACACACACATCTCTCTCCCGTGTGTGAGAGAGAGATATATATGATAAACACGATATGTATGCATCATATATGTTACATATACAAAAACATAACATTGTATAATAATTTCTTTTCATAGAAAAAAGGAAGAATATTAAAATTAATTCCTCTCAATCTCAGCCTACAGTATTCCCAGATACTGAGACACCATTCACTGAAAGTAAATATAAATCTGAAGTGATTTTTATTTTAAAATGTTCACTTGGAATTTTATCTTCATTTCTGACCAATTCCAATGAAACATGATGGTCTAGTGGTTACAAACTAGCACCAGTAGCAGTGTTTAGGTTTCCACAAGTGAGAACAAGCACGTCATGGAATTCCACTTCTCTGCACTCAAGTGTGGAGATTGGAAATACCAAAGAACTCCAGTCCTCTGCACTTTTTAAGCTGCCTAGGTTAGTGTAGAGAATTAATACATTTGAATACACTAATTTATCTCTCACCTATACCCTTAAGATGCTAACTTACACATTATATCATTGCTCTTAGAAAACTGCAAAGAAGGACAGATGTAACAATCACTGGATTTAAAACTATTTCTTAATAATGATCTACATTTGGACAGATTTACATTTTCTTTCCTTTTTAAAAATTAGAATTTTTAAAGTGTTGATTGCTTTTTTAATTATTAAAAAATGGTGCCTAAGGCTGGGCGCAGTGGCTCACGTTTGTAATTCCAACACTTTGGGAGGCCAAGGCAGGCAGATCACTTGAGCTCAGGAGTTCAAGACCAGCCTGGGCAACATGGTGAAACCCCATCTCTACAAAAAAAATAAAATTTTAAAAATTATCCCTGTGTGGTGGTACACGCCTGCAACTACTTGGGAGGCTGAGGCGGGATGATCGCTTGAACCCGGGAGATCGAGGATGCAGGGAGCTGTGTTCGTGTCACTGCACTCCAGCCTGGGCAACAGAATAAGACTCTGTCTCAAAACAAAACACAACACAACACAACACAACAAACAAAAATGGTCCTTATGGTCACCTATATTATTTACTGTATTCTTCTCTACTGCGAAATATTTCAAAACTCAAAAAGAGAAACATTAAGTCATGGGAATTTCCTTTCATACAAGAGAGGAAATCACTCATCAACCTAGCATCCAAAGCAAACCATTAACATTTTAATGTATTTCCTTCCAGTCTTTTACTTAATACAATAAAACTAGGATTATACTACACTATACAGTTTTGCATCCAAATATTTCCAGTAACCCCTGTATTATCGGCATCATCGCATCTCAGTAATATTCTTCCAAACCATTATTTTAAGCACTATATTGAATTCCACCCTACAGCTGTGCCATAATTTATCTGATTATGCTCCATGAAAAAAATTTCCCCTTTTCACTATTAATGTTGCCAAGAAAATCCTTGTTTAAAAACTCGTCCTTATTTTTAATTGCTTTTTTAGGTTACCAAGCAACATGTGAGATTTCAGTTCAAGAGGTGTAAGTATTTAAGGCTTCTGTTACATATATATAACCCAACTGTTTTCCCTAACTTTGTATTAATCAAAATATGCTCTCAACAGGTGATGCAGAGCTCCCATCTCACAGCAGCCCAGAGCATATTATCTATCCATTAAGTGGAAAAATTAATTGACCATTTCGGTCTGTATTTCATACACTGGTGAGTTTGAACTTACAGTTATCAGCCTCCTTGATTTCTTCTTTTATAAACTATCTGCTCATATCCTTTCCTTAGCTACCAGGGCTTTGGCATTTTCTTGTTTGTTTAAAAAATACATATATATTAATCAGATTTTCCTTTCCTATTATTTTGACATGATGTATAGGAACATGTTTAATATAGACTGAACTTAGTATTATTTACCTAAATGATTATTTGCTAGAATGTATCTTTTCTAAACAAATCAAACTGCTTATTTGAAAGAAAGCATAAAATTAAGTCAAACTAAGCAAACATTCGACATTTTATAATTATTAAAATTTATTGTGATGAGTGCTGAATTACCTCATTTGGCTTTAATAATCCTATGTGCTAGGTACTCTCATTACGACTATTTTACAGATGAAGATGTTGAGGGACACAAAGAAATCTAGGCAGTTTGCCCAAGGTCACTTAGTGTGTGAGCGAAGTGGGTGGGTTATGTAACTAAAGAGCCTGAAGCTTGGGGCCCAGGGCCCCTCCATCCAAAGCTTCCCATCAGCCTCTCTGGCCATGACCTCTCTCCACCTCCACTGAGGGTTCTGCTGGAACTTTAAACTCAAACACTGATATTAAAGCGAAACTGATATTCTTCCCAAATATCCACTCATGCTCTTGACTTGTCTATTTCCGTCATCATCACCAAACACACTCATTGTCATTATTCAAATTTGAAATCTTTATCACCTTAGCTTAGCTCCTCACCCACTAGGTCCACCTCCCATCCATCCTCCCATCCATTCACCCTACAAATAGCTTGGCATAGGATTGGGCCTTCACAACCATTCTCCCATCTTTCCTCTCCTTCTTGTTCCCTTGGCCACCACTGTAACTTGCTCCCTTTACTTCTGGACTCCCACCTCTCTCCTGTCTCCTTGCTTCTAGTTTCTTCCTGTCTCATTGTATTCTGAACACTGCCAAGGTGATGAGTTTCTCAAGTATATCATAATCACAGAATTTAGGAGTGTACAGGAGCTTAAAAACTGAATGCCAGATTTAATCGACTGGTAGTTATTGCCTAGAACACCATGTCGAGAATATGACTGAGACTCTATCTCAGCTCAGCGGAAAAAAAGTACCATTACTGATTTTCGATGGCTGCCAGGAACAGAAGCAAGTGATGCCATGTGCCATGTTTTAACCCCTACTATGATTTCATCTAAGTCTTTCATTTCATAAAATTAGATCTGAGACCAGAGGGTTAAGGGTTTGCCAAAGTCACACATCCAGCCTGTAAAAGGTATTTTACCTTCTGTGTATGGTACATAAAATATATTCTATATACTAAAGTATACAGTCTTTTGATTCAGGAACTAATTCTTATTCAACTTTAAGCCAGTCCAAAAACCATAACAACTTCAAGTCCTGGCAAGATAATGTATCCAATAATTATTCATTAAATAAAAAACAATATTACAAAGTAATCTCAGAGTAGGAGCAAAGGGAGATCATTAATACTATAAATGCTTAATGGTCAAAAGAACTGCGTACAAATATATTACTTTCAAGAAGCGGAATCTAAACTGATAAGGGTTTCTAGTAAGCGGTCTCTTCAGACTGTATTAATCAATACATAAATGCCATTGGTAATGCAGCCTTTTAAAAAATAAAAGTTAGAATAAGCCATTTAATAGCTCTCCAGACATAAAAATGTTTAGGTAGTGTTTGCAAAGTATACCAAAAGGGATCAGTGGGTCATAGTGCTTAGGCAGTCCCAAGAGAAAGTAATGAACTCTTATCAACCAAACACGTACTATGTGCCTGGAACTGTACACTGCTGCCTCATAACTGTAAGATAAACTAATACTATTTCAATTTTTCCAATGAGCAAACTGTGGTCTTGAGTAACTAACTAGCTCAAAGCCAGTACCTAGCAGTAGCCATAAGGCTAGTATACAACACCATTAGGATTTGGGCCCAGAACCTGTTTGATTCCAAAACGAATGCTCTTTCCAAACAAAGAAAAACTTTTCTGCAATAACAAAATTATCCTCACAAACTTTAAAGGACAAAATACTGATTATGACTCTGCTAAATTACAAATAACTGATCATCAAAAGAAATCACAAATTCGAGTTTAAAAAAAAACACAAGCTGAGAAGTAATTGTCGCAAGACATATGATCCACAAAGGATTAGTAGGTAACCTACATATAGAACTACAAATCGATAAATGGGTAAAAGACTGAACAGGTACTTCACAAAAGGAAGAACCCAAATGGTTAACAATGTAAACAGACATTCAACCTCAATAATCAGAGAAATTGCAAATAACAATCACAATGAGATAACATTTCACTGGACAAGATTTTCAAGCCTGGTATGTGAAGCACTGGCAAGGCTGTGGAACAACTGTAACACTTACGGCTAGTGGGAACACAATCAACCACTTCGTAAAAAACAGTCTGGCACTCTCTATTAAGGCTGATGATGCACATGCCCTGTGATCCAGAAAATTTCATTCCCTAGAGACAGCAAGCGGTTGTGTGTGCCTCCACATATGTACCAAGAGCCATAAACAAAAACCACTCACAGCAACCCTTGTACAATAGCAAAAAAACTGGAATCAGTCCAAATCTCCATCTAGAGTAGAATGAATAAATCATGGTAGAATACTATACAGCAAGTGAAACTGAATGAAATACAGTCATGAAATGGATAAACCGTGGGAATAGAAGGTTAATCTAAACAGGTGAATCAGAAAAATACATAAAGTATAATTTCGTTGATATAAAGTTCAAAATCATACACAATCAAGATTTTTTAAAAAGGATAAACCATAGAGAAGGGAATGATAAGCATAAAATTCAGGATGGGGTTGTTTCAGATGGGATGATGGAGGTGGGCTCTGGATGTATAAGGCTCTTCTTGAACTAGCTGGTGGCTACCTGAGCGTCCATTGGTTTATGATTCTTTTTATTTTTTTGAGACAGAGTTTCACTCTGTCACCCAGGTTGGAATGCAGTGGCATGATCTTGGCTCACTGCAACCTCCGCCTCCCCAGTTCAAGTGATTCTCTTGCCTCAGCCTCCCGAGTAGCTAGGAATTACAGGCGCCTGCCACCATGCCCAGATAATTTTTGTATTTTTCATAGAGATGGGGTTTCACTATGTTGGCCAGGCTGGTGTTGAACTCCTGACCTCAACTGATCTGCCCCCCTCAGCATCCCAAAGTGCTGGGATTACAGGCATGAGCCACTGCGCCCAGCTGGTTTACGATTCTTTAACATATATTTTAGGAACATTATTTTGTACCTACCAATTACTTGATTCAAAAAACAACTCTAAGAAAAGACTGGATGAGAGGGCAGGACATTGACTATATCAGATGACAGACATCAAGATGCCAGAGCAGAGCAGAGGGAGCAGAGGGGACCCTTTGCTCAGGGGTGAGCTTCCTGGGCTCCAGCTCTGATGTCTCAAAAACCAATGCCTTCTTCTTTCAGAGGGGAAAAAAACTGTTTTTCAACTTCAGAGGTGTTTAACAAAAGAACCTAAAACACTGATTAATATAAATAAACCATGGTATATAGGACTCTTCCACCAAGAATTAAAGAACAGCTTTATAAAATAATTTTGTATTAAACAAATATTTTACAGTGAGTGCCTCACTTCTGTCACCACCATCAAGAAAAAAAATGTGCTGATAGTTCAGCAAAAGAAAGGAAAATGCAAGAAGGAAACTTTTGATATTAAGGTCCCTTTGCTGAAGGAATAGAATACAGTTTCTTCATTCAATGTGTATGCAACTCACTTAAAGGTCTTGTTAAAATGTTGATTCCGATTGGCTGAGTTCAGAGTGGTGCCTAAGAATCTGCATTTGTAATAAGCTCCCAGGAGATTCTAATGTTGGAGGTCGGTGAATCTCACTATGATAGCAAAGGACATTATGAAAATGGCTTCTCGAGAGATGTTTAAAAAATAGAAACACAGGTATAGCTAACGCGTATAATTTCCTTTAACCACTGAGTAGAAAAAAAATTGATGATGTTATTCCTACACCATAAAAATTTAAATATAATAACAAGCGCTACCAGAAAAATCAGAGTACTAAACTAGGTCTTTTGCAAATAAAAGATGCCCTGAGAAAAAGCAAAGACTGAAAACTTACAGGAAAAATCCATGAGATGCTTTACTCACTTCCACAGACCTACAAAGCTCACTCTTCTAACAGGGGTAGTTAGCCCCTTCCTTATGGAAGAATGGTTTGCATTCCCAAAAACGTAGTGAAAGAAACTAGGGCTACCATAGGGAGATCCACAGAACATTAAATAAAGCCCAATTAAAATGAAGATACTAGTTATAGTGCAACATAATTAAAGGAGCATCACGCCATTGCACGTAAAAAAAAACAAAAAACAAAAAAACAGGCTTTAAAATGTTCTATAAGAATACGCTATTAAAAAGAAAAGCTTAAAATTATTTCGACAGTATCCACACTGAATGATTTCCACTAATCATGTCTATGTTGAGTAGTAGTAAAATCCTTCCACTTCAAAATAGTACTTCCACATGTAAAGTCATACATTCATACATCAAGACAAAGCAACCACTCTACAAACCCTTCCAGGAAACTCTGCCAATGCCAAGCCTCTGCTCAGGATGTGTCACAAGCAGAGTGAGGTCTTCTCATTTGCTCTACAACATCACAGATAGTTGTTACTAGTCTTGCCCAAGAGAAGCTCTTCACAGAAAACCTCCACTGTGGGAGACGACCTAGTGACAGCAGTTCCTTCACTGCCCAATACTTCTCCTTTCAGATGAAGGTTTTGGTCACTCCAGCAATGACAGAGTTACAAAGAGCTTAACCCAACAGAATTCTGCACCTGGTGTGTAAGTCAGAACAGCTAAACCTCCTGTGACATCAACACAGGATATTTCTTACAACAAAGTAAATCCAAAACGTCTGGATGATCCATGGGAACAACATTCATAAAAATCTGTACGCAACACGATTTTATACAACCAGCACAAAAAGTCCCATACTTTAACGGGAGTTTCGTATTTTGAGTTTCTCTAACAGAAACTCAAAATAATGCACATACACCACACAATGTACATGCAGTTCTACTCTGCAGAGCCACATGAAATCAAAAGCCACTAAGTTGGATTCACTAGAAATTTTTAAAAACACAAGCAGGCACGCCCTTGGCTTGCAAACACTGACCTTCCCTTCCAACTAGCATACTGAAATTTCCTTTTTCACCTACACATTTTAGAAAAGCCTGGGTTGACATTTGAAATATATCCCATTTGCCATCCCACACGGAATAAATGAATTATAGAAATGGCATTTAGAAGGGAAATTCCCTGTGTCCTGGCCGAGACCAAACATGAGAACATTGGGAATCATCTCCTCCTAACTAGATACCAGTCAAGAGGCCTTGGTGGTCTGCCCTTCTCCACCCTCTCCCCAGTCACAGCTGTGAAAAATATGTATACAAAAAATACATATAAACAAACACAAATGCAGCCTGTTACTGTCATAATCCCATTAGTTACGCCTGGACACTAAACTCGGCTATCTGAATCAACAGAAATCTGAATACCAACTTACCCTCCATCATGACACTCATACACCTAACAATCCTTAATAAAGCATCCAAATAATGCAATTGTACTTGACTTAGAAAGAGCAAACGATGAAAACAAAACAAATACAGGCTAAAGGAATCATTTACTATCCATTAAAAAACATATACATTCCTTTTAAAACAACCTACTGAATTTTAACATACTTATAAACGTCTTAGTGACATAAAAACTAAAACACATTAATCATTTCATTTATAAAATGGTTTCCTATAGAAAAAATGCATGCTTGGTATTAACCAAAGACAGAAGAGGTACTGTAATGTCACAGTTGCGAAGGTCCAATTAATAAACATCAACTTTTCATGTAGAAAGAAATTAAGGCATAGCTGGGTTGTGGTTATACATTATGGATGATCCACAGAAAAACGCTGCGACTCCCCACACTGACTGCACCATTGCCTCCGCACACCACTGGGCCCCATCCTTCCTTCAGCCCCTCCCTATGGCTCAGGTCCCCTGGTCGCAGATCAGATTCCGATCCGCATCTGCAGGCCGGCTCCCCTCTGCCTGCATTGGTGCTGCAGGGCGCCCCTCCGAACGAGCGCAGCCCAACGAGAGGTGCATGAGGGATGATCCCAAAAGAGAAGACTCTCCCCTGCTCACACCTAGGTGACCTGGTCCTCCTGACGCCACATCCAGCAGAAGCTGCAGGACAACGTAGTAGCAGCTTCAGGCCTCGGCCAAGGGCAGCCCCGGGCCTGGGTGGGGCCGGGCGGGGGCCGCAGGCGCCGAGCGGCCGTGCCAAGCCCCGCCAGCGAGAACCAAGGAAGCTGTGATACTGCTGCATTGTGCTGCATCACGGCGAGGGCACCGTGAGCCATCCATCTTGCCAAAAAAGCACATCCCCGCCCAAATAAACCCCACCGAATTCAATTTTCTCCTCCGCCAAAGCACCCCCACACGCACCCCGTCCTCACTATCTGGCCTGGCTTTGGGTTGGAAAAATAATGGACAGAGGTTTGCGTTCTGATCCCCACCCCCTCCCCATCTGATGGCAGCAGTTGGCACCTTTCCTATCACAAAAACAAAGAGAAGGCGCCCCCTAAAAGAGGGCCGTGGGCGTGGTGTGGGGGGTGATGACGAGAGGGGCTTCCAGCCCACCTACCCAAGGCAGGCCCGGAGGGTCCCCGCGCTGAGACAAACCTGTTGAAGAGAGGGTGGCAGGAGCTGAAGGGCGGGCGCAGCGGCGGCTCGGCGCCCGGAGGCGGCTCACGCCCAGCCCTGGGAGAGTGGGGACGGCAGAAAGGGCGGGGGGGCGGGCGCAGAAGGGTAGCGAGCGCTGGGACTGGGCGGGGGTGGGGGCGCGGGGCCGCCGCCTCCAGCTCAGCTGCAGCGCGGCGCAGCCGGGACCACGCCTGGCCGCATCCCCTGCACCGCTACGCGCACAGCCCGGCCCTGTCACAGCCGCCCCCGCTCCCCACCCGCGGGGCCACAGGGAGGGCACCTGAAAATAGACCCTCCTGCTGCCCGCTCCCCACCAACCTCCGCGCCAGGGGCCGCCGCGCCCGGCTGCAGCGAGGCGACGGTGGAGGCAGTGAGGAGGAATCGCCGGGGCTGGGGCCGGGGCCGGGCGGCAGCGGTGCGCACGGCAGATCTGCGGCCGCCTCACCGCAGAGCCTGCCGCCCCTTGTCCCGCATCACCCGAGTACCAATGAGCACCCGCGACCCGGGCTCCCCGCGCCGCCCCCGCCCGGGCTCTGCAGCCTCCCTGCCCCCACGCGGCTCCCCCGGCGCAGGGCAGGCGGGCAGCCGCGTTCTCCGGCCCTGGGCCCGCGCCCCTCCTCCCGCCAGTCCGCCGCCGCGGAGCCTGCCCGGGAGGCAGCCCCAGTGAGTTGGCATCTCCCTACCTCGGGCCCCCTACCTACCTCCCGGGGATGGGGTGGGGGCGCCGGGGTCCCGTCCTCCTCCCGCTCCTCGGCGGCCGGGCGGGTGGGCCGGGAGGCGACTCCGCGGGTCTGTCCGCGGCTGGGGCCGGGGCTCACAGGACGGGACCAGTGGGCGCTGCTGCGCAGGGCTGCGCGCTAGCTCCGGGAGGAGAGGCGGCCGAGGGAGGGACTGGAGGAATCCGCAGCCTGCACGGCAACAGCTGCACTGATTCCGGGGGCTGGGCGGGAGCGCGGGGGGCGGGGGAAGGAGGAGAGGAGGGCGCTCGCAGGGAGGGGGCGAGGGGCGGGGAGAGGAGCGCGCGGGGCGGGCGCGCGCGCACACACACATACGCGCACTCGCGGACTCCCTCCCGCACGCCCTCCGCCCTCCGCACTCCTCCCTATCTCCTCCCTCCCCCCTCCCGCCCGCTCCCTCGGCTTCGCCAGCCCTCTTCTCCTGCCCCGAGCCCCGCAGCTGCCCACCCGGCGCTCGCTCGGCCAGGGAGCCGAGCCTCGGGCGCGTTCTCGTCCTCTCCAGCCGAGGCTTTTCCAGGGCCCATCCCGGACCTCATCCTCCCAGCGGCGGGGACCAGGCTGGCCGGGGCGGGGTGGGCACTGCTGCTGCCGCTACCCGAGCAGGACAATAGGGGCTTTGTCCCCACAGCCGGAGAGGGCCAATTTCACGTTTAATTTGAGGCTAATTCGATTATCGCCATGGAAAGAGGCGGTCTAATTTTCTACGTGACTTGTGCAGCCTCTTTTCGCCCTTGATGTTGCGTTTGGAATGCGGGGGAGACAGGGTGTTTAGGGAGGCTTTGGAGCGTCACTTGCTTAGTTGGTTTGAGATGCAGGTGGTGATGCCTTACAGGTTCTGCCCAGCTTGGAGAAGGGCGACGGCGACCTCTTCGTGGGAAACCTTGGGCACTGGAGGGTGGGTGGGGGTCGTTCCTTGGCGAGGTTAACGTATTTTTCTTTTGCAAATGCTTTTTCGCCCACCCTTTCGCTTTGGGTAGCTGGGAGCAGACCCTACAAGTGGTTCATCCACCCCAACTCCTGCCTCTCAGCGCAGGCTCCGCTCGAACCTGAGGCCAGGTGCCCTGCCCCAGTCACTCCCGAGAGTGGGGTCGTCCGGCCGTGGTGGAGGGCCCGTGATGGCGTGGGGACTTGCGTTTTCCCCTGTGCGCATTCGTTGAAAATGAAACTGGACGTTTCCTCGAATTTTTGTCATGTGCCATGCCCCTTCCCAGTCACCTGGTCTACCCCGTCAGCCCCTCAGACTGTGTAGAAATTCCAGACCTGTCACTATTGTGAAGAAAAGATGGTGGAATCACCAGGAACCCGAATGGAAACGCTCTTTAGAAAACAGTTTGAAGAAACTGACTTTCTCCTTGCTCTGTAAGGTGCACAAGGCGGCACTGCGGGCATTCAGAGGGAGGAGGGCCCTTCCTGTTTGAAAAAACACCAGGGATTTTCCCCATAAAGACCTGATCACCTGGATTAAAACAAAACAAAAATACAAGGCAGTCAAGTAGTTTGGACCATGCTTCTATCTCAGATCACTAGAACCTGGTCTGATGAGTTTATATGTTTGTATGTATTTTTAAATGAATATTTTAAAATAAAACTTAATGAAATTTACACAGCAAACTGAAGGTGATTCTTCGTTTTAGGCCTTCATAGGTTTGAATGTTTGAACCTACGTTTACTTTTGATAGATAGGAAAAAAATTGAGGAAAGCAAATAACATTTTTTCTCAGAAGGTGAATCAACACAGCCACACGGTAAACTCTCTAAGGGTAGGGTTCGTTCTTTCTTCACTCTGTACATATAGCAGGCACTTAGGAGATACTAAAAAAAACATTTGTTGAATTGAACAGAATCAACTTGTAAGCTGCTGCCCTCATTAGGTAATAAGGGAAATCCACTAGAAAGCAAAAAATAAAGCACTTATTTATTTTTTACCATAGACCCCAGCACCTCCCCACCTACAATGTTAGTGAGATACCAAAGAAAACAGTAACAATATTGGGAAGTGCATCCATTTAAACTAATTCTTCCAGTGTTATTCTGAAACGGTGACTCTTAAATAATTCCTTTATCACAGACAACGGTACTTAAATAAATTTTTATTTGATGGATGATTCACCTCCCTTACCCCATTCCACTCCCACTTATGTTGTTTTTTAATTTCCTTAAAAAAAAAAAAAAAAAAAGCCATACAAACCTTAGCAAGGTACTCTAGTAAAGCCTCAGTAATTATTCCAAAAATGTGAAAGACTAGGATTCAGAGTTCTACTATAAATACCTGCCTCACAATTTTGAATTCTTACCCTTAGGTGCAAAAAATCACCCCGCAGAACTCAGTATACCAACGACCAAAAAGAAGTAACAATTCAAAGAAAAGATAGCACAACTGGAAAAATTATTGGAGAAGACATCTTTATGGAAGGCAAAATCTGAAAAAGATAAAAAGCCTTAGTCAGTGATAACAGTTCGGAAGGATTATTCCCACGTATCTCAGAAGTGGCTTTGTTAAGTTTCTTCTCATATTAGAATCGGGGTTGATTTAAAGGAACCTAGAAGTCTGCAATATCATGTTTGTAACATACTGCTCTCTGTTTTTAAAACCATGTGATTGCATATGGCTTTATCTCCCATCCAAATACTTTATTACAAAATTTTTGCAGATATAAATTATCATTTTAACTTTCCATTCAAAACGTAGGGGAAGGCTGGGCACAGTGGCTCATGCCTGTAATCCCAGCACTTTGGGAGGCTGAGGTGGGTGGATCACCTGAGGTCAGGAGTTCAAGACCAGCCTGGCCAACATGGCAAAACCCCATCTCTACTAAAAATACAAAAATTAGCCGGGCATGGTGGGATGCACCTATAGTCCCAGGTACTCTGGAGGCTGAGGCAGGAGAATCGCTTGAACCTGGGAGGTGGAGGCTGCAGTGAGCCGAGATCGCGCCACTGCATTCCAACATGGGTGACAGAGCGAGACTCTGTCTCAAAAAATGAAATGAAATAAAATAAAAAGATATTGATAAACAGTATTGTCTACTACAACCTGTTTTATTTAGAAAAGAGAATGATATTCTAAGTATTTCCTTTTTTATATTATATTAACCCAATTAAAACCCATCTTTTATTGTACTGATAATAGCCCAAAACTTTAAAATCAGAACATATTTTGAAAACTTGCATATATTTTAAAAATTCCTATTTACTCCTAAACTTGCTTCCTTTTAACCCTGAACTAGTCTGGGAAATTTACTCATATTTAAAATATATTTCATTTGGGAATTCACATGTATTAATTTTGCACTGGGAAAACCTAAAGACTTATATGTAAACTATCATTATCATGAATGAATATTCTTTAACCACTAATAACATATTTACTCTTGTATAAAGTAATTCTTTCATTATCCAAGAGATGGATATGCCTTATATTCTTCTCAGCTCTGAAATAGAGCAATGGGTAAAATAATTTTTAAAAATCATTGCTTTCATGGATCTTCCATTCTAGTAGGGGATACAATCAATCAACCAAAAAGTAAAAGATATGTGTAATAAATCTGAATAGATGGTAATCTAAATGTATAACAATACTATTTATAAAATGATCACAATAAATGGTGTCAGCTTTCTATAAAAGATCTTCACATTTTCTATGTTAATAATAATAATAAGTATCAACCATAAAATGTTTTCCAGTTTTTGAAATGCTTTATCAAATATTATCTTATTTTGTCCTTTTGCCAGTTCTGTAGGGTAAATATTAACCCCATTCTGTGGATGACCGAATGGCCAAATGAGTTGCCCAAGTTCTCACAGCTAGTTAAGTGCCAGAGATATCTTAGGAGGTGGCATATCAGAGCTGTATACCTGGGCATTGCATATTAATTATTAAACATAACTATTTTGCAAGATAAAGAAAGTTCTAGAGATAGATGGTGGTGATGGTATCACAACGACGTGCATGTACATAATGCCACTAAACTGTATTAAAATGGTTAAAATGGTAAGTTTTATGTTGTGCATATGTTACTTTTTTTAACCATTCAGAAAATTCTGTTGGTTTTTTTTTAAAAAAAACTTTTATTTTGGGTTTGGGGTATATGTGTAGGTTTGTAAACAGGTAAACTTGTGCCACACGGGTTTGTTATACAGATTATTTCATCACCCAGGTACTAAACCTAGTACTCAATAGTCATTTTTTTCTGATTCTCTTCCCTCCTCCCAACCTTCACCCTAAAGAAGGCCCCAGTGTCTATTGTTCCCCTCTTTGTGTCTGTGTGTTGTAATCATTTACCTCCTGCTTATAAGTGAGTACATGTGCTATTTGGTTTTCTGTTCCTGTATCAGTTTGCTAAGGATGACAGACTCCAGCTCAATCCATGTTTCTGCAAAGGACATAATCTTGTTCTTACATGGCTGCATGGTATATATGTACTACATTTTCTTTATCCAGTCTACCATTGATGGACATTTAGATTGATTCCATGTCTTGGCTGTTATTAATAGTGCTTCAGTGAGCATATATGTGCATGTGTCTTTAAGATGGAATGATTTAAATTTCTTTGGTTATATACTCAGTGATGAGATTGCTGGGTTGAATGGTCATTCTAGTTTTAGCTCTTTGAGGAATCACCACACTACTTTCCACAGTGATTGAACTAATTTACACTCCCACCAACAGTGTAAAAGTGTTCCTCTTTCTCTGCAATCTCTCCAACACCTGTTATTTTTTGACTGGTTAATAATAGCCATTCTGACTGGTGTGAGATGGTATCTCATTGTGGTTTTGATTTGCATTTCTCTAATGATCAGTGATATTGAGCTTTTTTTTTATATGCTTGTTGGCCACATGTATGTCTTCTTTTGAAAAGTGTCTGTTCATGTCCTTTTCCTACTTTTTAATGGGCTTTATCAAATATTATCTTATTTTCTTGTAAATGTGTTTAAGTTCCTGATAGATGCTGGATTTTAGACCTTTGTCAGATGCATAGATTGCAAATAGTTTCTTCCATTCTGTAGGTTGTCTGTTTAGCTCTTCTGCACAGCAAATGCTCAACATTTTTAGTCATTAGAAAAATGCAAATCCAAACCACTTTGAGATACCACGTCACATTCACTAGGATGGCTTTAATTTTATTTAAAAGATGGAAAATAGCAAGCGTTGGTGAAAATGTGGAGAAATTGAGAGCCTTGTGTATTGTTGGTGGGAATGTAAAATGTGCAGCTGCTGTAGAAGAGTTTAGCAGTCTGTCAAAAAGAAGAACAAAGAATTACCATGTGACCCAGCAATTCCATTTCTAGGTATATGCCCAAAAGAATGGAAAACAGATACTCAAATAAATACCTGTACACTAATGTTCATAGGAGACTATTCACAATAGCGAAAAGGTGGAAACAACCCAAATGTCCATCACCTGATGAATAGATAATGAAAATGTGGTACAGCTATACAATGGAACATTATTCAGCCACAAAAGGGAATGAAGTACTGATACATGTTACAGTGTGGGTAAACCTTGAAAACATTATGCTAAATGAAAGAAGTCTGATACGAAAGGTCACATATGATTTTATTTATCCAGAATAGGTAAATCCTTAGAGATAGAAAGCAGATTGTGGCTGCCAGGAGCTACGATGGGTGGGGAGTGGGTGAATGGGGTCTACTGCTTGATGGACTTTTTTTTTTTTTTTGAGACAGAGTCTTGCACTGTTGCCCAGGCTGCAGTGCAGTAGCACGATCTTGGCTCACTGCAAACTTCACCTCTCAGATTCAAGAGATTCTCATGCTACCCCTCATGAATCAAGAGATTCGAGCAGTGGGGGTTACAGGCATGCGCCACCACGCCCCGCTAATTTTTGTATCTTTAGTAGAGACAGGGTTTCACATGTTGGCCAGGCTGGTCTCAACCGTGACCTCAAGTGATCAGCCCACCTCGGCCTCCCAAAGTGCTGGGATTACAGGCATGAGCCACTGCGCCTGGCCAATATGGCTTTTCTTTTGAGGTAATGAAAATGTTTTAGAGCTAGAGGTGATGGTTGCACAACATAGTACACTTGAAATGCCACTGAAATGTTTGCTTTAAAATGGTTAATTTTATGTTATATGCCTATCACCTCAATCTTTTAAGAAATTTAATTCAAAAATAAAAATTATTTTTTATCAGTTTCTCATTTAACATCATTTATCAATGACCAATGAAGCACTAGTCATATCAGGTAAATGGGCTACTACATGTTCTTTAAGATGTTCTTATATGTGCCTCTTGAGAAAGGATTTATTACTATTCATCTCTCAGGTGAACTATTCCACCTGCATGCTTTCAGGGAGCTTGATGTTAATTATCCCACCACAGAAATATAAGAAGGATTCTGAGCCTTTACTGTTGGAGCCAAACTAGAAATTAAGAAAAAAAAAGTTTTTGAAATCTCCCTTTGGCAAGTAGCATCTAAGAATGAAGGGAAAAATCTCAGAGTGTGATGACTCTCCATGTGACAATGTGCAGTTTTTCCTCATCATCTCAACCTACACTGTCCAATACAGTAGCCACCAGGTATTTTCTTTTCTTTTCTTTTTTTTTTTTTTTTTGAGATGGAGTTTAGCTCTCATTGCTTAGGCTGGAGTGCAATGGTGCTATCTCCGCTCACTGTAACCTCTGCCTCCCAGGTTCAAGCAATTCTCCTGCCTCAGCCTCCCAAGTAGCTGAGACTACAGATGCCCACCACCATGCCCAGCTAATTTTTTGTATTTTTAGTAGAGATGGGGTTTCACCATGTTGGCCAGGCTGGCCTCAAACTCCTGACCTCAGGTGATCCACCTGCCTCGCCCTCCCAAAGTGCTAGGATGACAGGCATGAGCCACCGTGCCCGGCCTCCGCCAGTTATCTCCCATAGCCACATGTTGCTGTTCAGCAGTTAAAATGTGGCTAGAGTGACAGAGCAACTGAATTTTTCATTTTACTTGATTTTAATTAAAATTAAGATTTAAAAATTTATTATTGCTTCAGTTACTGAGAAACTTTTAAGTATGTTTGGAACAATTTGGTTATTTAAATCTGCATGTTTTAACTGTACATTTTATGAAATCTACATACACTCCAGATTCCAGAAGCTTAGTTAAAAAAAAAAAAAAAGAAATGCAACATATCTCAACTTAAAAAATATTGATATGTTGCAATTAATCTTTTTGTATTTTATTTAAGGGGTTACATAAAATCTACTTTTAAAATTATTTTACCATTCTTTTTCTAATGTGGCTATTGGGAAAAAAAAAATTTGTTGAAACTAGTCTCACTATGTTGCCAAGACTAGACTTGAACTAGTGGGCTCAAGCGATGATCCTCCCACCTCAGCCTTCCAAGTAGCTGGGACTACAGGTGCACACCATTGCACTTGTCTCTAAAGAAATTTAAATTACATATGTGCCTCACATTGTATTCCATTTACTCAATGTTGTTCTAGACTTTGTCAATGAGGTCTTTAGTAATTGGCATCCTTAATGCTTTAGACTCAAGAAAACTGAAGAAAGGCAACTAGAATTTGGAATATGCCACAAAGTAAGCACTACAAAACGAGGTCAGGTTTTCAACCTCCAGGCTTCCCATAGTGCCCCCATCACAATGGCCTTGGTATCTGTGAATGGCAAGTCAAGATGCTTTTTTTTAATAAATAGAAGGTAGGCATGACTAATATTTTCATGCCTGGTGGTATTCTTTTGGAAGTCCAAATAAATCCTTGATAATGGCAGAGTGCCATTGCCTCAAGATAACTCACCAGCTTCTCCCCTACCCCACATTTGACATCATTTGCTGGCCTACATAAAGAATTCCAGGCCAGGCACGATGGCTCACCCCTGTAATCCCAGCACTTTGGGAGGCCGAAGTGGGTGGATCACCTGAGGTCAGGAGTTCGAGACCAGCCTGACCAACATGGTGAAAACCCATCTCTACTAAAAATACAAAATTAGCCGGGCATGGTGGTGCATGCCTGTAATCCCAGCTACTCGGGAGGCTGAGGCAGGAGAATCGCTTGAACCAGGAGGTGGAGGTTGAGTAAGCCAAAATCATGCCATTGCACTCCAGCCTGGGCAACAAGAGCAAAACTCTGTCGGGGGGGTGGGGGGGGGGTGGGAACAAACAAACAATAAAACAATTCCAGAAGTGGGTTAGGTTCATACCTAGAATTCATTCAAGAAACTGCAGAAATCCATAGGCTTATGGGTAAGAAACAGAGAGAAAAAAATCACTTCCCCACAGCGGTCAGACAGAGAGGTTTACCATGTAGCTTATTTGAGGAGAAACTCTTCTGTCTGGATTGAGTCCTTAGATTCTGGCCACTTTGCCCCCTAAACCATACTTCTGATATTGGGGTAATCTCATTTCCCATCCAATACCCTCAAATGGTGCGTGGGTATAGATACATGGCATAAGTGAGACATCTCACTCTCAGAGAATGACTAGAGATCATAAAAAACATTAAGACTACCTGAACATTTGTCATGGAAGCATGAAATTCTTTCCTTGCTCACTTCTCATGGATTGCAGGCTGATTTCTTCTCTTGGGTTCTTTCTTTTACTCATGAGTTAGCATAAGCAAGAGTTTGATTTTAATGAAAGGCCTTTTTATTTAAGTCTGAAATTGGAGACTTTCATAAAAATGAAGAAACATTTGCTAAATTTTAGCTAATAAAGTATAGTAATTTTTTTATTGTTTGAACGTTATTATTTTTACTACATATATGTATACATAGACACTTTGCTAAGGAGTTTCATACATTCATTTAATCCTCATAACTATATGTACAATGTACTATTCTTTTTTTTTTTTTTTTAAGTTTTGCTCTGTTGCCCAGGCTGGAGTGCAGTGATGCGATCTCGGCTCACTGCAACTCTGCCTCCCGGGTTCAAACAATTCTCCTGCCTCAGCCTCCCAAGTAGCTGGAACTACAGGTGTGTGCGACCACGCCCAGCTAACTTTTTTGTATTTTTAGTAGAGTTGGGGTTTTGCCATATTGGCCAGGCTGGTCTTGAACTCCTGACCTCAAATGATTCACCCACCTCAGCCTCTCAAAATGCTGGGATTACAGGCATGAGCCACCATGCATGGCTACTATGTACTATTCTTATCCCCATTTTACCAATGAAGAAATTGAGGCACAGAGAGGTTGGGTCAGCTGCTTGAGATCTTACAGCTAGGAAGTAAGGAAAACAGAATTCAAACCCAGGTCCATCTAACATCAAAGCTGTTTCCAAAAGTTTGAAAGGAAAATAGCATCTTAGACATTTTGCTTACTAGCTTTCATTGTAAATGTCATTACTCAAAATCTGTGGTCAAAGAGATCCTTTCTTTTAAACTGACAGAGGTTTTAATAAAACATTAAAAAGATGTTTTTTATATGAAGGCTGTAAGGATGTATCTAAGTTTGAAAAAGTTTTAAGCACCTGGATTCTTATGTGCTTATGTTTCAAACAGAGTTCACTCAACTTGAAAGTCATCCGTTCCTTAGTAAGTGCTGCCAATAGGGAATAAGAAAAAAATACTTTAAACAGAAAATTCTCCTTCTGTTTGGTGAACAGAGAAGTATTGTTGTTTGTTTTCTGAAGAGCACAGGAGATGGGGGTAGAGGTAGGGGTGTTTGTTTTGATGAGGTCTGCTTTGAAGAGCTCTTCTGAAGCTTTCCCAGGCGAGGCCAAGCAGGGGTGTGGGGTTTAATGCAGTACATACCCGTGAAGTAGGGGCCTGGTTCAGCTGCAAGTCATTTACACTTTCAGAATTCTTTCCAAAGAAGACCTTGGACCAAAGCAGGCTGAAAAAATCATACACTGAATTTCAAATTGTGATGGGACACCACAGAAGGAATAAAAATATTTGTAGGTCCTAAGTTTCTTGTGGTGCAGGTTAACTGAATTTGAGAAGAACCTGGAATTTTACCAATTTGGCGGACAGACTTATGCTGTCTGAGTGGTAGATTCTATGGGAAGCCTAGGAAAGTTATCTGGAAGCATTCTATGAATTATCTCTTAGCTATTGGAGTGCAGGCCCTACCATGTTTAGCCATACTTATGAGAGGAATCAGAGCCTTCTCCAGTTGTTCCTCTGTTAATTTGATAATTTACTGGGTTCCACTTGCCTCCTCCCCAACTGAATTCTCCCAGATGCTCCAGAGAGAATAGAGGTACTGCTACTGCCACCCTGGCCTTTCACATGATCACCAGCTACATCCCAGATGGATGGAAGCCTCCAGTTTCTGAGCCATCTGAGTCACGTAGCATGAACTGGAGATCAATGTAGCTGGCTTGAGAAGAAAACTCCAGGGATACCTGAAGTGTCCAAGTCTCACTTTTCCAATGACAAGTTTGTTACAAGAATTCATAGCCAGTACAAAATTACATCAATAAATTAGTAAATCATTCCTTAGTTCTTCCCTAGCCCCTCTGGAAGGAGAAAAGAAACAAGAAAGATAAACATCTGTTTTGTTAAAAATACTCATTGTTGCAATCAGAGATTTCTCTTTTAATTTTAGCTTTTTTCTTTAAATAGGCAGTACTTATTATTTAAAAATGTAAATGATATTAAAAGGAATGAATTGAATGTCTCACTCTCGCCCCATCACCATCCATCTCACAACCCAACCCCATTCCCCCTAAGTAAATGTGTTTTAAATATTCTTATGTACTTCTCTTCCAGGGTGCCTGCCTAGTGTTTCTTTAGGTATATATATAAAGAAAATCAAATATATATTCCTGTTATTTCTCTTTTTTTTTTTTTGAGATGGAGTCTCGCTCTGTCGCCCAAGCTGGAGTAATCTTGGCTCACTGCAACCTCTGCCTCCCAGGCTCAAGCAATTCTCCTGCCTCAGCCCCAGCTGCTCGGTGCCAGAGGAGCTGGGACTACAGGCACATGCCACCATGCCCAGCTAATTTTTTTTTTTTTCTTTTGAGATGGAATCTTGCTCTTTTCACCAGAGTGACTGGAGTGCAATGGCACAATATCAGCTTACTGCAACCTCCGAATCCTGGGTTCAAGCGATTCTCCTGCCTCAGCCTCCCAAGTAGCTGGGACTACAGGCACGCGCTACCACACCTTTTAGTAGAGATGGCATGTTGCCATGTTGGCCAGGCTGGTCTTGAACTCCTGACCTCGCGATCCGCCCACCTGGGCCTCCCAAAGTGCTGGGATTACAGGTGTAAGCCACTGCGCCCAGCCTAATGTTTGTATTTTTAGTAGAGACAGGGTTTCACCTTGTTAGCCAAGCTGGTCTCAAACTCCTGATCTCAAGTGATCTGCCTGCCTCCACCTCCCAAAGTGCTGGGATTATAGGTGTGAGCCACCGTACCTGGCCATTTCTTTCCTTTTTTTTTTTTTTTTTTTTTTTTTTAAACACAACAGACAGCATACTACAAATACCAATCTGTTCCTTGTTCTTTCTTAATACACCCTTGAGATCTTTCCTTATCAGCACATGATATGCTTCCTTTTTAAAATTAGAGCTGCATAGTATTCCATCATATGCCACACTTTATTTGGGTTATTTCAGTCTTCTGCTTTCACAAGCAGAGCAATCAAGGGTTTCTGAAAAGTTATTTCTGGGCTCAAACCTTGTTCCTTCCAGTCGCTCAAAATTCCACAGGCACGTATATGGCTGCTCAAGGAGTATATATTAAACTTTCACAGGTTAGAGATGGAAGTGGCTTTAGAGCTGGTCTATTCCAACTCACTGGTTTAAATAAGAGGAAACCAAGGCTCCTATGAAGTGACTTCCCCAAGTTGCAGAGTGGTTGACCTGGGTCCAGAGCCTAGGCTTCCTGGTTCCCAGGCTGACATTGTTCGTGCTGGATCACACTGCTGGGTGCTGGGGTGTGGGGAAGGTATATAAATACCACTGGCTCCTCTAGGAGTATAAAACTCATTAGATACAAAGCAGAACATGGTAAGAGTCAAGAAAGAGTCACAAGGCCTAGAGGGGATTCTTTTAAGGGGGAAGACACCTGGTTAGAGGAAATCTGGAAAGGCTGCATAGAGAAGTTACATTCAGGATGGGCCTTGGAGGGTGGTTAGGATTTCACCAAGTAGAAAACGTGGAAGAAGGTTATTCCAAATGAAGAGGCCAGCAAGAGCAAAGACATGGACACGTGAAAACGTCAGGCATCTTTGGGAAGCAAGGAGTCGAGTATGATTGGTGCATAATATGTGATTAGAAGAATACTAGTAACTTCATTGAGGTTATTGATCACTTACCTTATGCCAGGTGTTATTCTGAATGCTTCTTCAATGTTAATCTTTAATCATCACAACCCCACGATGTAGGTGCCATTATTATACTGCATTTTACCGGTGGGGAGTCTGAGGCACACAGAGGGTAGGAATTTTCTCAGGTCATAAGGAAAACAGCTAGTAAGGTTACATTTTGGGAAGTCTGAATCTAAAATAGTATTAACACTTCTCCGTGTTACCGGGAGATGAGACTGGAGACAGAAAGTGATCATATTTGAGAGGATCTTGGAATTCATGTGGAGACACAAAAAGGTTTCTCCTACCATGGGTTGTAAAAAAAAAAAAAAAAAGAAGGGGATAAACATTAAGTAGATACTATGTTTTCAAAAGATGATGTGTAATACATGTTATTTCCCAGAGAATTCAGATGAGGGAACTAGGGTTCAGAGGAGGTAAGTAACTTGCCCAAAGCCTCAAAGCTCTTAAGTGGTGAAGAAAGCGTTGAGTACCCTGTGTCTGATCAAAAGCCCATGCTCTTGCACAGACAGTGTTTTCCCAAAGTAACCCATGGAATACTCATGCCCAGCCTAGCTGGGGATGGGGTTTTGTGGTCAGCTCAGCTTGGAAAATGCTAAGATAACCAAGTTAGGCCTTCAGGTACTTTAATATGCTATTGTGCTTCATACATCAACCAAGAGGTAGACGTAGCATCTCACATTTCCAAAACTAAATTTGCCATAACACTTTCCTTTCCCACTCCTCCCAAGTCGTTTGCGTTTCACATTCAGCGGAAATCGTGCTGAGAGGGCTATCAGTTTGGGAAGGCCTAAAGAGGCCATACTAGAGAAGCGAAAGGTATATTTCCTGATCACCTGTGTCTGTTGCCACTCTTCACAGATACGTAACGCTAAAATTCAGAAAGGTTGTTGAATCTTACTTCTTGAGGGCTGCACGGAAGCTATCTAAACTTCCACATCTCAGAAAGGTGGTATTTTTTGTTTTGTCTTTGCATATGCGCATTCATTTAGGTTTTTTCTTTTCGGTTTTTTTGTTTGTTTGTTTCAAAATGAAAAGAACTTGATTTCCTTTTTTTTTTTTTTTCCCAGAGATGAGGTCTCACTGGGTTGTCCAGGCTGGACTTGAACTAACTCCTGGCCTCAAGTGATACTCCTACCTCAGTCTTTTCCAGTAGCTGGGACTATAGGGCACACATTGCACTTAACTCTAATTTTATGTCTAATGTAAAAATCTCCCAATTTCTATTCTAGTTCTTTTATACCCTGAGATAAAGATGTTGGGATGTTGAGAACCAAAAAATATATATAGGACATGCTTTCTTAGGTTATGGCTGTGTACCTAATTTCTAATTAACTGGTGGTTTAATATATAATCCAATGTTGCTATCATATCACTATAAAAGAGAATCTGGCCAAAAAGAATACCTTCACACTCTTCCTCTGAAAATCCTCATGAAATGTAAAACTTACACATGTGGCATGGCTGAACCAAATATGACCTTTGTCACTAAAAAGGAACCCTGCAAATCTTAAACACCGTATGAAAATAATATTCTTTGGGTCCAAATTCTGCCTATGAAATGACATTTTGTACACATTTATTATTGCATTTGATACATTGGGTAGAGTTTCCTTTTCAATTTCAGTATTTTAACAATTTTGAGGTGCTTGGGAGGATTGTTGGAATAGGCAGAAATGCTGTTGGTGGTGGTTTTATGACACCATAAAATGACTTCGTTGCAAGGATGAGAGTGATGCTTAACATCTGTTCTTATTTAGAGAGCTGGGATCTCAGTAAAGGCTTAGATATAACTCCAGATGCTTGCAAAACATGTAAAATCACTAGTTAGTAGTGTTATTTCATAGTTTTGGAGATATTGAATGGTGATCTCTTCAGATATAAGCTAGGATTGACTGTTAGGTATTTTTCCTAGGAAAGTTTTTGTAAT
The DNA here is from genome assembly GCF_047675955.1 of Chlorocebus sabaeus. Taxonomy (NCBI): domain Eukaryota; kingdom Metazoa; phylum Chordata; class Mammalia; order Primates; family Cercopithecidae; genus Chlorocebus; species Chlorocebus sabaeus. Next base: position 54,341,742 of record NC_132917.1, on the reverse strand, counting down.
AAGGTAGCTTGCTTCTGCTGCTACTGAAATTTAATTTCAATCACTCAAAGCTGTAAGCAAAGTCTAGGCTCCCTCTTTTACCAATTGTATTAAGACTTAGAAGTAGAATAGTTAGGATAATCATGGGCTCATTTTTGACCTAAGTCTATAGTTAATGGAACCCAAATGAAAAATACAAATAAAATAGATTTGTTCATTCATAATCTCTCTTAGGCCAAAATGAACACTATATTGTGATGCAAATGCTATCAGAACAGATTGAAAAACAGAACAATATTGTACAGGAAAGTTGAGAATGATGTTGATTGCAAACAAAATACAAGTTAATTAGGTTAACCTAATTAACTACATAACTACCAATGTAAGTATTTTCTTTCTTTTGTTCACCATATAACATGCACAAAAACTTTGAAATGTTTCTCAAGTATAGGCAAGTGGGATCCCGAACCTATGAAACATACCAGACTGGTGAGAAGGTTCTCATCATAGGAACTGAGGGAATTAGAATTCTGTACAATGCTGATGGCTTCTTAGGTTATGGAGGCGGGTAGAATTCTGTGTTCAAGATCATCAGTTAAAGGAAACTTGAGATGGGCATCCTGAATTGTAACCTTGGCACTGCCTTCCCTGTGAGCTTAAACAAATGACATCATCTCTTGTGCCTATTTCTTTATCTCCCAATTTCTATTCTAGTTCTTTAAAAAACCTTAGGCATTTTGCATAGTAAATCTGGAACAAATCTAGGAAGGAAGAAGGGAGAAGGAGACAAGTACCTAGTTAGGAAGAGAAAGTTTCTGCATCAACCTTGTATTAGGTTTTACTGATGGTGTTTCATGTTCTGGACCATTTCTTATGCATTTATACATTTTCTCCTGGCCCTTGGAAAACTAAGTCTCCATGGAACATTTCATGAATGATCACCAGTGTTACAGTTCTACTAAAATAACTGGGGCCTATTTATAAACCACAGGAAATTGTTCTTGCTCAGGATACAGTCTGAATAAGTCATTTTAAAAATGGAAAATGCTGTCAATCATCCGTATGTTTTTTAATTTACTGTTTCCTAAACTGGCCTTAAATATTCCTGTCTCTATACCTTTGTTCATGCTGTTCCCAAAGCTTGGGATGCCCTCCCCATTTCTTCAAATCTTCTCCTCCTTTAAGGCTCAGCTCAAGTTCCACTTTTTTTTTTGGTAGAAATTTATTTCCTTTTTGATATATCTTCCCACCCCCCACAACCAATGGATCTCTTTTTTTCTGGTAACTGTGAGTCACTTGCAGCCTGTAACATATCACTTATCATTCAGTTAAGGCTCATCCTGTATTGTTCTCTCCTTTTTGCCATTGCATAAAACTGGACTTTCCGGAGAGATTGTAAATCCCTTGAGGAGAGGGTCTGACATGGCAACCAGCTCAGAGCTAAGACGGGGATGGCATTTGGCATTGCTGGTACAGGGTGGTCATTTTCAAATGATCTAAAGCCGAATGAAAGTTACAGAAAACCCATTATGTGACACAGACAAAAAACTGAGCTATTGTGGTTGAGGCTGGGGTACAGGTGGGCACACTGGCATCCTGTGAGCTGGACCCCACCATCTACCCTTTTCACTGAGTAGGGCTGGGAGCACCCTTGGGGTTCACTCTCCCTTTCTCCCTTGTGCTGTTGGCACTCTATGTTCTCAGGCTTTCCTGCTGGGAACATAGCCTTCCCTACTACTTGGGCTTCCTGGTTCCCTTCCTTGGGGCTTAAGCGCAAATGTGTCTGTCTGAGCTGAGCTGTTAAGACTTGAGTGTAGGAACTTTACATACCCTCTCCAAATTGCAAGCACATGATCTGATCCATGGATCTCCAACTAGTCAGTTGGAGAACTCAGTATGGCTAATCAAGGAGCAGTCCTTTCAGCCATATTCCCAACTTCTTCCTGCCCAGCATAGAAAAATGCCTGCATGTTTGAAATTCTGAAGGGCTCCCACAGGGCTTCCTATCAACACAAACATACTCTCCCCATAAGCAAAATTCTCCTCTCTACTTCATACTCTCAGTTAATTGCAAAGAAACAGAGTAAACAAATGTCCAGTGGTATTTTAATGACACAGATACGTCCCCATTGGAACAGCAGGAACACAATGAAAAGTGGCCGTACCATCTACTCTTTGGGCCTGGGATCCTCCCAACCCCTCTCCACCCCAGCCCTGCACTACACACTTCTAAGGTTGGCTGCCTGGGCTGCCTGCTCTCCGTGGCTTCATGCTTGGATTCTTACTCCTCTTTTGATTTGTCAAATTTGATTATTAGATCAACAATGGGTTTACCTTTGACTTCACACCCTGCTGACCCCCCTGGATGTGGGGATCCAGTTTTTACTCCAGACCCTAACTCAGGCCCTGGCGATCTCAACAGTAGTTCACTGATCATGCAGTGGCTTTTCTGGTCCCACCTGATCCTGGCCACGTCAGCCAATTCAAGACACAAGACTCTGCCAGCCACACATGGCAAACCACACATGTCCGCTAGAATCTGGGGCTATTTTCCAAGAGAGTCTTGCCTGGCCCTGACCTGTCTGTGCAGCCAACCCATTTCCATTCCATTCCAAACCCTTGATTCTCAACTGCAATATTGGTGGTCTCCAGATTTGAGGTTGTATGTGCTCTTCCAGCTATTTAGACTTGAACTTACCTCTACAAACCTTGGTCTTGGTCACCTATGTGGCTCTCTGTGCTCTCAAGAGCCCTGTGCCTGTCCTACCCCCTCAACAAGGGAAGTCAGTCACCCTTTCACTATCAACATTTGGGGGGCATTCCATTGGCCTCCGAAAGAGTGGGTATAAGGCTAGGCATGATGGCTCATGCCTGTAATAACAACATTTTGGGAGGCCAAGGCAGACCGATTACCTGAGGTCAGGAGTTCAAGACCAGCCTGGCCAACATAGTGAAATCCCGTCTCTACTAAAAATACAAAAATTAGCCAGCTGTGGTGGCACATGCCTGCAATCCCAGCTACTCAGGAGGCCGAGGCAGGAGAATTGCTTGAGCCTGGGAGGCAGAAGTTGCAGTGAGTGAGGTCGCACTACTGCACTCTAGCCTGGGCAACAGAGAGAGACTCCATCTAAAAGAAGAATGGGTATAAGCCAGTCAAGAAAACTGTTTTAGGGAGAAGGGCTTTTGCCTTCTTTAAATCCTGTAAATCAGGAGGTTATTCTTAGAGGGAGATATAAAATGAGGGTTGTATAAATCTGGAGTCTTAGTGTAGTTGAGAAAGTGTTACACACATTTTATAAAGAACAAATGATTTAATCTCCTCCATCATTCTACCAGATGGATTGAGGCCTACTGGGAATATGTTGTGAGGGAAATGTTTATTAGGAGGATAAGGAAAGGACTTAGGACTCTTTTGTGATCCATCTTCCATAAGCAGTCAGTTAGCTTTGTCTTTTGTGTTTTTTTTTTTAAAGAAAAAAAAGTGTTGGCTCAAACTCCTAGTGCTTTCTTATGTAACAAAAAAGTCAGGCAAAGGGCATGCCTTGGTGCAACGTGGACTCAGCAGACTGCCTGCATGACTAGAAGTGCGGGGAGTTGGATACTCTTGCTCCCTGAAGATGGTCATACAGTTCCTCCTCAAGTGTTGAGCCCCTTTCTGGCAGAAGGGTGTGTTAGGGCAGGCCGTTATGATGTCTTGTCCACTGCTGGCATTCAGCAAGGGTTAAGTAAATCATAATAGTTTTATGGTGAGAGTACTGAATTTGGAGGCTAGGTTTCCAAAGCCAGTTCTCCTAATTGAATATGTGTAAGTCACATAGCCTATCGGAGTTCCTTTGCTCATCTGTGAAATGGTAAAGGTTGATCCCACAATTCCTGTAAGATCCCCTACAGCTCAGAAATTCCCCAATTCCCCAACTTGATAATAAATTACAATTCATATCTAAGTACTAATTGAAAAATCTATAAACCAGGAAAGATATTCTAGAAATGAATATATTGGCATTTCTCAACAATCAGAGTAATAATTAGAGTTTAAGTTTGATAGAAAATCATCTTCTTCTTCTGTAAATTAACAGGATTAAATAAGAAAAAATATATATAGAAACATCTAGCATGAAGGGGCACAATAAACTTCAGTTAAAGGGACATTTTCTATCCCAGCATTTCCCAAAATGTGATCCTAGGAATACTATTCTGTCATGTAGATTCACCCATGCAGTTGTGTTCCATGAAGGTCCTTTATAATGTTTTTTCCATGTGTGTGTAAATTTAGAATCCAGTCAGATATCACATATTGTGTTTAACTGTCAGGTCTCTTTAGTTGTTCGTAATCTAGAACAGTCTCCATGATTCTTTTCATTTTTCATAACATCAACACATTTTAGGAGTCCAGGTTAGTTATCTTGTAGCATCTCACACAATCTGGATTTATCTGTTGTTTCCTCATGTTTAGCTTCAGATTTAACATGATCCTGAATCTAATCTAGCTATTTCTAGGGGTTGGCAAGAAAGCTATGTAAGTGATGTTCATACTGTTATTTTTTAAATTGTTTTTATTTTACCCTTAGTATATGACCAAATATTACAGAAATACATGAGATAGAAATGGAAGCTACTCCAAAATGCCAACCCCCAGAAATAGCTAGTATTTATATTTTAGTATATATGACACTAGATTTTTTTTCCTCTACATATAACAAAATTGAATCATTTTCTAAATCATTTTTATAACTTGCTCTTTTTACGTGTTGCTGTATCTTGGAACCCTTTCTGTGTAAGTACATATAGATCTACCAAATTCTTTTCAGAGGTTTGTTTCCAGTGTTTAGCTATTAGGAACTATGCACATCATTCATGTACATTTGTCTTTGTGTACTTAGGGAAATGTTTTCTATAGGTTACATTAGTAGAAATAAAATGTGGGGTTCAATTTTAGTAAGTATTGCAAGATTGCCAACACAAAACATTATATCAATTAATACACTTATGAACAATGTATGAAAATGACTGTTTTCTCATATCTTATCCTGGTTTTATCCCTTAAAAATCTGGCTGGGTACAGTGGCTCACACCTGTAACCCAAGCACTTTGGGAGGCCCAGGTGGGCAGATCACCTGAGGTCAGGAGCTCCAGCCTGGCCAACATGGTGAAACCCTGTCTCTACTAAAAATATATAAAAATTAGCTGGGCATGGTCAGGGATGCCTATAATCACAGTTACTCAGGAGGCTGAGGCAGGAGAATTGCCTGAACCTGAGAGAGAGAGGTTCCAGCCTGGGTGACTGAGGGAGACTCTGTCTTTAAAAAAAAAAAAAAATCTGTGCCAATTGGAAGTGAAAATTTCTATCTCGTCATCATTTGAATTTGAATTTTTAAACTACAAGCAAGGTGGAGTATGTTTTCATATGTTGATTTCCTGCTTTTTGTTCCTTTTCCTGAACTGCCTGGATATTCCTTTGCCTATTTTCCTAGAGAGTTATCTTTTCTTATTGATTTGTAAGATGCATTTTTATATTAAAGAAATTAGTAATTTCTTTCCTGTATGTGTAATGATTATTTTGTCCAGTCAATTGGAGCCCTAAGTAACATCCTGCGAAACATGTTCCAAAAAATTTAACAAACTTAGGAAAAAGCCATGTTCAGACCCTACTCTCTGAACTTTCCACACAGGGAGTAGGCCAGGGCACTGACTTGATTTTAACCTTTCTGTGAGAGTAAAATGTATGTTATGTATTTAACACATACACATGTACACTATGTATAATTGGAGAGTGTTTTTAAAAAATATTTTCTTAGTGGTAATTTTTGTTTCAAAAAATAAACTACATAAGGATACTTTTTTTTTTTTTTTTTGAGACGGAGTCTCGCTCTGTCTCCCAGGCTGGAGTGCAGTGGCCAGATCTCAGCTCACTGCAAGCTCCACCTCCCGGGTTTACGCCATTCTCCTGCTTCAGCCTCCTGAGTAGCTGGGACTACAGGCGCCCGCCACCTCGCCCGGCTAGTTTTTTGTATTCTTTAGTAGAGACGGGGTTTCACCGTGTTAGCCAGGATGGTCTCGATCTCCTGACCTCGTGATCCGCCCGTCTCGGCCTCCCAAAGTGCTGGGATTACAGGCTTGAGCCACCGCGCCCGGCCCGAGGATACTTTAATATAAGATTCTTAAACTCCTGGGCTGTGGTGGATTATAAGGTAGAAGTAGAAATTGTTCTGAAGCTAGAAATAGGCTGCAGATAAGTAAATCCAATGTCTACAGTTGGCCAAATATTTATTTTCCTATGGCTGTCTGTAATTTGGAACTCATCAGTCTGGAAGGTCTCAGGAAGCTCTGATAAGAAGAGTATCTTCAGGAGGTAGACTCTATCCACTTAATTTTCTCTCACCTTGAGCTGCTGGATTTAGTTCCACAGCTGCACTGGCAGCCTGCAGATTGCACTGTTAGGTGCACTCAGGGCCTAAGTTTAATCTTCAGACATTTTTCCAAACAGAAATGACTCTGGGCCAGAGATTCTTTGTTTTTGTTTCTTTCCTGTTCCAACCAAGTTGGATTCCTTTTCTTACAATTTGGATCTTGTCATTGCATTTCATATGAGCAAGGCAGTTGGCTTCAGAGATTCCTATGTTTGGTGATAGCAAATTATGTTCAGCATTTTTACAAAGTTCTTTTAAATCATTTATCCTGGTTAACTGGACATGTTGGCTGTGTGCCTGGTACAAAAATTAAAGATTAGTTAATTGGATGCACTAGGTACATCGCCGTCAGCTCAATGTAGAACACATGATGAACTCTCTTACCTCCTCTAAGTGCTGTCCTCACTCCTCCGGTCTAAAAGTCATGCAGCTTTTTCTTGTTCAATACTATTGACTGCTCTATAGAAAGAAACAAGAGGAAAAAAGTACTCAACTTTCGAGCCCACAAAGCTATATTTGCCAGAAAACTGGAATATATTCAGCTTTCAATAACAAAACATTTTCATATGTTGCTTTGGGGGAGCTAGAATATATTTTCTCAGAATTTGATTTCACATGTACAGGTGGTCTGTGAGGGTAAAAGTAAACTATCCACCCTGAGCCCCCAACATAGTGAAGAAATAGGAAATAGAGAAATATATGCACACAGACGCTAAATGGGAATTAGAGAAATAAACACACTCTGTAAGCGTTAAACTATGAAATCAACACATAATGGCACTGAGCAGAGATATGTAAAATCTCTTTAAAAGGGCAGAACTCAATGATCTGTCTTAGGGCTTTAAGGCTTGGCTGCTGCTGGACTCAGGTATAAATGCATATTCAAAGAAAAAAACACCATATATGTTATTTATAAAAGGAAATATAGAAATGTTACATGGCAACTGTTTTGGTTGTTACATAATAGAGCTATATTAACTTTGCTTCATCCTTGCTATTCATTCCATGTGCATTTTTTTCCAATCAAAGATACTCAATGGAATAAAAATATTTTTCCCTTTTTTAAAAAAAGTGTTCTATTTGCTAACATAGTGGATGTGCTTTAAAGCTGTGATTAAGCACGCTCATCTGACTTGGTTGGGACAGAAGCTCCTATACCCTCTCAGTTTGTTAAGCTACAGCTGAAATATTTTGATAAGAGAAAACAGGAAACAGTTCCACAAACAAAGGTACATTCAGGGTGGAATCAAAACTTTTTCTTCATGGGAAATAAACTACCAATAGCTCTGTTTTCTTCTGAGCAGAGGAGAGCTGGCATAGAATATGGCTTCTCATACCACTGAAACATTCATTGAAATTAGGTCTCATGGATGAAACATATTGACTGTCATACCCTTTGGTTCAACCCCTCAGCAGCTGTCCAACTAACCAGGCTTCATAGACAGAAAGTTGAGAAAAACCGTTCTGCTTCATGGACACACCCAGAACACATACTTAGAATGCCCTTCCCACACCCCAGACTTCCATACTCACTCTGTCCTACCCAGCAAACAGTTGGCAACCAAATACATGTTAAATTTGATTGTACCATAAGGATAATCATACTGACCAATCATCTGTATGAGGTATCACTGATCTCCTAAAAACTTCCAGTTGCTGGAAATGTTGACTGAATTTTGACCATCAGGTTTGATGTTTCCCTACCCACACCCGTTTAAAAAAAAAACTACTGCACTCCTCATTCTTCTGATTTGAGTGATTGTGTCATGATTACTTAATTTGCTTTTCATACTTTGCAGTGAAATTTAGATAGCTCAGATGTTTAACTCTTGAAAAAATGGTTACCAGTCACACATAACAACTACTTTAAGAAATGTTATTGGTGGGTGCAGTGGCTTATGCCTATAATCCCAGCACTTTGGGAGGCCAAAGTGGGAGGAGCTCAGGAACTGGAGACCAGGCTGGGCAACATGATGAGATCCCATCCCAGGAGGTCGAGGCTGCAGTAAGCCATGTTTGAGCCACTGCACTCCAGCCCGGGTGACAGAGGGAGACCTTGTTGAAAGAAAGAAAGAAAGAAAGAAAGAAAGAAAGAAAGAAAGAAAGAGAGAGAGAGAGAGAGAGAGAGAGAGAGAGAGAGAGAGAGAGAGAGAGAAAGAAAGAAAGAAAGAAAGAAAGGAGGGAAGGAGGGAAGGAGGGAAGGAGGGAAGGAGGGAAGGAGGGAAGGAGGGAAGGAAGGAAGGAAGGAAGGAAGGAAGGAAGGAAGGAGAGAGAGAGAGAGAGAGAGAGAAAGAAAGAAAGAAAGGTCACAAGGATGTTTATAACTTATTTCTGGGCTTGTTCAGTAAAGCATACAAACCAACTTATATATTTCTATCCCGCATCAAATGTGATCTTAAAAACAAAGGCAGAGCTCAAGCCAATCAAAGCAGGTGTACCCTCACTGGCAACACTGTGGTGCTGCTTTTCCTCACTCTAACATGTTTCTACATGTAAAAATAATACCATTCTTATGGTATATGAGTGCACATATGTGGTCAAAACCACCAAATGTAAATAAAAGGTGGTCAGGGCACCATTTTATGACTGTCCACAGGACTTGAAGCTTTGGCCACGAGGAAAAGAGAACTCTGAAGCAAAAACCTAAATGGAAACCATGGCACAGGGGTTTAGTGGTCACTGGTCATGGGCCCCAGGGAATGGCTGTGCAGCCGGCCCCAAACCGCAGTGAAGTCAATGAACTCGCAGATTCCTAACATCATACATGAAAGCATTGGAAGAAAACATTTAGGTTGAATAAATGGATTCTGAGATGACAGGGACTTTGCAAAGGGTCTGTCATTCCACAGGGCCACACCCTGACAAAAATCCTCTCCAACTTCTGACTGTTGTCTGAAATCGCACAAGTAAATTCTAATTTTCTTTGGCTTAGGACTTTCTTCAGCATTTTTAAAATAAAAATATTTGCGAGAGATATAACACTGTATGCTCCTCTTACTGGTGCCCTAATGTGAATAAGGAGGAGAATATTCCTAAAATAAAATGTGTCCATAGGGCACAGGGACATAGGGAGAACCTGACTGCAATGGGTCCTTGGGAAGAGGATGCTATGGAAGGTGGGGATCGGGGGCTTGATGCTCACCTGTGTGCCAATGGCCTCCCTGGTGCCCTTCTTAACTTTCATTTCCATGGAAAGCTCTAGTATCTCAGCTCCCCATTGGTGATCCCCTGCAAAGTTGAAACAAACAGGGAATGGGCTGTTCAGTTGCTGAGCAAAGGAAAGAGCTACTGATCCACAGAGGTCGTGTTGTGTAGTAGAAATGAATGGGGCTTGCGGTTGGGAAACACTGTTGCAGCTCTCTATGGCTTTTAGGTCTTTCTGTGTGATCAACTCTCCTCTTGTGGAGGATCAACCCTGTCTAGATATTTACAAAATTAACACTTCAAGTTAATTCCTAAACCCAGCCCAGCCCTGAGAGCCTGCCAATGCGCAGGGCTGCAGAAGCTCTTCCACAGTGAGGAGTGGCAATCAGTGGCTCTCAGGAGATGGGCCAACATCCCTCCCCCGTTCCTTGCTCTCTGCCACCACCATGTCTCTGCCCAGAGATGCAAGATTTGTTTTGCACCTTTCTGAGTGGATCTGAAAGCCTTTTACAGACAAGAATGAGGGTTAACCCAGGACAGAACTCTTAGTTTGTATTCATCAGATTACACTTGGCTAAAGACACAGTCACAGTTGGAAGCAGGAACAGACTCCATCCTTCCTAAGAAGTCTGGTAGGGATTTTGTAATCACAGGATAAGTCTGGAGTATGAGACAAATCTCAAATAAGCTCAGAAATGTGGCAGAGGTGTGCCTCACTGTGACCTACATGCTACATATGCTGTTTCCTTTAATCCAATCAGCCAGGTGATAGTAGTGGCCGTGGGTATCGGACAATAACAACAACAAACATTTCCATAGGATTTACTATGTGCCGGACACTGTTCAAAGGCCCTTACATACATTTATTGAGAACAATCCTTAGAGACAGGTACTACTACTGTCCTTCCATTTGACAGATGAGAAAACTGAGGCACTAAGGAGATTAAGCAACTTACCCAAGTTACTTATTGCACACAACAATAATTACAACTTATTACACTTTAATTTCTCACAATATCTATTACTGTTAGTGCCCTTATTTTGCAGATGAGGAAACTGAGTCTCAGAGGCCTGAAATACTTATCTAAAAGTCAAACAGTGTTGAAGTGATGGCACGGCCTGCCTCTAAAATTTGGGGAGCTTGGAGTTACAAATAGACTCTATGTGTACTCTTGCCCCAAGCTCCCCAAATGTTAGAGCCTATTTGTACTCTTGTCCCAAGCTCCCCAAATATTCCATGAATAAATGGAATATTTGTTCATATTCCATTTGAATAAATATGCAAAAGTTATATATCAGGCTAACAGTTAGACATGTTCTGTCCTCCTACTTTGACAAAAAAACCTTTGTAACAACCAGGAAGCCTAGATTCAAATTTAGAATGTTCAGACTCCTTGGTCTGAGCCAGAAAGAGGCAGTATACCATGGAGAATCAGACCTTAGCCCCTGGCCTGGTGCCCTTCTCTTCTCACCTTTGAAATTCAAATATGGATACTTCAGTGTGTGCCATCCACCTCTTCTTCATACTGTCTGCAAACGGCTATCCCTAGGGCACCTAGAACTCGAGGGCATACACATCTTTGGGAGGACAGACCCCAAAAGAGGCCCATACAGGCCCTGGAAACAGGCGCAGGGCCGCTCGCACAGGGAATTCTGGAGTCTCAGGACCTGGAACATGGTCTTGAGGGGTATATATGGGCTCTGGTGGACTCTTCACAGGGTGGAGTGAGCCTTGAGGAGGGCCAGGGCCCTTTAGAGGCCATAGCTCAGGGCAGAGGACCCTCTTGTCTGGGTCAGAGAGTGGTGCTGGTGATAGTGCCAGGGCTTTACCTACCTCTGGCCAACTCCAATGTCCTTGCTACACAAAACCACTGTTCCTGTCACTCCCTTGCCTCTGTTGCCCCCAGTTTTCATGCCACTGAGATTCGAAGTGGGTAGAGGGAACACCGTGGGAAAGAGGGAACCCTAAGAACGGGGTGGGGGATGATGGAGGGTGAGGAGGGGAAAGAGCCCGAGAACTTTCCCTCACTCATTCCCACACTTCCTTTTCCCACTGGGTCCCGCCTCTGGCCTTGGATACACAAACACTGCTCAGAACAAATCCAAGTCATGACCACACCCTTTCCTTGTTTATGGACACAAAGCAGGGAGAGAATAGGAACAGCCTTGAAAATGGGGCTCTTTCAGAAATTGTTCATTCTCCCCTAACCTGGAAGATAGGACTTTTGAAGATCGCCTGGACTAGCCAGCCCCTGCTACTGCTGTTACTTCCTAGCACCTGGCAAGGGCTATTCACATGGACTTAAGAGGGATCCTGTCAATCTGTCCAGGCTTCTAAATTTAGTTTCCATAGATAAATGCAATTTCCTGTGTTAGCTATCATAATTAAAACTTTCCACAGGCTTAATGTTGTATTGTTGATGTTCAAATGTCATCACTCACAGTGTCATGCTTCCTTTTTTAAAGAACAAAATTAACACCCCCACTAACCAACAGCTCCCAAGCCCCCAGCGGTAGAGCTAAAACTCCAGTAAGCCCCTGGCCGTGGCTACCAGTTACTGCAGTGCGATGCCTCCCGCAGTCCAACCCTCCCCTCCGCCGACGTGATATCAAGAATCGAAGACAGTCCTCCTGCCTGAACACCAGAGCGCATGTGTCCCAGGCCTGGGACCTCGGAAAACCACCCACACCAGCGTAAACATAAAAAGGAGGCCAGAGTTGGCCAGAGAACGTATCAGATGTCGCCAAAGGGACTGGAATCAGAAACAGGAAAGCTGTCAGGAACTGATCTCTCTTCCTGCCACCCTGCTATTACCCCACGGTGGTTTCCCGTGCCTCTACTTTCTCCCTGCTGACCACTTTTCTCTGCTTCACTCTTTCACCCCAAATGGCTGCCCAGATAGTCCCGCAAGTCCCCTCCTTTGGAGCATGTGCGGCTCAATTCCAAATAGAGAGAATATGATTGGCTCAACTTGAGTCATGTGCGTATGTCTGGTCCAATCAGCTGTAGATCAAGAGGATGGGTGGAGTCGGGGCCCTTACAAATAAGCCTGCAGAGCTCGTTCTTGGGGTAGAGTGAGTGAGAAGTGTCCACAGCGAGGTGGGCCTGAGCAAAGGTTCTGAAGGTGGGCTTACTGTACCCAGTTCAATACCAGATTATACACATGTTTGAAAGTTATAGCGCTACTGTTTTACCTTTGCCTTAACTGTTTGGTTGATAAGCAGTCTGAGGTTAAGTTTCATATCTGTGCTTGTTCTGTGGCACATAGTGCACCTTTACCGAGAATCATCGTCATGGCAATAACTTTATCATCCTACCTCCTACTATTAAAACCTTTTTGACTGTTACGGAGCCGTACTAAAAGGCCAAAATTAGAAGTAGGAATAAACATTGCCGAGAAGTAGTTATGATCACTGCTTTGCATTTTGCCTGGCTGAAGCCTGTTGGAACTTGCATGGAATATGACTATTGTCAACCTGTATGTAAAACAATAGCCGATTCTACGCTCTGAAATATCATAAACCTCTCAGTCCATAAATCTTAGACGAGGATATCTGAGGAATTTCTGGCAGATACACCAAGAAAGATTGCCAATCTAGATGTTAGAGGAATTTGTTGATTCTCCAGCCAACCAAGAACATTAACACTTCACCCGTATTCCAGAGGAATGCAATTATTTTGTACAGTCGGACAGTCTTTAGGGAATGGGCAATATTGCTATTACATATTTTAAGAAACATGCATCTGGTTTCTCTGATATTAATGTTCGTGGAGAACAAAGCACTCATTGCAAACTAAATTTTGGGCATAGTATAGTCTGTGCTGCCAGATGAAGTTTCAATATAAAAAAAAAAAACACTTTTTTCTTGCTAGAATGGCTAAAGAAAAATTTTGTGTACCAAAATCAAAACTGTAAACTAAAGTCCATTAATCCCTTTACTCATTCATCTGTTGTTCATTGTGCATTTGCTCTGTCCTAGGCACTGCACTAGATGCTGCATATACAGAGACAAAGGACACAATTCTTGCCCTCATCACACTCGCAGTCCAGCAGCAAAGACGGATTCATAAACCAAAAATGACAGTGTAATGTACTAAGGTTAATAAGTACACATAAAATGTTAAGGGAGGACATAGGAGGGACCTGTAACTCAGCCTGGGTTGGGTGGGGTTAGGGAAAACTTCCTGATGGAGAATAAAGCCTGAGTTGACGTTTAAAGTTGAAAACAGAGTTAACCAAGCAAATGAAGTTGGAAGCATGAAAGAGCACAATGGACTGTGGATATGGGTGATGACTTGTTTTGGCTGGAGGTTAGGCCAGGAGTCGTAGGAATGGGACTGGAAAAGTTGACCTGGGGCCAGGTCATAGAGCCTCAGGCCTTGCTGAAGTTTTGGGACTTTATTCTAGGATGATATGGAGTTTTTAGAAAAATTTTTAAAGAAAACTTTTTATTGAAGTGTAAAATATATGCAGAAACATGCATATATAAGTATTCAGCTTGATAAATTTTCATGAGCTGAATATAGCTGTGTAGCCAGAAGCCAGATCATAATACACCCAGCATCCCGGAAGCCCCCTGCTGTTTCCTTCCAGCACTACTTCCCTCTCCAAGGTTGACCACTGGCCTGACTTCTAACACCATGGATTTGTTTTGCCTGTTTTTGAATATTATTTAAGTGAAAGTTTAAACTATGTACTCTTTTGTGTCTGGCTTCTGTCAGCATGATGTTTGTCAGCTTTAACCATAGTGTGTTCAGTCTCATGGTTGTATGATATCCCATTGTATGGATATCTGTAACTTATTTATTCCTCCCATTATGTATCAACATTTGAATTCTTTCCTATTTAAGGCTATTACGAATCGTGCTGTGGTGAATATTCTTGTGTATGTCTTTTGGTGTGTATATGTTTGCATTTCCTTTGGATAAAATATCTGTGAGTAGAATCTCAAAGGCTAAGCATATATTCAGCCTTATTGGATTCAGCTCAACAGTTTTTACAAAGTGATTGGACTAAAGTCCCAGCATCAGTTTATGAGAATTCCAATTGTTCCAGTTTGCAACATATGATGTTGGTTTTTAAATTCATTTTAGCCATCCTAGTGTTTGTGTAGTTGTTATGGACTGAATTGTGTGTATCCCCACTCCTTGCCCCAATCATGAAGACCGAATCACAAGAGTGATTGTATTTGGAGAGAGGGCCTTTAAGAGGTAATTAAGGTTAATGAGGTCATAAGGGTGGAGCTCTTATCCATTAGGACTGGTGTTCTTGTAAGAAGAGGAAGAGACACCAGAGACCGCTCTCTTATTGCACATGTACAGAGGAAGGGCCTCAATAGGACAGAGTAATAAGATAGCTGTCTGTAAGCCAAAAGAGAGGCCTCAACAGAAACCAATATAAAGAAAATAAAAAGTGAGTTTAATACGTAACTGTAAACACAATGCAGAATCTACCTTTCCCTTGACATTTTTCAGTGCAGTATATGTGCTAGGTACTTGGTAAACATTAGCTGCCACCATCACCATCATCACCATCACCACCACATTATCATTGTGGAGATATCTAGGATTACTTCCGCGGCAGATTGCAAAAAGGATCACATTTCTCCACCCCTCTCTCTATCCACACTCCTTAAAATGTGACTTTGCATCTACTTCCATTAAGAGGTGGTGTATATTTCTCTATCCCTTGAACCTGGGCTGGCTGTGTGACTTCTGGCCAAGAGGATGCAGTGGAAATGATATGGTGTTTTAATTATGATCCTCTGCTCCAAGAGGCATTGAATGGTTTCCGCTTTCTCTCTTGGAACTCTGTCCATCTGCCATGTGAATAAACCTAGGCTAGCCTGTTGGAGGATAAGAGACCATATGGACCCAGTCATCCCAGTTGTCCCAGCAGAGGTTCCAGACATGTGAGAAAGCCCAGTCAAGATCAGCTGAATCTGGCTCAGGTCAGCAGAAATGCCCCATTGGCCCATAGGCTTGTGAGCAATAATAAATGGCTGTTGTATAAGCTACGGATTAGGGGTGGTTTGTCAGGCAGCAATAGGTAATTGCTACAACTTTCAAACAGAGACATAAACTGAGACAGAAGATATAGGAGGGAGAATGCATCTGGAGGTAGGAGTCTAATAAACTTCAGACATATGGAGTTTAAGATAGCTAAGAGTATTCTGTGGAGGTGTTGAGAAGAGCAGTCTGATCTAGAGGCAAAGATTTAAGAAAACTCAGCATTAGTTAGAAACAGAAGCCCCAGGAACGACTGACCTTTTCCAGGAAGACAGAAGAGAGGGCTGAGAAGAGAACCCTGGGGAAAATCAACATGTCAAGTATGAGCAGAGGAAGATGATGATGAGAAGGAACAACCAGAGATGTCAGAGGAAAACCGGAAGAGAGTGTATAATGGGAGAAAGGCATGAGCATTTAAAACCACATCATGAGTTTGGGAAAGAAGGCAGGAAAATGGTCCAGGCATCCTCCCCTATCTAGAGGACTCTATGCACTGGACGCAGGAGGGTAGTGTGGGATGAGCCTAGAAAGGAAAGTAATAGGCGGACCATGAAGAACCTCATAGGCCACTCCAAGGAGTCTGGGTTTTATCCTGAAGGACTTTAACAAAGGAGTAACTTGAACAGGTTTTTGTTTGAAGATCCCTCTGCAGCAATACAGTGGCTGGACTCATTGGAGGGAGCAAGATAGAAGTCAGGGAGACTAGTTGGGAAGCTCTCAAATAAATCCAAGTGAGAAAAGACAAGGGCCTGAACTGAGGGGATGACTGTAAGTATGAGAGCATCTTTTCTCTTCATGTCTACAGTCTGATGGATTCAAGAAAATGTTGGGAGATAGAACTGGCAGGCCTTTGTGACTGATTGTATGTGGTAGGTCAGAGAAGACAAAATGACTCTTTGTTTTGGGGTTTAGGCATCTGGGTAGATGACCTAACATAGATGGAAATAAGTGTAATGCAAGGGAATACTCTGGCCCCTCTAGCCTGTGACTATAACATATTCTTCCTTGGTATACCTAAATTATTATATTATAGAGCCTGCACTGCTAGAAATCAGGTACTGTCACTATCCCATCAGTTGTTTCTGAGAGTGTCTTAGAATGCCTCTCAGTTGAGCTACAGACAAGTTCCATTGGGTTCTTCTTCTCTAGCCTTCTCATCTTGCTGCTGCTGTTGCTACTGTTGCTGCTGCTGCTATTGAAACCCTTCTGAGATTCTTACCCTGCAGGATCAGCTGGCTGAGGGTGACCGCCACCTGTGGATCACCACACCAACCTTGGAAATAGGATGTGCCCTTTAAAAACTGACCAGGTCCACAAGTGCTGTCTCAGTTTGGCATCTCTAGAAATTGGCCCCCTTTTTTTTGCCTTGACTTTTTAACCTCCATATTGCTGCTCGATTAGATATCTGCCATTACTGTTCACTGCCTTCATGGGACAGCAGTAGCTACTCTGCCAATAGTATGACTCTAGGCTCTCCATGTCACTCAGACTCAGCTGGTCTCAGGCCCTAGATCTTTCTCTCTTCCAGTTCAAATCGCTTCTCACCTCCCATTCCTTGTCCCAGAGAAACCACTTCACAGGATAATTGACAGTAGAAACATCTATTTCTCTGCAGGTAAAAACTCTGTCCCTATTTACCAGCAGATAGTATTGTTCCATCGCTCAAAAGATGCAATCACAAAATAGTCTAAAATAGCTCAAAATAAGTCAAAATTCCCCAAAGGCTGGGTCACTCACTCCTGTCCACAATTACCTTGGTAAACAGGGAATGCATGAAAAAATTTAAAGGAAGATCGTGTGTCCATTTTACCCTTGATAATGTTGTGGAAGTATGACATTCAAGTGGATATAAGTCTGCAGTGAGGGAAGGAGAGGGAGAAAGGTCAGTGGATCAGCATGTGGGTGGTCTTAGAAGTGAGGGATGCAGTGTTGTGCTAGAGCTGGTTCATTAAGCTGTTAAGGATCAGTTACACGCCTCTCTTCCCAACTCCACAATGACTGGGAGCTTGATATTGGCCATAGTGAGAGTATTTACACCACAGAAATCAGCAAACACTACAAGTCAGGGCTTTTCTTCACCCTGGAAGCGCTGCTTGTTAAACATTTGCCAGCACACCATTATAGGTGAGGGTGAAATCATCTGAGGAGGGCAGTTACAGCAAGAGAGGAAAACATCTGAGAGGGAACACCAAGGAATGAACATTTAGGAAATGGACAGAGAAAGAGGAATTGTAAATACAACAAGAAAAAGTATCCAGGAGGCAGCGAAAAGTTGTGCTGTAGACACTAAGGGAGGAGAGTTTACAGAGTAACCCTATGGGATATGTGTCTCAAGACACTCATAAATAAGGCCAGATTAGGTGACAGGGATCAACTGATCAGTTGTTGAAATGTTCAATTGATCAAAGGGTGGTTATCCTTATTTTTAAAAAGCTATTTTAACTGTTTTTAATTTTAAGCAATCAAAAGGGCTGTTTCATAGTCAAGCCAGTAAGTAGTTAAAGTTGCTGCAAATAGCTAGCCAGGGTTCTTTTCTTTCTTTCTTTCTTTCTTTTTTTAAAAACCTAGTTATATTGGTCATTTCAACAACTGAATGAAATAACCAGTCTATTGTTGGGCAATTGACCTATTCAAACTTTCTGTCCAGCCACCCAGACTTAGTTATACACATCAAATCATATTCTTTTGGATCTACAGAAGACCATAAAGATCATAGATATTTTAATTATCAAGCTAAGAAAATTAAAGTTCAGAGAAGTTAAGTGACATGGCATGATCACAGTCAACACGCGGCTGCCTCCTAGTACAGGCAGGACTGAATACAGGTCTCCCAACTCCTCTCTCCTGCTGTCCTTACCTCTTGGCAGAGGCTCTCCCTATAAATGCAAGACTAATAAGAGTTCAGCTGAGTCCTGAGGCAAAAATGTCTGGAGTCTTTGCAATCTCTTTATGAACATTCAGACAAATGAGGGTCATTAGGTGTATTTTCTTCGGCTAGGTAATATATCCCCAGTAACACACAAGATTTAAGCCCATGATCATCTCTGACTTCCCCAACCAAGGGAAACTGGAGAGTCTGGGAGCCATTTTATTTTCAAGGTGTTTCCAGGAAGAACATGTTGAGCAGACATTCTCTGGTCAGGGAAGTTTCATACCGACTTCCTTCCTTCGCTTGTCCTGAGAACCAGGAAAAGACATGACTGCTTATTGCATCAAAACATTAGGTTTTGAATCTGATTTAAACTCACAGACATTGTACAGTATTTATGTAAAAAATGATAACATCTATTAGAAGTACAAATAACAACTTTGGTTGTATGACGAATTTAAATCTATCCACTAGTATTATTTTCCACTGAAGCTCTTCAGAGGACTTGTGGTTCACAGTACCAGCTTCCTGAACAGCCTCATTTCCTGACTGCTGTTCAGAAGATCGGGAGACTCCCCCATGGCTTAGAGAGTGTGTGGGAGAAAACTCCACTCTCTTCCCTCCTCAGAAGGGGGCGGAGGGAGAACAGCTGCTAATTGAGTTTTCTTACTTTTTGACTTGAGGTGGGTGTGGATGCCCCTTGCAGAGCTGGAGTTCCAAATTGGAACCAGTATGATTGTTCTTATTACTCTTGTTTATCTAAGTGAGCCAGACACTGAAGACCGTGTTTACTGCTATCCAGGAACCAATAAGTCAACAGAAGGACCAGACACTTAGTCCTTAATGTTATTTGCTTATATGTATGACTGCAGTCACCCTGTGCTACCCGGGTTCTGAATTATTAATCTCTTAAAATGGCATCTAATGGGCTGTGACACAGGTCCCAGCCACCTCTACTTCTTTCAGATGCTGTCTGGTGAATGCCTCTATGGCCCAGAATCTTCCTCTCCTTCTCCCTTTAAAACTTTGTTTACCATCACTGTTGCTTGCATTTTGCATATTCTCTGGGAGCAGATTTTCCTCTTTGCAAATGAAGTAAGTCATCTAAGGAAATTATTCACATTTCCATTTTCAACATATATTCTCCTCTCATGTGGGTGTTATTCCTGAATACATTGGTTCAGCAGTAAATGTGAATAATGCTTGATATCATCTGCCTCCTTTGGTTTTGTTTCTTAGTCTCCCCAGTAAATTAAACATTTTTTTCAATTGTCTCTGTTATTTGTATCTTTTTAAGAGGTGAAGCCAGCTGGACTTCTGGGTTGGGTGGGGACTTGAAGAACTTTTGTGTCTAGCTAAAGGATTGTAAATGCACCAATCAGCATTCTGTAAAAATGCACCAATCAGCACTCTGTGTCTAGTTAGAGGATTGTAAATACACCAATAAGCACGCTGTAAAAACGCACCAATCAGCACTCTGTAAAATGGACCAATCAGCACTCTGTAAAGTGGATCAATCAGCACTCTGTAAAATGGACCAATCAGCAGGATGTGGGTGGGGCCAAATAAGGGAATAAAAGCTGGTCAACCACTCCAGTGGCAACATGCTTTAGTAGCCTTGTTCTTTGTTTCTTCACAATGAATCTTGCTGCTGCTCACTGTTTGCGACCGCACTGCTTGTATGAACTGTAACACCACAAGAGTCTACAGCTTCATTACTGAAGTCAGGGAGACCACGAACCCACCGGAAGGAAGAAACTCCAGACACATCTGAACATCTGAAGCAACAAAGTCTGGACACACCATCTTTAAGAGCTGTAACACTCACCGCGAGGCTCTGCAACTTCATTCTTGAAGTCAGCAAGACCAAGAACCCACTAGAAGGAATACATTCTGGACACATTTTTATCTTACACTTTAAAAAATAATATTTTTAAAACAATTTACAGTTAAATGAAAGGAAATTCTACCTTGTGTTCTATGTAACATAACCATGATACTAGATGTCTTGGCCATTAGTTTCAGTTGGTACTACTGGTCTTTTAAACATTTTAAAACTCTGTTAATCTGTCAGTTTCTTCCTTAAGGCGTCATACGCGTACACTACATACACACACACACAAACACACATTTATTCACTCAAAACACCTTTTTATTTATATGCCTGGCCTTGTAATTGGTTGATATATGGGGAAAATCCTAAGTAACATCTCAATGCTGGGTTTCTGAGGTCATCTAAACATTGCAATACCCTAGTAGTGAATATTTATCAGAGCGCTTTAATTGTCCATAGACATATTGAGAAGTGAAGACTTGAGCAAGTTGCCAGTGATTGCTCCTCGACTAGAGTCAGTCACTTAAGTCAGTGGTTCCTCACAGTGTTAGGACAACGTTTCCAAAGGGCCGTGCTGCCATGAGAGACATAAGTCAATATAGGGAGTTTTCATAAAGCAGAGTTTATTCAATTTTTTTTTAAAAAATGAAGTTCATAGGTTTTCTACTTTTTGGAAGTTAAATGTCCTTTATTTTATGATGTGATGGTGATGTGACAGCAGATGATAAAATTTCTCCATAATCTCTCTCTTTGGCAAAATAAAAATAAAATGATTCCTCCTCATCAGTCCCCCAAAGTTCTTCTGGACATTTAGGGATTATTGTTGGGATTCCTCTCTTTGTTTACAACACCCTTTGCCTGCACCAACATCTCTTGCCCTCTTTGGCATCCCAATGGCATTTACTATTCTCCAAATCAATTTAAAAATTCAAGGTCATGCTGGAATTAGTATGCTCATCTTTCCCAGTGACCATGCATGCTTTCTGTGACAATTACCCTCAGGTTTTGTAGGAAAACAGAACCCCAGAGATGCATTCACATATGCAAATATGCACTCAATAAAAATCTGTTGAGTGCCTGTGTGTTGGAGAAACAGCAGTGACTAAGACAGATGAGTCCCAGTTCCCTCGAGACTCATTTTCCACGAATTGTGGGGTAGAGCTGCGGGGGCAGGGCATGGAGATTAACAATAAATAGGTAAACACTTAAGCCACGGAATTCCGTATTGTGATAAATCTGAAGTTATGGAGAAGTTTCCAGTTTATGTGCATAATTACCAGAATAACTGGTGGTGGCCCTGGGAAAGGGATGGGCCACTTCAGATGGGGGCCAGGGACAGCTCAGAAGGAAGTGATATTTGAACTGAGATCTGAATGACCAAGAGGAGCTGTCCATGAAATGACTGGGGGAACAGTGTTCCAGGCCCAGGGACTGTGCAAAGACCCTAAGGTAGAACTTGGCCTTTGCAGGGGTAAGAGTGTGGAGGGAGGGAACAAAATCACAAATTCTGTTTTGAACATATTAAGTTGATCTTTGACATTCAAGAGAAGATTTAACATATGCAACTGGATATATTAGTTCGGAGTTCAGACAAGAGGTTGAGGCTGCAGATAAAAGTTAGGAAACATCAGCATATGGATGACATTTAAACCAGATAGTAGGGAAAAAGACAGGGCCAGGAAGTGTCTGAATCAGACACTCAGACACTGAGGAGTCATGGACGAGTGATCAGCAGAGGAGCAGCTGGAGACGTCGGAGGAAAACCGGGGAATTTAGAGATGAAAGTATTTTAAAAATGAGGGGCCAAAGCACAATGTGAGTGGAATTTTTTCAATAAAAAAACTTTTCATTTATGTTATGATTTCATAAGCCTGCAGTGATAATAAGTGTAAAGGTGGCTCCTTTCACATGATTCAGGCACCGCTTACTTTAAACCAACTCGGATTCCATCCTCCACTGCGCGTGGTGGGCCCAGAGCTCTGCTGGCTGCTTCTGCCGTCTTCTACAACAGCTTTGGCCACCGGGCTCTGAGCACATGTCCCATCCAGAGCATAACAGTGAGTTCAGTCCTTGGACACAGGGCTCCTTCTTAATTACCCTTTCAGTTCTGAAAGCTTCCTTTCCTCTCATGCTGAGAAAAGAGAATAACAAGTTTTTAGAGACCCTGGTCTGCTTAAATTCCAAGGTAGATGTAACTCAGTTTCCATCTACCTAATCAATGTATTAATGGATTTAATTGATTTTACATAGAATAATTTTGATTTCCTATTAACCAGGTTAGTGAACTACCAGATTCCCTACCTCACCCCTTTTTAAAATCATTGTTGTTTTTAAAGAGGGTTCCCTTTTCCTCTAAGGGTTTGAAAAATGCATTTAGAGAAGCAGAACATTTGGAAATCAGCTTCAAATGATGTTTCTCACATTCCTCTTTGAATGATGGCTGTGAAGAGAGCCTGGAAACTGTTCAAGCCTGCCGGAAGAGTACTGCCTTCTCTCCTTCCGGATGACATTCTTTATTGTTGTTATTGTATTTTTGGATATTGTTTGGTCAGAGGCATAAGATAGAACAAAGATATTGGACTAGAATTTGAGATAACTGAATTCTGCTTCTAGCTCTGGGCAAGTCAAAAATCTCTTAGTGTTTCAGTTCCTCGAGTAAATGGGGCAGGCCTACCCGTATTAGCTGTTTAATGTTAAGTGTAATTTTCTTTTCTCTCTGTTTTTTTTCTTTATTTCTTCCAAACAAACAACAACAACAAAAAAACAGGATACATGTGCAGAACGTGCAGGTTTATTACATAGATATACGTGTGCCATGGTGGTTTGCTGCACCTATTGACCCATCCTCTAAGTTCCCTCCCCTCACCCCCAACCACCCAATAGGCCCTGGTGTGTGTTATTCCCCTCCCTGTGTCCATATGTTCTTATTGTTCAACTCCCACTTATGAGTGAGAACATGCTGTGTTTGGTTCCCTGTTCCTGTGTTAGTTTGCTGAGAATGATGGCTTCCAGCCTCATCCATGTCCCTGCAAAGGACAAGATTTCATTTTTTCTTATGGCTGCACAGTGTTCCATGGTGTATATGTACCACATTTTCTTTATCCAATCTATCATTGATGGGCATTTAGGTTGGTTCCATGTTATTAAGTGTAATTTTCAAAAGGTTAAAATCATATCCCTCAGGAAAATAGAATATGAATACATGTCAAAGATTGTATTTATTGAGGTGCACGTTAAGATGTTAAAACTGATTCAAAAAGCATTTGAGATTATGCTTGTGTAAAATTTAATTTAAAAATGTTATAAGATTGATGAGTGAAAACTGGTTGGTGTCCAATAGGACAATAAACTAATCTTTGTGCTTATTGACTCTATTGCACAGAAATTATTTGCATCTTTACCAGACAAAAATTTTTAAGTTAACCTCTGCACCTACGGAGTGCAAAGGCAGTAGAAAATTAAGCCCATTACTGCACTGAAAGAAGATCCAATAATCAGTAATATTTTCTGGCTATTTTCAAATGTCAGATAATTTTTCTGACATATATGTGTTTTATATATATGTAAATAATACTGGCTAACATTTCTTGAACATGACTATGTGCTGGGCAACACTTAACATGCTCTATCTCTTTGGATACTCATTACAACCCAATGAGGTAGGCATTTTTATTATCCCCATCTTACAGGAGAGAAGACTGAGGCTCTTCTTAACCAGCCTAAGGTCACAGAGCTCCTAAGTGGCAAGAGTGGTGATTAAACTGAGGTCTGACTCTAAAATCTTCATTTCAGTTCCTAAATTATTAATAATAATATTATTATTATTAGAAGTCAAAAGGAATCATGAATGTGAAAGTGCTTTAAAGACTGCGAATATGCTATAAGTTGCAAGGCATTCCTGTTAAATCTAGATCACTATTAAAGAGTAAGGCACTGAGAGTTACTACTGCGTCATTGTGGAGGGAGCAGTGTTCATTATGGAAAAGGTCTGCTGTCCTAGAAATGCCTGTGAGACTATCTCGACTCTGTTCCCTTGAGCTGAATTGGTTTTACTTAACTCAGACTACTTTTCTGTCTTTTTTTTTTTTTGGAGGGTGGATTTCATTAAGAGGGTTTCTTGGCCTATTTTTGGTTAAATGCATGGAGAGGTATCCACTATGAAACCCTTTCTCACTTTTCTTTGTGTTTTCTTTTCTCAGCTTAGTAGAGTGAAAAGAACACAGGTCTCAGGGGTAGATAGGCCTGAGTCTGAATTTCCGCATCATGATTAACTAGTGTTAATACTTGGAGCAAATCACTTAGCCCAGCTTATCTTAAAGCCTGCCCAACTGCATAAAAATCACTTGAGGGAGAACGTAATGTTCATTCAGAGGCAGGGAGGGGGAATCATTTCCTTGTTAGTAAAAGAACAATATTGTTATCTACCTTCAAAGTATTCTGAGAACCGACATTTGGTAGGACATCAGAAATGTTAGTTCTAGCCTGGGCAACATAACAAAATTTCATCTCTACCAAAAATTTAAAGAAATACAAAATTAGCTGGGCAT
This sequence comes from Chlorocebus sabaeus, assembly GCF_047675955.1. Taxonomy (NCBI): domain Eukaryota; kingdom Metazoa; phylum Chordata; class Mammalia; order Primates; family Cercopithecidae; genus Chlorocebus; species Chlorocebus sabaeus. The sequence continues at coordinate 54,316,952 of NC_132917.1, read as the reverse complement.
GGTGGCACATGCCTGTCATCCCAGCTACTCGGGAGGCTGACGCAGGAGGATTGCTTGGGTCTGGGAGATCGAGGCTGTGAGCTGTGATTGTGCCACTGCAGTTCAGCCTGGGTGAAGAGAAAGACTCTGTCTCAAAAGAAGAAAAAAAACGAAGAAGAAAAAAGAAATGTTAGTTCTGTTCTTCCCATATTCTTTCTTTCTTATTTATTTATTTATTTATATTTTTTCCCCAGTCTGTAGAACCTGTGAACTTCCCATCTTCTTTCTAAAGAAGTCTTACTAATTTGCCATTATTCTCTCCTCCTGGCCCCTCCTACTTCTGTTTCCTCTCCTCTACTCCCCTCCTCTCCTGTCTCCTTCCCTTCTTTCTTCTCCTCTCATCCCCTCCATTTCCCTCCCCTCCCTCCCTGGATCCCCACTTCTCTTCCTGTGCCCCCAATTCTTCTCCCCTTCCTTCCGTTATATCCTTTCTCACCTCTCCTTGTCCCTTTTCCTTCCCCTCTCTTTTCTTTCTCTTCCTTCAAGGACCCTGAGACCAGAATCTCCTAAATAGTGAGACCTTATTTTCACCTTACTAATTTAGAGAAACTGTGGGATGAAATCTAGAAGGACCTGCTGTGGCCTCTTTCTATTCCAACTCTCACTTTATCCATGAGAGGACTGAGAACCAAGGAGGTTAAACCCAAACCCAGATACCCTGACTTCTTCTGGTCAGTGCTCCTCCTAACACATCACCAAGTCCCCTCTGCGTCTGTTCTATCAACGTGATGTGATGGCTCCTCCCTATCTTCACTTAGCAGTGATCAGGAGGCTGGGAAATATGGGGAGATGAATCATTGCTGTAGTTTGTTCCTGAAGAGTGAGGTAAGGTCTTGTAACTTCTGAGGCTACCAGAGAGAATGCACCATGGCACATAAAACAAAAAGGCCAAACGTCATCACCATCAAATGTGCAGTGTCCTCCCTAGCTGGTCAGGAAAATGTGGCCTATACAAATTGCAAGGAAAATCGTCTGTGGTCATTTTCACAGAGAACCACAGCTTTTACACTTATGCTTAATGTCCCTGGAAAAAGAACAAAACAGCATCCTGCAGGTGATAAAGCTGGTGAGAAAAAAAAAACAGATAATAAGCTTGGTGAAAGCAGCCAGAGACCCAGCCACCACACAATGCCTCCTCCAAGTTCCTTAGTGGAAAAATTAAAGGCAACACCAGACTTCCTTTGCGTGCATTAGCAGAGGAAGGGGTGCTTCCTGGCCCTGCCCCACTCTCTCCTCACACCGGTTCCACTGGTCTTGTGGTCTTGGGTCTAAATGTCAGGGAGGGAAGCTGGAGGTGGGTGCTCAGGTGGGACTCACTCAAGAAGGAAGGGACTAAATTAGAAGAGGTGGGTCTCACAGAGCAAGCTACATGTTCTGTAAGGCAGATTCCTTAGTTTTGCATGACAGTGTTGAATTCCCATTTGTGTATCTGAACTTTTAATAGAGTGGTGTTTACTGGCCTTCCATCTGTTGCACTCTGGGGAGGGCTAGTGTCCCTATGCAGGGCGAGAGCATTAGATAGGGCATGGCCCCTGCTTACCCAGGCTCAGGAGGACAGCAAGGGTTAGGGCAGAGAAGGGGAAGAAGAGGCAGTTCTGTAGAGACAAGCGGTAGATTTGTAGTTGTCAAAGGCTGGAAGGAATGGGGAATGACTCCTAATGGATTTCTTTTTGGGGTGATGAAAATATTCTGGAATTAGATGGAAGTGATAGTTTCACAACTTTTGTGAATATATTAAAACCACCGACTTGTGTGCTTGCAATGTGTGAATTTTATAGTATGTTAATTACATTTAAATAAACGAAATGTGATGATAACAAAGGAGGAGTGGTGAATTTTCAAGCAATGCTAAGTGCTTTCAGGACCAGCTGCTCTCCCCCAGGTATCCTGCCTGCATTTCATAAACACTTTTAAGAGTCATATATTTTCATAATTTTCATTCTTGTAGTGGAATTATTGTCCACTATGTACCACAATTCACAGAGATATCTCCAATGTTGGTCATTTAGGAGTGTTCCTTTTTTTGCTATTATAGATGTCAAACAAGGGCAACAGGGCTCTCTTTTCACTCTGCCGTGTATCTTGGTTTTTCACAAACCTCTGGAATTTATATTCCCACACTACTGGGATTATATAGTTAAATTGTTCCCTATATTAATTATTGGTGCCTTTTCCCCCATAGTTTTACCTAGTCTCCTTCATAATGCTTTCTCAATTCTGCCAGTTCTCTGCTTACCTACCTCACCCACTTCATCATGAAAATCAAGCTCTTCTGACTTCATCTATGTTTTTCCACTGCTGGACTTACAGCACTGTTTTGTAATGTATTTACCCACCTGGCTCCTTTGCCAGACTGTGAGTCCCCTGAGGTCAGATACAGTGTCTTATTAATTTCTGATTCTCTGTTGCCTTTGCTTGGCAGATGGAAGGTGTAAAATATATGTTAATTGGATTTAATTGAATCTCTGAGGCTCTGAAGAACAGTGTGGAGTGTGTCCCTTTGCTTCCGTTGAATAACTACCCTTAGTGCCAATTGCCAGAAGTGGAATTGCCGAAGGACATGGATGTTTCTCCACACTTGCCATATCGCTTTCTCGAAAGTGGTACTAATTTGTAGTGTCACCTGAAATAGATGAGTGCGCCAATATCGCTGTCACCTTGCCAACCCATCATTTTTAAAAATGCTAATTTAGTAGGTGTCAAATGATATTTCAAGGTTGCTTTAATTTGCATTTCTTTGATTACTACTAGGGCTGAACATTTTCTCAGGTGTTTATTTACTGTTTCTGTTTCTCCTTGGGGGAATTGCTTGTTCACAGTCTTTGCCCATTTATCAGAATGATAAAATATAGCTAACACATTTGAATAGGCTCCTTTTATATTTTATTTATATCCTATAGTCTATCGTATTTGATATATGTTTTTCATATTTTATATTTTGTTTTCTTCTGTTTTTGCTTTTTTACATTGTACATGTGTGTACCCTATCTCTTTCTTTACAATTCCTTGTAAAGTTTCAAGAAAAAGTTCCTCCTCATAGACGTGCTAAATATTTTAGTCAATGTTCTGTTCTTTTTTTCAACATAAAAAGTTAACTCAATCCACCTAGAGTATATTAAGTACTTAGTTATTTTTAAAATTGCTATCGCAAATTCCAAAACCTCTTATCAAATAAAACTTGTATCAATTATATTATTTGACAGCAAGTAACAAAATCCAACTATCAGTGGCTTAAACGAATAGGGGCTTTTTCTTCTCACTTTATAGGAAGTCACGGTTGGTAGAGTTGGCAGCATTTTGGTGTCTCTGTGATGTGGGTGTTAGAGACTGGAATTTTCTGGGCCCTTCTCTCATGTTACCACCTCGTGATTCCAAGATGGCTGCTGAGCCTCTATATTCGAAGCAGGAAGGGAGGGCAGTCAGAGCCTGTCAGTTCCTTTAATCAGGAAAACAAACATTTTCTTCCAAACCTATCAGCAGACTTTCTCTTATCTTTTTTTTTTTTTTTTTTTTTTTTGAGACAGAGTCTCACACTGTCACCCAGGCTAGAGTGCAGTGGTGAGATCTCAGCTCACTGTCACCCCCGACTCCCAGGTTGAACTAATTCTCCTGCCTCAGTCTCCCGAGTAGTTGGGATTATAGGCATGTACCACCACACCCAGATAATTTTCTTTGTACTTTTAGTAGAGACGGAGTTTCACCATGTTGGCCAGGCTGGTCTCAAACTCCTGACCTCAGGTGATCCACCTGTCTCAGCTTCCCAAAGTGCTGGGATTCCAGGCATGAGCCACCGCCCCCAGGCCTCTTATGTCTTATTAGCCAGAACTGTGTCATAAGGTCACACCTAGTGCAATGATGGCTGGGAAAGTATTTCATATATTTTTCTTTCTACAGCAAAAGCTGCAGGAGAGAAGGTGTTTGGGAAAGGCCATTTAGTCAGACAGCTAGGCGTATCTGTACACACTTCCCTTCCCTCCTGATGTTTTCAAAAGCTATTTTTGATAGATATATTTTAAGTGTGTATATATATTTAATTATTTATAGCTAAACTTTATTTCACAAAAATGTTATTGTAAATTATTAGGCCTGTTTTGGTCTCTTCATTTGGTTGCATTAATCTATGATCTAGTTAGTGCATTATTTTAATTCTTATTTTATTATATAGCAAGTTTTAATAGCTGATATTGGTAGAAACTTTTCTGTGTCTTTTTAATACTTCCTGTTGATGGTATTCTTATTATTTTCATACATACATTTTAGGATAATTTTGTGGAATTAAAAATACTTACTAGGTTTTAGGTCGGGCATGGTGGCTCACACCTGTAATACTAGCACTTTGGGAGGCCAAGGCTGGCAGATCACTTGAGGTCAGGAGTTCAAGACCAGCTTGGCCAATGTGGTGAAACCCTGTCTCTACTAAAAATACAAAAATTAGCTGGGTGTGGTGGCATGTGCCTGTAATCCCAGCTACTGGCCGAGGCAAGAGAATTGCTTGTACCCAGGAGGCAGAGGTTGCAGTGAGACTAGATCATGTCATTGCACTCCAGCTTGGGGGATAAGAGCAAAACTCCATTTAAAAAAAAAAAAAAAACTTACTAGGCTTTAGATCAGAATAGTATTAAATCCATAAATTCAATTTAATTCAGATTTAATTCTATTGGTCATATAGACATTTTAGTGTTATTAAGTCTTTTTATCTTGGAATTGGCTCTATTTCTCCACTTATTTGAATCATCTTTTAAATGTTCTAACAACGTTTTGAAGGTTTTCTTTTTAAAAGTCACATCACATAGTTCCTGGCCATTTTAAGTTTGGAAATCTGGCCAGGCGAGGTGGCTCACACCTGGAATCCCAGCACTTTGAGAGGTCGAGGTGGGCAGATCACCTGAGGTGAGGAGTTCAAACTAGTCTGGCCAATATGGTGAAACCCCATTTCTACTAAAAATACAAAAATTAGCTGGGCATGTGGCATGTACCTGTAATCCCAGCTACTTAGGAGGCTGAGGCAGGAGAATCACTCGAACCTGGGAGTCAGAGGTTGCAGTGAGCCAAGATGGCACCTCTGCGCTCCAGCCTGGGTGACAGAGTAAGACTCCATCTCAAATAATAATAATAATAACCATAATAAAAATAATTAAAAATTAAGTTTGGAAATTTGTGATATGATGTGTGTGTGTGTGTGTGTGTGTGAGAGAGACTATAAATCAGATATCTTTTCTTGTTTTATTATCTAGCTGGTAATTAAGGGTATGTAGGACTTGTCCTGTATTTTATGATTTTCTTGAAAATCAAACTGCCTCATTTAATTGAACAACTTCTTTAAGTTGTAGATCCGAGACTTGCCTATGCCCTTCTCAAATTTATTGGCCACTGGTTGATCAGATCTCACCTTCTGTATCAGTTAGTTTGGATTTAATTGCAAGTAACAGCCAACTGAAGCTCTACTGCCTTAGATAAGAAAGGCTTACATTACCAGAGTTGGTTCAGCAGCTCTACCAGGTCAGGAAAAGTTCAGTTTCTCTTCAGCTTCTTACTCTGCTGGGCAGCATAGCCTTCCTGCTGAGGCTGCTGGTCCACGTGGTAATCAGATGGCGAGCGGTAGCGATACCTGAACTCTTCTTTATTCGTGTTAGTTGAAAGAAATTGTTTCTTTCCTAGACTTCCCCTTCCCCTAGGCTGCCTCTCCCTCTCCCACAAACGTCTCTTTCAGTCTCATTGCCCAGATTAGGTCCTTACTCACCCCTGACTCAATAAGTATAGCTAGAGGTATGAAATGATACCATTTAGCTTAGGCTTGTGCTAGGAGCCACGCCATTGCCTCTCCCCAAAGCAGGTAGGTGTCATGTAGAAGGTATGCATATCCCCTACTCCCACTTCCACCACCAAATTGGAATAGTTACCAAGAGTTGAACAATGGATGTTGAGGAGGCAACTATACTCCCCAGCATACTTTAGATATCACTTTTTCCAGGACACCTGCCCTGCTGCCCTACGTCCAGATTTGAAGTCCTTCCTAGTGTCTTTTCAGCACAGTAGGACTGCCTGTTTACTTACAGAACAAAAAGAAAAAAATAGTTTATTTATAATCCAGTGGTCATCTTCTAAGGAGAGGGTATCTGGCTAATGGGAGGACCCTTTTGAGAGTTCAGATGTAAGGCTGAAGGGGTCTGGCATACAGAGGGGAGAGTCATAGAGTGAAAGGGACGATCCTGGGCCAGCAGCCTCTACCTGGGCTGAGAGACTGAGGGTAGTGTAGGGTGGGGTGAGGAGTTTAAGGATTGAGGTGGTGCAGAGGACAAGGTGCTTACAGGGAGAGGAGAGTTATGTTTCGTGGAGTGTAAACTCTGTACCTCCTGAGGTTTTCCCTATGCATTCTTCAGTGAAATAGCTTTTCTTACTTGCCTAATATGAGTGGATTTATTTTAAGAGGCTTGCATTCAAGGTGTCAGGGCAAGAATGGGGGCCAGGCTGGGCACAGTGGCTCACACCTGTAATTCTAGCACTTCGGGAGGCCGAGGCAGGTGGATCACCTGAGGTCAGGAGTTTGAGACCAGCCTGACCAACATGGAGAAACCCCGTCTCTACTAAAAGCACAAAAAATTAGCCAGGTGTGGTGGCACATACCTGTAATCCCAGGTACTCGGGAGGCTGAGGCAGGAGAATCGCTTGAATCTGGGAGGTGGAAGTTATGGTGATCCAGGATCGTGCCATTACACTCTATCCTGGGCAACAAGAGGGAAACTCCATCTCAAAAAAAAAAAAAAAAAGAAAAGAAAAGAAAAGAAAAAAAGAAAGAAAAAGAAAAGAGAAGAAAAAAGAATGGGGGCTGGCCTTGGAACATGATGACATTTGGGTTTCACCTGCCTGTACCCCTCCTTAGACTCTAAATCTCATGAAAGCAGGGACCAGGTCTGTCTGTTTCACGTCTGCCTAGCTCAGTGCCTAGTACACAGGAACTTGGTGAGTGTTTGCCGAGTGAACGAATAAACGGATGAACAAGCTTGGCAAAGTCAGAGAGACCTTTGTCACATCCCAAGTCTGCCACGCTCTCACCTGTGGAATGAGGAAAATGATAATCGCCTTGTAAGCCTGTCATGAGATGTAAGTATAATTTAATAAATAAATTTAACTTTTTGTAAATTAAATAAACCACAACTATGATTATTAGCTCTTCCCAAATTTTACCAACGAACCTAGAAATACTAATAATCAAACCACGAACATTTAGTGAACATTTCCTTTGAGCAAGATCCTTTGCCCTTTGCTAAGCACATCACATTAATTACTTCCTTTAATTTTAATCCTCCCAACCATCCTGTAATTATCCAGATGTCAGCCGTTCCTTTAGGACATACCACATAGGCAGCATCCAACAACATCTATCATTAATCAAAGGCACCAAAATCGAGATAGGGAAGGAAGAAAACCTTTTCGGTCTGTTTCTTGCTCCCGCATTCTCTGGACATGCACAGCTCAGTTGATCTAGTAAGATTGGATAGAGTGTGACTAGCAATTTACACTTAAGAGCTACCCCAGAGCAAAACGTGATGGATTCTTGGTTGTTGTAGCAACGGAGATCACATGACCTTAGAGAAGGCAGAGGCGGAGCCTGTGGTCACTAGTGATGGGAAGAGTCGAGTGTGGATGTGTGAGCACCAGGAATCAGTGGGCTTTGTTTTCTGGCAGGGTCTATTCCTGGAACAGCTGAAAATACTGAAGGCTAAATTCAAACTCTTGGTTGAGACTCAAAGATTGACTGATGAGAAGCAGAAGAGAGAAAGGGGCTTTGTTCCTGTTTGTGTAGGTCCCCGGCGCATATTTAATATTTTGGGACGTTAGCTTTGTATTTCTAGAATAGGAATAATATCTGATCTCTCATTTCTCATGGAGTATTCAGGAGTTTAATGAAGTGATGTTCAGAATTTCTCTATGAAAAAATGCTAGAGAGACAAAAATTATTTCAGTAAATATATATACTCCATATATATGCTCCATATGTGCTCTGACACACTGAAGGAAAGGTAATATTGACTCATTTACGATTAATTTCTTCATGAGTTGAAGGTCTGTGTTGTGCACTGAAATCTCCATAATAATACATTTATAGTTCTATATGCATGTATAATATAAATAAATGTATACTTACAATTGTGGATGCTGCTCTTGGAGCCAGAATCACATGCTTGTTGCTGTTCTTGGATTTCTGTCTTTTCAAAAATATCAAAGGATCAATTTGATAATACAGTAACACAATCGAATTAAGTTGTCAGTTGCTTTACAAGTCAAAGGGATTGCTCAAACCTTAAAGCAACTGGTAAAGAAATAAAGTAACAAGAAAAGCTGACTTGGAGGATTTCAAACCCTCTAGACTAGAATGACTTCATTGTATAGAAATGTTTTAATCAAAAGCAGTAGAAGATTTTAATCAAAAGTGATAATGGGCCATGCCTGTAATCCCAGCACTTTGTGAGGCAGAGGTGGAAGGATTGCTTGAGCCCAGGAGTTCAAGACAAGCCTGGGCAACAAAATGAGACCCTGTCTCAACAAAAAATAAAAAAATTAGTTGGGCATGCTGGTGCACGCCTGTGATCCCAACTGCACAGGAGGCTGATGCAGGAGGATTGCTTGAGCTCAGGAGGTCAAGGCTGCAGTGAGCTATGTTCATGCCACTGCATCCCAGCCTGGGTGACAGAGTGAGATCCTGAATGAAAAAAAAAAAAAAAGGGGGTAATGGTTGTTATTAAGTTTTGGTGGTTAAAAGGAATAAGCTTCAGTTATCTAAAAAAAGTCCCTTGTCATGAAATGCTCAATTCTCCAATTGTGAGCTCTACTATAACTAATTTTAAAGGACTCAGCACTGGGACTCCCATGCTCCAGTATGAGTCCCACCACTAATGTGGTAGATAACCTTGAGAAAGTCACCTAATATTGCTGGATCTCTGTTATCTGCCAACTGAAGAGAATGGAGTAATTAACTTCCACAGTCCTTTCAGCTCTAAGATGCTGTGATTACTTTCAATCATTTCCAGAAAACTTAGTGCTTATCTTTGGAACACTGCTAAGCAACAGCCTGAAATGAGAGCTAAAAATGAAGCAAGACTCAATACTGTCGAGTTACAATTATAGCTAACGCCGCCAACATCTACACTGCACTGGACCCTGTGCTTTAAACTTTGCATTTATTATCCATTTAATCTGAAAAGCAACCTCAGGCATGCCCTAGTACAATAACCTACATCTCAAACAAGGAATGACAACAAATTTTGGGACTTCCAGGTACCAGCCAACTGATCCTTGCATGTATAATATAAATAAATGTAGACTTATAATTGTGGACACTCTTAGAGGCAGAATCACATGCTTGTTGCTGTTCTTCTTGGATTTCTGTCTTTTCAAAAAATATCAAAAGATCAATTTGATAATATAGTAACACAATCGAATTAAGTTGTGTTAACGGATCCTTATTTACGTAAAGACAAATATAAATCCTGTCGATGTCACTTTGGAATAGTATAGGGAGAGATGATTGCTGGGTTTGCTTTACATGGCTTTTTATCTACTTGAGGCATTTGGGAGTTTACCAAGCTCCAGAGCATAATTACAGATCAATTCTTAGTCTTCATCTTACTAGACTTTTCAGCGGCATTTGACATGGTTAATTGAAGCAATTCTTGAAACAATTTCCTTGCGGGGCTTCCGGGACCCCAAATTCATCTGATTCTTTTCCCATCTCTCCAATCACTGCTACTTATTAGTGACCTTTGCTGAATTCTCCTCATCTCCCCAACCTCTGCTTGTTGAAGAGCCTTTTCTCTTCTCCACCTACACTCACTGCCTTGGTGATGTCATCCAGGCTTGTGGATTTATGTTGGTGATTCTAAAATTAAACCTTCCTTCCAGGTCTCTCTGCTCTGAACTCTGTAGTGGCCAAAAAAAAAAAAAATTCCCCTTCACTCCCTGAAGGTTTGCTGAAAAATCAACTGATAAAAGGCAGATTAATATGATAAATGGCTACAAATTTATTAATGTGCATGGGAGAAAACCACAGAGTAATTACTCCTGAACCTCCTATGGGATTCAGAAACTTATATACCATCTTGAGGTTTACATAAAGAATAGGGGCTTGGACCATGTATTTTGGGGTGAAATATTTTGGTTTTATTCAACTCCAAACAAATATATTCAACTGCCAACTCAACATCTTCGCTTGGGTATCTCATCTCAAACTTAAGATATGTGAACTTTTGATTTTCTCCTCCAAACCTTCTCCTCCTCCAGCGTTCTAAAACATGGTAAAAGGCATTACTGATTCACAACCTAGCCATTCAGGCCAAAAACCTAGGGTTCATCGTGGCTGCCTCCTGTTCTCTTTCATGCTGCCTCCTGTTCTCTTTCATGCCACACTTAATCTATCAGCAAATTCTGTCATCTCTGTCTTTAAAAATGATTCAGAATCTGACTATTGTTCACCAGTTCCATTGCCTCCAACTACATTTGCTTATACTGAGAACGTAAGAATCCCTAGTTCTTAGCATGGCCTGTGGGATCCTGTGGCAACTGGCTTCCAGCCTGCCTTTCTTCTTTCCTGCCTTCCTTCCTTCCTTTCTTCCCTAATTTTTGTATTTTTAGTGGAGACAGGGTTTTACCAGGTTGGCCAGGCTGGTCTCGAACTCCTGACCTCAAGTGATCCACCCGTCTCGGCCTCCCAAAGTGCTGGGATTACAGGTGTGAGCCACCATGCCCGGCCCCTTTTTATTTCTTTATAACAGGTAACCTTCCTCTCTGGTTAGGGACTTTTGTCTTTTTTCTTTAATGCTGCTTCCCAGTGCTTACAGCAGTACTTGGCACATAAGAGGTGCTTGATAAATATTTGTGGAATGAATGAATAAATCAATATTATAATGACAAAGGCATGTTGTAGAATGTGTGTAGATAATTTACTCAAGATTAATAAGAACAGCAAGGAAATGCCTTTGCAGCAATCAAAGAAACAATCTGTTCTTCCCTGGGCCTTTTAATGGTCTGGTCTGTCTCCTGCCTTGCTTCAGGAGCACACAGGAACCCTCGCCCACTCGGATGTGCTGTTCCTTTCTCTGGTCTCCGTGGATGCCCTGAGCCTTGGCCTTACCTCCCTAGTTTCCTCCTCGGCTCCCTGGCTCTCCATGTTTGGGTGACCTGCCTGGACCCTCCTCTTCAGCTTACACACCTATACCAGAGTTCAGCTCATTAACAGAAAAATAGCAAATGCTAATTTCATTATACTCATTACCTAAGTAGAAAATTCATTTTCCAATTAGAAAAAAACAAGTAGGAAAATAAAAATCAGCCCAAATCTCTCTTACATATACCCTTCAAAGATAATAACAATAGCATTTTGGTTTAACTTAGCTTTAAGTAAGAAACTATCTTGCCCCAGCTATGGTCCTATAAGATTCACCCTGGCTGGACCTGGTGTTCCCACCAGGAAAAAGGAAAAGGTCAGAAATAAAATATAAAGGAACATTTTGTAGTTGATGAATCAGAAAAAAAAGCTTCTAAAATATCATTATGTTGGTGAGGTTCTGATTAAATTTGCAAAAGTGTGTATATATATAATATATGTAAGTTTTTATATATGTATAAAATATATATATAATACATATGTTGCTAGTAAAATTTTAAACTACAACAGTCTTTATGGTTGTATGAGAACATAACACTTTATGTTATAAAAATATTTATAACCTTTTTTGCCCTTATAATAATCTACTAGCAGAAAAGCTTTGCACACACAAAGGTAATATTATAGTATAATCTACTTTAGACAAAAAATGGAGAATCACCTATGGGTTCAATAAGAGTGAAATAGCTAAGTAAACTGTGACATTAAAATCTCCAGGCAAAATTATTTTTCATTAAAATTATAATTATGGACAACAGAAAAAATGATTATGATGTAGTTTTGAATGAAAAAGAATACAAAATTAGATTATAGATAGGTAAAATATTTATGAATATGGACTATGGACAGTGAATGGAAGATAGTACAAACACAAAAAGTAATTGTAATGGGAAGAAATTATGGGTGATTTTTTTTCAAAGTACTATTTGAGGATATTTACTGCTATTATTGCTTTTATATATTGTTTTATTACAAAAGCATACAGACAGCAAATAAAAATATGCAATCGCTGATCTCTGAAAGCTTATCCTCTTGCAGACAGTGTTTGTGGCCTACTTAGCAAGTGTTCCCAACCCCCTTCCTTTTTCTACAGAAAGGTTGAAAACGCCGTAGTAAATTTCCCAGCCCTGTTTGCAGTCAGTGGTTGCCGTGTGACATGTTCCCGGCCGGTGAAATTCAAAGGGAAGTCTGTTGGAATGCTGCTGCAAAAAAGTTTCTTCACTAAATAAATGAGACCCATGAGGAGAATCCATTTTGTCTTTGTCTTTTTGCTCTACCTTTTTTTCTTTCATAGATAGAGACGGGTCTCACTATGTTGCCCAGGTTGGTCTTGAACTCCTGGCATCAAGCAATTCTCCCATCTCAGCCTCCCAAAGTGCTGCAATTACAGGCTGAGCCACCACGTCCAACCTTGCCCTGCCTTTTTGCTTATGAGGACTGCTTCTGAGAGCTGTGACAATCATCTTGCAACATCACCAACTCTTTGGGGAGGGCAGGGTGGAATGATAGAAAGAAATTTAATACTTTATGATATCACCGAGTCATTAAACAACCTCAAGGACAGACTGCCTCAAGACTTCTTGATAGCTAAACACACACAAAAGAGCTCTTGTGGTTTGAACCCTTTCTTAGGTTTTTCTGTTACTTGCAGCTTAATGCATTTAATTGATAAAATAACACTCATTGACCCACAGAGTTATGCAAGTATATAGAAACCACAAAGCGACGGGAAACATTATAATAAATATATAGATTAATTTAAAAGAATGTTATACTTTTATAGAAGGAAGTGAAAAACAGATAATCCAGTTAGTTGTTACTTGTTGCAAGGTTCCCCAGATCTGTTAGTGTTTCTTAGTAGAAAAAATGGTATTTAATATTTCTCATTAAAATAAAGCAAAAATCCAGACACCTTCTTTGGCTTGTAATCTTCTTTGGCTGGTAAACATTTGTTTGTGTGTCTTAGGAAGCAGCCAATTAGGGTAAGATATGGTAGTTGTTTTCTCTTCCCCTGCATCCCCTGACTTTCTTTCATTAACGTAGAGTACTACTAAATTATGTAAGATAGAACTCTCTGGGATTTGAGGATGCACTGCCTCGGTGGTGAGAATGTGATTATCGATTTAGCATTGGGAGTCTCTTCAATTCTGCCTCTGTCTCTACTCACTACAAATCTGGTTTTGAAGATGATAACGAGTTATTGAATTTGTTGAGAGGGGAATTGATTGCCTAAAAGCTGGAGAAGTTGGTGACAAAATAGCTTTTTATAAATGGACTCTTTATTAGAGACACAATTCTCACTTATCCTGTTTTCTTCCAAATGGTGGATGATGTAGCAAATCAGCTGACCCTTAGGTTAAAAAAGAAAGCCAGGAGAATGGGCTGTGTGGTTATTATCCATGAAATGGTGAATCTAGTATACACAGTGAGAGTAGAACGTAAATAGCAAGTGAGTGCTAAGAGTGAAGGAACAGGCTCTGCTCCACACTGTGATTACATGATGACAGGATGGGATGAAATGTCTGCAGCATGTTTCATCCCCGTGACTACCAGAGTTGGCTGGCTGGGGTTTGTGGGGAGAGGGAGGGTAAGCAGCCTCCTTCATTCATTATTGCTTTGGGAAGGGCCCCCTGAAGCTTCTTGGGGAAACAAGGTTGTTAGCAGTTCAGGTGGCGAGTACCTGTAAGTAACAGAAAACCCATCTCAGAGTGTCTTATACCAATATTTTTCTATTTTGTTTTGGTTGTCCTACATGACAAGGAATCCCAAAAGCAGGCTGATGTTCACTTAGCTCAGCTGAGTGAAGTGTCACCAGGCACCTAGTCTCTTTCTGTATATCTGCTGCACCATTCTTAATGAGCCAGTTTTGCCTTAATCTTTGACTTCTTCTGATTGTAACATTGCCATAACTCCATCATTTCCAATCCAAGGCAGGAAGAAGGGAGTGTGAAAGGAGGACACTACCATCTTTTTCTTAAAATCTAGAAATCAAAATATTTCACAGGAAAACTCAGGAGACTTCTGTTTATGTCTCATTGTTCAAATTGTGTCATATGGCCATCCCTTGGTGCAAGAGAAGCTGGGAAAGAAAACAGTTAGCTTGGTACTTTGCTAAATATTTTATGTTTAATATTTAGCCTGAGCAGAATTGGGGTCCTGTTAGCAAAATGCTGTCACGAAAACATAGGATACAAAGAGTAGAAAGATTCTCTCCTGCTTTGCTAAAGATCATTCAGCCACTTTTAGTTCCTTAAAGGCTCCAGAGCTCCAGAGCTGTGTTAGAGTCTGGCAGGAGGCAGCCGCAGAGCCCAGGAAGGAGAGCAGTGTCACATGGAGGAGCCGCCCTAGAGCAGCACCACGGCCTCTCTCCCCACCCCTTTCTCATTCTCCCCATGGGAGGAGGACTGACTTCTCTGATGGGGGATTTGGGAGGGAGGAGCTGGGTATGCTAAGCTCTTCCCCTTCTCCCTCCTCTCCTTTGGGATCTTCTGACTCATCTGTTTCTGATCATACAGGAAGCTCAGCAGGGCAGACCTTGACCTCACGGGTGAAAACTGAGGTTGTCCAGCTGTGCTTGTGACTGGGGATAATATGGATAAGTCTCCTGTTGTTGTACAACTAATCTGTCTTTATAACCAAGCCATTCTTAGTAATAAAGATGATAATTTTGATTTTTATTTATCTGACACCTCTGTCTAGCTCTTAATTGCTGTTGAGCTCAGATGGGTAAAGAAGAGGTGACATATGTGAACACCCTAACAGCCCCACATGCCTGAGCCCATGTGTATCCTCAGGTTAGAACGACCTGGGGAAACCCAAGGCTCTAATGATCCATACTGACAAACTTGAATGTGGAAGATTATATCAAAATATGTGATCTCCTTTATTTGGTTTACCTTTGGTTTCCATTTCTATGACATTTTCCTGGCAGGATCATGTCATTGATCACCTGTAGGCCCAGCTAATATGAATAGATTCATATTACTCTATTTGGTTGAACTTATGCAGAGTCCAGCATAATTTAGCCAAGATGTAAGGATGATTAAGGCAGTAAGATTGCCCCAAAATTACTTCAGGGATGGATATTTAGAGTTAACAAAACATTAAGTCTTCATTCTTGGATTAAGTGAAAAACAAACTCTAGAGGAAAGAAAACATTTCTGAAAATATCTTTTCCTTCTCATAGCAAGAACATTGGCAATCTTCATTGTCAAGCAGCTGTGTTTGGAAACTTCTCTTATTTGTCTAGGTTTGGGGTTATTTAAGATCCTCTACAAGTTATAACTGGTATACCTAAGTTTAATCCAAAAGAAACTCTAATTATTTTTTAAAACCATTATCTTTAGGAAAGTTCAGCCATCAGAACAATACCGAAAACTTCCTGAAGTGTTTTCCAGACCTCATCAGCTCCCTACATAAGCGTACACGTAACAAAAATGTATTTTTGTGGCTTCTGGGCAATTCTCATAATTTAAAACATATCCTTCAAAATCAACAGACCCACCCCATGTAGAAGAGTCAAGTAAATTCTCACTGCTTGTCCGCCCAGTGATATTACTGTTTCCCTGAGAAGACCTCTTCACATGTCTTATAACGTGGTGGGAGGCTGACTGGGCAGCTCAGAGTGACTCTGTGTCCTGAGCTTCCCCGCTTTGGTGGAAGACTGGCAGCAGGGCACTCCCAAAGATCAAGGTTGTACCCTGGTCACTCAGTGCTCCATTAGCCCATCCTGGGGCTGTTCATGTCAGAGCACCTAAAGCAAGTTTGCTCAGAACACTTTAAACTGCTCTGAGCACCAGGATGGAAGCTGATGACGCTATTGGTTCAAATTCCACATGTTTGACCCAACCAGAAATGTTTGAATGTGATTGGAGATTTCCCATCTCGGTGA
The DNA here is from genome assembly GCF_047675955.1 of Chlorocebus sabaeus. NCBI lineage: Eukaryota > Metazoa > Chordata > Mammalia > Primates > Cercopithecidae > Chlorocebus > Chlorocebus sabaeus. Next base: position 54,300,861 of record NC_132917.1, on the reverse strand, counting down.
CACTAAGGAACGTTTAATCTTGACTTTAACAGTGGTAGCCTAAATCATTTTTCCTTCATTTGTCAAAATGTACCCAAGCAGTTAAAGTTAGTGTATCCTTCAGGGTTTTATCAGAGAAGCAGAATCACTAGGGATGGTTCAGTAATGAGGGATTTAACCGTCTGCAATTGTAGGAGCTGGCTAAACCATTTCTGTGAAGCTGTTACTTCTTCCTCTGATACTAGAGCTTGAAGCCAGCAGGGCAGGTCCGTCAGGAAGGAAAGATAGGTATGAAGCAGGGGAAGCTCAGACAAACTGGAGCATGTGAGGGTGAGGCAGAACCATGAAGATGGGCTGACCTCATTCTGGACTCTCACCTCCCTGCAATCCTGCAACTCTGATGCAGGTGACTTGCAGGGGAAGCTGGTGGCCTCTCCTTTGGAGAGTGGTGCCTTTCACCCTGGAATCATAGAAGCTGACAGAGGAGACCTGGTGGGAGCTGGAGGAGCCACAGGCCCAGCTCCTGCCCCTTGCCAGCCAGTGGAGCAGCTAGAGCAGTGGTAACATGTGTGAGTAGCAAGAGCACACTGCCTGCAGCAATCTTGTTGTTGTTTGTTTTTTTTTGTTTTTTGTTTTTTTTTTTAAGAGTCTCGCTGTGTCACCCAGGCTGAAGTATAGTGGCACAATCTTGGCTAACTGCAACCTCCGCCTCCCAGGTTCAAGTGATTCTCCTGCCTAAGCCTCCTGAGTAGCTGGGATTACAGGTGCACGCCACCATGCCTGGCTAATTTTTCTATTTTTATTAGAGATGGAGTTTCACCATTTTGGCCAGGCTGGTTTCAAACTCCTGACCTCAAGTTATATGCCCGCCTTGGCCTCCCAAAGTGCTGGGATTACAGGTGTGAGCCACCATGCCCAGCATGCAGCAACCTTCTGAGCATAAAAAATATGATTGTTTCATTCCTGCCTTCTAAATCTCATACCACATTTCTCTTCTGATCCAAGACGCTGTGCAAGGAGCAGAATTCTGGGAACTGTAGTCCCAGCTGAGTTAAATCAACATAATAGGCATCCACCACAGAGAAGAAGGTGATTGAGTAGACAGCAGAAATATTAATGTCTCACTTCTTGATGTTTCCAGATAGAAAACTGAATATGCTTTATAGCCAAGTAGCCAGATCTATTAATTGAGGGTAGGAAAAATGTAAGCATTTTATCTTTGCATGACAAAAAGAATCTGAGATAGAGCACATAAAAGCTAAAGCCCAGGATAAATTATTCAAAATATAAGAAACATACAAGGAAAATTAATAGATACCTTGAACAGAATAAGAGTGCTAAAGGTATATGACCCACCACACAGAAGGTTTCTTGAGGGGTCTCTGTAGCAACAGTAGTAATAGCACTGGCTGAAAGACATTTAGGTCACCAATATCTGTTTGAGTAGGAAGCAAGGATGTGAAGGTGACAAAACTGGAAAAGTTCTGTTCTTTAAAACTCCCTATGAAGGAAAGAGATTCAGCAATCCTGGTCAGTTCTCAATATCTCTAGAGAAAGTGCCTCTGTTAAGTCATCCAGAGGGGTAAGGTGAGGTAATGCCCATGATCTGTCAGTTCGTCAATATCATCACTTCGCTAGTGGCTCAGGGATCCCAATGGTAGATTTTCTGATTGGATTCCTGGAATTCTTTTTTTTTTTTTTTTTTTTTTTTTTTGAGACAACGTAGTTTCGCTGTGTTGACCAGGCTGGTCTCCAACTCCTGGGCTGAAGCAATTCTTCTCCTGCCTCAGCCTCCAAAAGTGTTGGGATTACAGACATGAGCCACTGTGCTCAGCTAGGTTCCTGGGATTCTTCGTAATCTCTCTCACATTTTTTGATTTCTATACTTTTTTCTGAGGGGAAACTAGAGCCTTACAACCAGATGGGAAAAATGAGCCAGCCCTCACTTCTGTGAAGGGACATGGCAGTTCTTTAAAGCCATCACTGTGATCACTGCTCGTGAGAGACATTCTGAAGCATTTCAGCAACTTTTGGAAGGTGTCTATTTAGCTAGAGAGCTTTACGTGATTTGGAGCTGCTGCTTCTACTATGTACCATGAAGCTGTGCATCGTACTAAGTGCATGTCTACAATCACCCTCAAGTGCACTTATCTTTGACCTGCCATGTTATAAATATTTCAGATCCATGTGCTTCTTGTCTGAGAATATGACTGATTTGTTCTTTCCTCTGTGGGTTGCAAACCAGGTTGATCCTCACAATTTAAACAAATTGAAAGTCAGGAATCATTATATTTTGGTTTGTATGATAATATTTTAAAGGGAGAAGAATTTTAGCTAATGTGAATGACATAAGATGCAAATAATGACTGCATATTTGAAAGGGAAATTAATGTCATGAAAATTTAAACTGAGAGGGAAAAACATAAAATAAGTACATGATGCAACTGGTAAAAAGAAGGGCATCTTATTGACCCTATAATTAATAAAATCTCCCCCTGGATATCCTACATGACCCTCAAAATGTCATTTTCAACTTTGACAGAAGCTGGGCCTCTACATTTACAAGGTGTAAGTGTGATTCATATGAACTGCATTTCAGTTCCGTAGCTTCTGTACGATACAAATTGAAAACATCTTAGCAGCACAGAACACAGATCAATTACTGAACATCTCAGCAACATAAAAAATATTGAAATTGCATTAATATATGGACTGTAGTGCTTAATCAAAGTATTCCATGAATTATTCCAAAATCTATACAATTTAAATCAATTACTACCCAGAGATATATGACACTGAAAACAGAATTTCATAAGAGTCCCTGATGAATGGAGCCTTAACTGCCTAGAGTTTCTGAACTGAATGAGATTAGGGTGTAGCAAATTTCATATGAAATGGAAGGTCCCTGACAAGGTCCAAAGAGCCAAGCAAACCTACCATTTGGCATGAATGATGATCTCTTTAAGGACAGCTTCTTCTTGGGGGTACAATGCTCACAGTTACCTTGCTGAGTAGGAGCCATTGTACAATGCAGCCTGAGACAGAACCACCACCCAAAGGCTTAATAAAAGTGAGTATAGATGGACAGGTAAAGCTGCGAGGAGCGGACATGGTCAGATGAGGAGACTACCCTCGTTTTAGAGGTAACTTCTTGGTGACCCTCTGTTTTTTCAAAATAAAAAAAGTCTTTGATTAGAACAGGCATGTCTTCCTTCCCCTCCACTCTTCCTTCCTCCCTACAACCAAACAAACAGAACAAAATAACTCTGTGAATAAAGGCTTTGAATGCTGCTTCTGTCACCGTTAGATATTACAACCCAGATGGGTGAGGCTCATTTCTCCTTTTCTCTCTTTCCCTAGCTCACCACTGAAAAGAGCGTTGATGTAGTTACTGATCAATTATTCATTGGGATTCATTGGCCAGTCCTTAGTTTAATAGAGCAGAACAGATTCATCTCGGGGCAAAAGCAAGGCCTTAACACAGGCTACACTGAATCAGGGAAGGCATCCTGGTGCCTATGGATGCTTGGATAGCAACTGAGCCCTGTAAATCCACACGTGTTTAGCACAGGTTCTCCAACAGTCTCTGTGGCCAGGGAACCAACAGAACTCTGTGGGGAACCAACAGAACTCTGTGGTTCCCTGGCCTTGAGGAGCTTTACTATGGATGTCTTGGGGAGAGCAGGACAAGGTATAAAACACTTCTGGCATCCCAGAAGTTGCCCTCGGGGGTACCGGTTTTTAATAGGCCTAGACACTATATGGCCTCTTGGTGGCCTAAAATTAATAGAGGCCTCTAGTTTCAGAGAGAATCACAAGACACCAGTGTGATACTGGTGACCCCCATCACCAACAGAAGACCTCCAGCCACAAAGCACATCTCTCAAGTTTCCTATCCCTTTCGCGGCCCCCCAAAATAGATCTAGGCCCTGAGATGGTATTTCAGAGCTCATGTATTTACACACATATATACAGGCTCACATACAATCCAAACTTATGCTAGGGAAGGAGAGAAGAGCTTTGAATACCTTATGAGATTAGACCAATTTTAACAACTAAAAGTGACCTGAGAGTTATCAAATCTGCATAAAATGACACTAAGGGATGGAAATGATGATTTGACAAAACACGGATGAAAGTAGTGATTAAGAACTTACATATTTAGCCCTTTTCTGTTATTTCCTTCTAGAAATTGAGTTTCTTTAAATTAACTGGTTACCAGAGATGTATCATTACATAGTTTCTGTAAATTTTATTTATTTTTTTATTTTTTGAGATGGTGTCTCGTTCTGTCACCCAGGCTGGAGTGCAGTGGCGAGATCTCAGCTCACTGCAACCTCTACCTCCCCCGTTCCAGCGATTCTCCTGCCTCGGCCTTCTGGGTAGCTGGAACCACAGGCATGCGCCACCATGCCTGGCTAATTTTTGTATTTTTAGTAGAGGCAGGGTTTCACTATGATGGCCAGACTGGTCTTGAACTCCTGAGCTCAGGTGATCCACCCACCTCAGCCTCCCAAAGTGCTGGGATTACAGGTGTGAGCCACCGCACCCGGCCACAGTTTCTGTAAATTTTTAATGTAGAGACACAATAACAGCACAGAGAGAAAAAGAATTGGATAAAACCTTTTTCTAGTTCCCTTCCCTGAGTATGTTTCAGTCTATCCATAAAAAGAAATACATGGGCAGCCCTGCACAGGGAGTCAAGAAACCAGGGCCCTGGCTCCAGTATGGGAAAGCTGAAGATTTGGCACAAGCCCTAACTCTCTTTAACCTTGGTTTCCTCGCCCAGCAGAGGCCCCGCAGTACAGGTTCCCCAGCTGCTTCCAATTTCCTCTCAACTTGCTCGTGAATGAGTCATAACCTGTCCTTTTAAAGGGGCCAGGGCATTTGCAATACATCAAATGTAGGTTAGACAAGACTCAAACAGCTATCCCATGTAAAATACCAATTGTATAAGCAAAGATTCCTTGACTCCAGGTTTCGCGTGTTCACCGTGGAAGTTAGACTTAATCTCGCCCACATTCCAAGGGAAGTTACTGAATGGACGTTGATATGTATTAGAGCCTAATGTGGCTGTGGGACATAGCACCTGGGATCCCTGACGGCTCTGCTCCCATCAGTAAGCGGATCCTGGCCACCAGCGTCTCAGCTGCTTTGCTATCTCAGAATTAAAGGAAAAGAGAGGAGATGCTCAAGCCTGCTTTTTTTTTCCTCCTTAGAAAGTTTTCAGAAAGTTATTTTATTTATTTATTTATTTATTTATTTATTTATTTATTTATTTAAGATAGAGTCGCACTCTGTTGCCAGGCTGGAGTGCAACGACGCGATCTCGGCTCACGGCAACCTCCCACTCCCTGGTTCAAGCAGTTCTCCTGCCTCAGCCTCCTGAATAACTGGGACTACAGGCACACGCCACTACACCCAGCTAATTTTTGTGTTTTTAGTAGAGACAGGGTTTCACCATGTTGGTCAGGCTGGTCTCAAACTAGTGATCTCAAGTGATCCACCCACCTCAGCCTCCCAAAGTGCTGGGATTACAGGTGTGAGCCACCCCACCTGGCCCAGAAAGTTAATTATTAAAGACTTCAAATATATAATACAGATGAAAGTATAACAGCATACATTTACCTATACACAAGTCTTAAAACTGTTAACATTTGGCCACATTTGGTTCGATTAAAAAACAAACAAACAAAAAAGGAATAAAAACATTTTAGTTGCAGTTGAAATACCTGCCCATTCTCATCTGAGATGTTACTTCTCTACAGAGGTAATAACTTCTTATCGTTGATATACATTTTTCCTGCCCATGTTTTTATACTTTTTCTACATATTTATTCATGAACAAATATGATACCATTTGTGTTTTGCTCTTTTACATAAAAGATAAAATGAAAATGACTTTTTTTCCCTTTGCTCTTTTCTATTCAACTTTACATTTTTGAATACATTAATCTGTGTTGAAATATGTAGGCATTTATTCATTTTAACTGAAATCATATTTCATTGTGTGATGATGAAACCACAATTATGTGTTCTACTAGTGATGAACAGCAACCTTGTAACCTATTCACATTACAAAGAATTACATGTATCTCATTCTGTACCTGTCTGAGCAGCATAGAACTGAAGGTGAAGTTGTTTCCTTGAAGGGTATGAGCATCTTCCATGTGAACAGATATTGCAAAATTGCTCTAAGTGGCTGTGCAAATGCGCACACCCTGTCATGTATCAGAGTTCCTGTTGTTCCATATCCTCTCTAATGTGGTATTCCCAGACTTTTAGATTTTAGTTATTTAGGTGAGTGTGAAATGGTATCTCATTTGTGATTATTATTGGCACGTCCTGATTACTAGTGATATGGTGCGTCTCTGTGTCCCCACCTGAATCTCATCTCAAATTGTAATCCCCATGTGTGGAGCGGGGGAGGTGATTGGATTGTGGGGGAGGTTTCCCCGTGCTGTTCTCACGATAGTGAGTGAGTTTTCATGAGATTTGAAGGTTTTATAAGGGGCTCTTACACCCTTCGTTTTTGCTTCTCCTGCTGTCTTGTGAAGATGTTTGTTTCCCTTTCCATCATAATTGTAACTTTCCTGAGGGCTCCCCAGCCGTGTGGAACTGTGAGTCAATTAAACCTCTTTTTTTTTTTTTTTTTTTTTTTTTTAAAGTAAATTGCCCAGTCTCGGGTATTTCTTTATAGCAGTGTGAAAATGGATTAATACAACAACTAGAGAATTTTTTCATTTGTTTATTGGTCTTTAGAGGCTGCTCTTCTATTAACTGACAGTATATACCTTTTGCTCATTGTTTTCATTGGGTTGCTGCCTTTTTCTTTGGTAGTATTTCCTTCTATTTTGGGATACTAATATTTTCTTGGTTGAAAATATGAGTTGCAAATATCTTAAGCTTTGGCCTTTCACTTTATATATGGTGTCTTTTGTCATACAATAACTTTACATTCTAATGTAGTCAAAACCCATTTTTTCCTTTATGGTTGGTACATTTTCTGTCTTGTTTAAGAAACCCTTCAGGCCAGGAGTGGTGACTCATGCTTTTAATCCCAGCACTTTGAGAGGCCAAGGTGGGCAGATCACCTGAGGTCAGGAGTTCAAGATCAACCTGGCCAACATGGTGAAACCTTGTCTCTACTAAAAACACAAAAAACTAGCCAGGCCTGGTTCTGTGTACCTGTAGTCCCAGTTACTCAAGAGGCTGAAGCAGCAGAATTGCTTGAACCTGGGAGGCGGAGCTTCCAGTGAGCCGAGATCGCGCCACTGCACTCCAGCCTGGGTGACAGAGTGAGACTCCATCTCAAAAAAGAAAAAAAAAAAACCCTTAGACACAGAGATAGAGGCAGTTGTATAGTGGAGAGTCTACACTTGGAGTTGGAATGCTTAGATTTGAATCTCATATTAGCTTCTTAAATGATGGGAAGCCTTGCTCTAATTCCTAGAAAAGTTTGTATCAGATCAGGGTTATCTGACCTTAAAGGTTTGTCAAAACCCAACTTATACAATCATCTGGGCCCTGTACATTTTGTTGTTGTCATTGTTGATTTGTTCAACAGGTTTATTGAGCTATCATTAATATGCTATACAATTCACCTATTATAAGTGTACAGTTTGTTTTTGTTTTTTTTTTGGTAAAGCTATTCATGTTGCAACCATCACCACAGTGTAGTTTTAAAGCATTTTCATCATCCCAAAAAGTTCATGACCATTTGCTGTCAATCTTAGCTTCCTCTCCTAGCCCCAGGCAATCTGCGGATAGAAATTTGTCTTTCCTAGAAACGTCATATAAATAGAGTCATACAATATGTAGTCTTTCGCTTAGTAATTATGAAGTTCATATGTTATAACATGTTATCACTGATTCCTTTTTATGCTGAATGGTATTCTATTTATGGATATACCAGATTTTATTTATCCATTCAAGAGTTGATGGACATTTGTATTGTCTCAGGTTTTTGGTTATTATGAGTAGTGCTGCTTTGAACATTTGCTTACAAGTCTAAATGTAACTCAATTTGAGTAATCCATATTTTCTTTCTGGCTGGTTTAAGATTTTCTTTTTGTCCTTGGCACTTTGCTATTTCATTACAATATTTCTAGGGGTAGATTTATTTTTATTTATACTGCTCGTTATGCTTCTTGAATCTTAGTACTCATGTCTTTCTGTAATCCTGTGAGATTCACAGTTACCATCCCTTCTGTTTGATGCTCTCCATTTTCTCCATTCTCTCTTCCTAGAATTGCCATTATGTATGCCACACTTTTTCGTTCTATTCTCACATCTCCCAGCTTCCCTGGGTTGCAGTTTAGAAAATTTATTTGCCTCTATCTTCTGAATCAAGAATTTTTCTCTTCTGTTAGGTTGCATTTTCTGTTACCAGTTCATTAAACTCTTAATTTCATTGTCAATATTTATTTCTCATTGGTTCACTTTCAAAAATGCCTTTTTCTTTGCTCATTTTGTCCTCTTTCCTAGGATCTATTCCTTTAAAAGAAACTTTTTAATCATTTAAAATATATGTAATATTTCTCTTTCTCTCTCTCTCTTAGAGACAGGGTGTCCCTCTGTCATCATGGCTGGAGTTCAGTGGTGCAATCATAGCTCACTGTAATCCCAAACTCCTAGGCTGAAGTGATTCTCCCACCTCCATCTCCCAAGTAGCTAGGACTATAGGCATGCACCACCACACCCATCTAATTTTTAAATTTTTGTAGACAGGGTCTTGATATGTTGCCCAGGCTGGTCTCAAACTGCTGGGTTCTAGTGATCCTCCTGTCTTGGCCTCCCAAAGTACTGGGATTACAAATGTGAGCCACTGCACCCAGCCATGTAATCTCTTTAAGGTTAATTTATTACCTACTGTTCTGACAGTATGATTTCTCCCATTTATTGTCTCTCCTGACTTTCCCTTGTTACAGTTCATTACCTTGTGTGGTTTATAAATTTTTGCTGTGAGCCATTTCTAGCAGGTGTTCATTATCATATTTGAAACGTTTGTGCTTCCTGAGTTGTGGAAATGTCACTTTGGGATGGTTTTGCATTTGTTTCTGTGGACTAGGAGTTTAGTTGTTCCAAATCTGGTTTTCTACCTTTATTCTTTGGCTTGGGATTCTTATACAAATGACATAATCTGGACCTCAGACTCCCCATAAACTTGTGGTTTTGATTTCTTAGTAGGTACTTTTTGTTTGTAGTCTTGATTTTTTTTTTCCAATTAGTGTCCCAGGCAGATGGTAAGCTTCCTTGTTGCTTTCCTGACAGAGCAAGTCGTTTTCCTAAGCCCTTTGGAAGGGCAGCTCTTTGAGGGTTCTAGTTTTGTGTGTTTCTGATTACAGCTCCCCACCCCTCTGAGGCCCGGGCCCACATCTCCTGACCCTTTGTGTATTGCCGGTACCATCTCTTGGTTTCCCAGTGTCGTTCCCCAGGGTCACCCTGGTACCAGTTCATGGGCCTGCTCCTCTGGCTTCAGAACATTCTTGTTTTCTAGTCCCAATGTTGTCTTTTGAGTATGGGTGTGTATCAGAATCTCCTTCAGGTTGTATGCTGCCCAGTGTTCCTTTGTGTCTGCAGCCATGCTGAGTTCGACTTCAGTGTGCCTCAGAGCTGGGGGTCTCCATCTCTCTCCATCCTCTGCTTGCTCAGGGGCATCTGCTGACTGTCGATTCAGCCAGAGGACTGAGAGGTCGGAGGCGTTGCCCTCTTTGGAGAAGCCTTGGGCTGCCCTTCTATTCACCACTGCCCTCAACCTCATTCTTTCTTCCTTCAGGAACCTGGAGAGTTCAGGTTCCTCAGGGAAGCCCCAGCTGTGTCTTCACATTTTCCTTCTTCCAGGATTAAGCAAAACAGTTTAAGAAGGAGCCTCCTTGAGGATCAGCATCCCTCTCCCCTTTCCATATCCTTCTCTCTGTCGACCTGGGAGAGGCCCAGGCCAGCATTCCTCCAGGCCTCAAGAGTGAGTCTCTGGTTTCTTTGGTGTTCGTTCTGCTTCCTGCTGACAGATGTGACTGTTCCTCTTGGTGGGAGGGTGAAGAACAGAGGCGTGGGTTTGGACTTGGGGATGGAGACGAAGAGTTAGCCCTTCAGTTGTTTTTGGCTCTTGAGGTGCATGCAAAGGCATTCATTAGGTCCAGCCTGACTCATCACCGTGCTGCAGTGAGATTTGGAATCCAGGCTTGTAATAAAGCATTGCTTGTGTTGTTGAAAGGGTGGTTATTTAAAAAGGGATTAGGATCCCAATGAGCCTGAATCACTTAGACCTGTGTTTCTCATGGTTGCCTGCATATTCAAATCACCTGGGGGACTTCTAAACATGATATGGGTAGCCTGCCCCCTAACTCACAACAAGCAGATCAGAATGTCTGAGGATGGATTCCAGGTATCAGTGTTATAAAACTCTCCTAGTGATTCTAATGTGCAACCAGAGCATCAAACCACCGCCTTAGACATACACCATCTTAATCACACCCCAGTATTATTTCCAACACAAGTTTAAGTCAAGACATCTGCCCTCTTTAAGAATCATTAATTAGCTATGGGGAGAGGTTAAGAGAGCTCTGTTCAGATATGAGATAACTGTTAACACATATGTTTTTAAAAGGCCAAGAAACTGATTACCATGTGATACAACAAAACTTCCAAATCATATTCTAAGTTAAGGTCAACAAGCTAGGGAGTTCTCTGTTCCCACTTTACATCTCTTGATTATTTGATCTTTGTTTTGGTCTCTGTGGAAGACAAAGATGCTCAGTCCACAACATTTTTACAGCTGGAAGGGTGGTCCCTGGAGTCCGAAGCCTTCACTTTATTCTGAGGGCTACAGTGGTGACCCTGCAGGGTTTAGAGTATTTTTTAGTCCTCATTGCTCCCTTCTTGATTTTAGGGTGCAGCCCTCCATGCAGAATCTTCTCTCTGTTGTGCCACATTAAGTCCCACAGGGGACTCCTTGGCCACTCTAGATCGATTCTCCAGTGCACTTGTGAGCTTCCCTCAGCTTTGAAGCCTTCTCGAAGGTTGAGCGAAATGTTGCCTGCACGCATCACAGGGGAGAACACAGGCTCTCGGAAGATGCTGGGTTTTAGTGGACAAACCATTTCCAGAATTCCCTTTAGGATACCCAGTTCCTTTCTCCAGGAAAGAGGGACGAGATTTCCTTTTTACTTTGGCAGAACGTTCGAATGCAGTCTCAGGGGTCCTGAGGGTATATGAGTAGAAGATCATTGGTCTGATTTCAAAAGGGCATGGACTAAAAATTCCTGAGAAGAAATGTCTGTTGAAAGGACCTCCTAGGTACTTGCTATGTCTAGATAACAAAGAAAACTCGCCAATCAATTCTGAAAGTCCTAAAATATGTCTGCCATCCTCCCAGGTCTACACTGATTTGCAGTTCTTCATTCCTTCCTCAACTGCATTAATGTAAAAATTCTAGTGCAGCCGTGCAATTTACTCCTTTTCCATGTTGAGGAAATGAATCTTTTATCTTGTCTCCCACTTTATTTGTTTCTCTTTTTACTTGAAATAATTTTTTTTATCGTGTTGTATGCAGTTTGCTTTGACACTTTTCTTTTTAAAACTTTATTTTTAATTTATTTTTTATTTTTTATTTTTTTTTGAGATGGAGTCTCGCTCTGTCACCCAGGCTGGAGTGCAGTGGTGCGATCTCCTGGGTTCACGCCATTCTCCTGCCTCAGCCTCCCCAGTAGCTGGGACTACAGGCACCCGCCACCACGCCTGGGTAATTTTTTGTATTTTTAGTAGAGACGGGGTTTCACCATGTTAGCCACGATGGTCTCTATCTCCTGACCTCGTGATCCGCCTGCCTCGGCCTCCCAAAGTGCTGGGATTATAGGCGTGAGCCACTGTGCCTGGCCTCTTTTTAAAACTTAAAAAAAAATAACTCCTTTCAGAAGGCTTATCCTGCACATTGGTAAACACTAGATAACATTGCTGTTACCTCAGGAGGATGAACTTGAAAGGGGACAACAAGAATTATTCACTTTTTCTTTATACAACTTTGTTTACTTTCTTAAAATGGGCACATATTCAGCAATTAAAAATATTACAAAATAAATTCAGTCACAAAGAATCTAAAGTGTTTTATTTGAATGTATGCAAACCCTTGATGTGTTACATTTTGTTGTAAATGTACACACTATATGTACCTTTATAAATATACACATAAATGCACATATAGATACATTACTATTTATAAAGAACTGCAGACACTGCCTCCCCCACAGTAAACCCAGTACATTATAAATTAAAAACCAAATATGTGTGCCATCATTTAACCAAACAAATGATTTGCATTAAACCTGTAAGCGAAGGGAAATTCTGAGTTAGGAGTGAAGATACAATGCTTAGCCAAGTGCGGAGAGTATTCCACTGTTGATGGATACCTTCTGATGTTTTCTTTGTTCTCATTTGAGAAACTGGAATGAGTTAATGTCAAGGAGCATGCTGAGGTTTAACTCATTCCATAGCTCCAGAGTGACACAGGCGTGATTTAAGGCCAGTGAGCCTGCCGAGGTTTCAGTTCGTAGTGGAAGATGTCTGTCTTTGATTGATTACATAGAACCAGGGGTTCTGAACACCTATTGTGACTGACCCAGGGCTGAATGCATCCAGGCAGTTGGTTTGCTGCATTCCTGTAATTTTTCTGGTTCTAGTCAAAGTCCTTGGATGTGAGTAGCTAGTGGATTGATCGGGACTGTTTGATGGGTCCTGGACCCTGCAACTACTCCCACGGCTCCAAAGGGTCTGGGCTATTTCTGGGTCAGACCAGAGCACCTCAAACCTTGAGACAGACTGTAGGGTCTGGACCCTGACTAGGGCTTTGGGCACCTCTAGGACCGGAAGTGGACTCTAAGCTAAGACTGTTAGGAGTGGCTGGCAGGGCCAACTAGGAGCACTCACAACCGGGATGGACAGACGCAGAATCCTCCACAGACTCCTGCCCAGCACAGAGGACGGGCTGCATCTGCCCTGACCTCAGCTCAGTGGGTTCAGCCAGCCCTGAACCAGCTTTGGTTTTGGCACAGTAGTTGGTGAAAATGCTGCTCTTCCAATTAAGACTTTCCTTAAAGGCAACTAAAAAACAGAAGAGAGTTACATTTGCAATATGTTTTTGCAAATGTATTTTTCTGAGCTTAGTGCTTTTGTAGCTGCATTTTTTTGTTATTAGAAAAAAAAATCTTGCTAAATCATAAACAAAACTCTATTAAGTGGTTACATTGGTGGTTGGAAATAGTACTGTTGCTAAATAAAAAATAAGTGTAATTTGCTTTCATTGGAATGTGAAATTCCACAGAGACTTGTGAAAAAAGTGCAGGGGCTTCTTTTGTGTTCTTAGGCATGAATTCAAAGAATTCAATTGTTCATGGATCAATAATGCTACAACTATGATAACTTCTGAGAGAATTCATCCTGCTGTGGTTTTTTAAGTTTGAGGGAAAATAATTTCATGAGGCCTACTTTGATGGGGCAAATTAAGTGTGGATTCATGACTGCTCAGGGAGGGCTAGTTTGGGAACTTTCCCAGTGAATCCTTTCCGAGTGATGAGGCAAGTCCAGCCCCTGGGACCACACGCTCACATCCTTCCGGCTATTTTAGATGCGAAGGGAAGTCCCAGAGCACCTCCTGTCCTGAGACAACGGGTTAGGGTGGGGACAAGTTAGACATTGTATTATAAAGTGAAAGTACCAGAAGCCCCCCCACCCATGTCCCAGGCCTAAAATCTAACTTGCTTGGCTTATTTAGCTTCACTAAGTCCCCTGAATTGGTGCCCTTTTAGGCCTTGGCTTTCCCAAAGGGGTAGAAATTTGTTTATAATAACAGCATGACAAAACGGCCATACTGGAAATTAATTTTATGCACATTTAGTATAAAAGGTACCTTAACATTTCAGTTTCATCCTCATTTTAGTTCTTCAGAGACATATCCTGACCAAAATATTGATTGCAGTATTTAGAAATGGCCTGGGCCCTTTTCTTTCTGATTAAGAACAGGCGTGCTCATGGTTGAGGCACCAGCTCTCTTAAAAGCTGTGTTTAGCCATTGCGATGGCTCACACTGGTAATCCCAGCACTTCGGGAGGCTGAGGCAGGAGGATTGCTTGGGTTCAGGAGTTCAAGACCAGCCTGGGCTGAACATAGCAAGACCCTGTCTCTACTAAAAATATCCCCCCCCCACCCCTGCCAAAACATATCACAATGCCAGGCATTGTGATACAGGCCTATAGTTCCACTTACTCAGGAGGTAAAGGCAGGAGGATTGCTTGAGCCCAGGAGTTCAAGTGTGCAGTGAGCTATGAAAACAAGACAACAAAATCCCAAAACCTTATGTATCTGATAGCATAGCAGAGATTCAACAAATATTTATTAGAGAAAGGAAAAAAGGATCAAGGATTAATTCAATTCTATTTCACAGTATTTATCAAGTGCCTTGCACGTACAGGAAGAAAGAGCACAAACTTGTGCCCCCAAATCTGGCCATTTTCAACCTCACACTTGGTATGTCATCCAACCAATGAAGAAATGATCACCCCCGCCAACATCTTATTGAGCATAACGTTAGTGTGAACTTCTTCTGTATATTCTATAATAGAGTCAATATACCTATGTCAGGTTTCTCAATCTGGGCACCACTGACATTCCGGGCCAGGTAATTCTTTGTTGTGGGGACTGTCCTATGCACTGTAGGATACTTAGCAGCAGGCTCTCTGGCCTCTATCCACTAGGCACGACCCTCCTCCACCCCAATCAGTGGTGAGAACCAAAAATGTTTCTAGACATTGCCAAATGTCGTTTGGGGGACAATCACCCTCAGTTGGAAATCAGTGATTTATTTAAAATAATACTACATGATTATGCCACTTTAAGCGATACTAAAATTTAAAAAACCCTAATAATCTGGGGTCTTTTCTTGTTTTGTGAAGGTGTTCTATAATATTCTAGCCCAAGGAACACACACAGAATGGACTTTCCTCTGAGAAGTAAGGGTTTTGTTTATGGGAAAAATAACTGTTATGTGGGGGTGGAAATTTATAGTTACAAAAGTTTTTAAAAATATTTAACTTATTTGGAACAATAATATAAAAAAAAAACCCCAGAGATCCAAGTGGTCATAATCATCACCTTGATGAACTCCTCTAACATTAAAAAAGTAAAATTAGCCAGGCATGGTGGCTCACACCTGTAATCCCAGCACTTAGGGAGGCCGAGGCAGTCGAGCCCAGGAGTTCAAGACCTGTCTGAGCAATATGGTGAAACCCTATGTCTACCAAAAATAAAAATAAAAAAATTAGCCAGTCATGGTGGCCCACGCCTGTGGTCCCAGCTACACAGGAGTCTGAGGCAGGAGGATTGCTTGAGCCCAGGAGGTCAAGGCTACAGTGAGCTATGTTTGCATCACTGCACTCCAGCCTAGGCAACAGAGCAAGACCCTGTCAAAAAAAAAAAAAAAAATTAGCATGGGAAACAAATGTCTGCTTCCTTCTGCTTCAGTCCCCAAAGTTAAATGTTGAAGTACAATATCTTTCGTTTCAGAAAAAAAAGTTTACAGTAAGGAAAGTTGAAGCTTTCTTTGGAGAGAATTGGAACAGACATAAATGTGAACCTGAAGTGGAGACAGGGTGATGACTTGAGGCTAATGCCAATTCCGAGCAAATCAGAAAGGAAGCCTGGGACATTGCTTTCCTTAAAAGAGTGTGAGACTATTTCTTACTTACCTACTCCCCAGGTAGGGATAGTCTTCCTTTCCCATGGTGCAAAGGCTGCATATTTTGGAAATATCGCTGTTTTTAGCTTAAATCTGATAGTTTTAACTCAGCAAGTTTGCTGAGACTGGTTTTCTGGCAGAGAGTGCCGTCCCCATCTTTGTTAAGGTTGACCTGCTGCGGTGCTGCCAGGGACTCATTTACTGCCTTTCTTCCTCAGTACACAGGGCACCCACTCTTTCACTCCATTACCATGTTGTTCTGGCAAGAACAATTAAGGCTTTGTCACGCTCTGAGTCTCCCCAGCCTGGTTGTGAATGGACACAGGTTTCTAGTGAAAGGGCACCCATCGCTATGTCCCTGTCCTCTCCTTAAAAGGTGCCTGTGGATTTCAGCAGCTTTCCTTAATGAATCGGCTTTTCAGAAAAGTTCTAAATTTGTTTGATGTCCTGAAGCACTTGAGGCTCTTGATCTAAAAGTAGACATTATGAAGAATTTCTTAGTATTCTCTAAGCATGCTTTCCATTCAGTGAATGAATCTCTTTATGTGTTCTAGCCACTAGCACCCTAAAGTTCAGAGACATACAAGTAAAAAGGGCCATTTGTATGAGGAAAAAATATTTGAGAGCAACAGAATTTTTTGATTCTTTGTGAACTTTTATGACATTTCCCCTTTTAACATATTGCTATTTCTTCATTCACTTATTCATGCAGTCACTGGCACAAATTAACCAACAACTGTGTGTAAGACACTTTGTTAGGCACCGTGTGAGATGCAGGGCTCACTGGGAGGGAGTGTGTTAGAGTGTGGCTAAGGACGTGACTTCAGGAATCCTCAGATTTGTCAGCTTGGCCTCTTCTGGGCTATGAGCAAGTCACTTTACCTCTCCCAGGCTCATATTTCACATCTGAAAAATCAGAGTAATAATAGTATTTACTGTAGAGGGTTATTGCAAGAATTAATTGAGATACATTGGCAAAGCACATACCACCAAGCATCTTGTAATTTCTCATTTCGTGTTTTAGTCCGGTTTGTGCTGCTGTAACAATACCAAAGACTGGGTAATTTATAAAAAAATGAAATATATTTGGCTCACAGTTCTAGAAGCTGAGAAGTCCAAGATGGAGGGGTTGCACGTGGGAAGGGCCTTCTTGCTGTGTCATCCCATGTCAGAGGGCAGACGGCCAACAGAGTGTGCAACAGAGAGAGTATGAAGGGGGCCTACCTTGTCCTTTTATAAGAAACTCACTCCTGAAATAACAGCATTAATCCATTCATGCAGGCAGAGCCCTCATGGCCTACTCACCTCTGAGAGGTCCCACCTCTTAATACTGTTACAATGGCAATTCAGTTTCCAACACATGCTTCTGGAGGACGCAGTCAAACCATGGCAATGTAGTTTGTTTGTTTGTTTGTTTAACTAATAGACTAAAATGAAAAAATATATTTATGCAAATAATTATATATGGTAGAGAACAATAAATGCTATGAGAAGTAAAAAGGAGAGTATATTACACAGAATTAGTAGCACTAACTACTATAGCAAACAAGTCCCAAATTTGTGATTTAGCATGATAGGGATGGTTTTCTAGGGTACCACTCCTCCAGATGACTCAGAGGTCCTATCTCCTTCTGTCTTTTGGCTTTCTAGAGCTTCATTCACTTCAAGGCAAAACTAGGAAAAAACAGTTTGAGTAAAATACTGTATGGAATGATTTGTAGCTAAGCCTGTATATGAGTTGCTTATTAATCTGTTAGTTATCTGTTTACGACAGGTATTAACATGATTTAGATGGGCTCAGGAATTCGATAGCAGCTTAACTGGATGGTTCTGGCTCTGGGTCTCTCATGAGACTGCAATCAAAGTTTGCCCATGCCGTGGTCATCTGAAGGCTTGAATGAGATGGGAAGATTCTCTTCCAAGAGGACTTTCTCATGGCTATTGGCAGAAGGTCTCAGTTCTTTGTTGGCTGTTGGCAGGGGGCCTTAGTTCCTTGCCATGTGGACCTCTCCACCGGGCTGATTGAGTGTCCTTACAACATGGCCATAGGCTTCCCCCAGAGCCAGTCACCTCATCTGAGAAAGAGTGAGGGGAGAGAGGAGAGAGAGAACACATAAAGCAGAAGCTTAACGGCTTTTATGATCTAGCCTCAGAAGTCATATACTGCCACCTCCACCATATTTGTTCATTAGAAGAGAATCACTGTGTCCAACCCACATGCAAAAGAAGGGGAATCAAGTTCCACTTCTTGAAAGAAGTAGCATCAAAGAATTTGTGAACATGTTTTCAAACCACTACAGTCTAGAAATGACGAATATCACTTCTGTTTGCATTCTGTTGGCATAAATCTGCCACATGGTCCAATTAAGTGAATGTGAAATGTGGTTTATTTGTGAGCACAGGAAGGAGAGGAGAATGGAATACGGGGTGGAAAACATCTGTGTTTATTAGCATGTGGAGAGTCTAACTAGTAGATGCAAAGGAGGAGGTTAAGGAAGACTGAAGGGAAGAAGTGATATTTTGAATATAGGTAAGATTTGAAGAGGTAAAGATACTGGAGAGGATATTTCAAATGGAAAAATAAAAGGGCACGGAGGCAGGAAATGAGATGGTGGTAGCATGGGTGAAATGAAGTAGGTAAAGATCAGGTTGGAAAGGCATGCTGGGACCATCAGAAACTATAAAACTGGAATCTTTCGATTAGTTGCAATGTTTTATAATTACTACTTCATTACTTATCTTGCTTTTCAGGGCATATCTATAATGGCCACATTATCAATGATTTTCATAAGTAAACATGTTACTGCACTGGCTCAGTTTTACTGTTCTCAATTTCCGTTGACTATTTACTCTTAGAGCTCTTTGGACATTGATAACAATATAGTGATTTAGAATATTGTGTGGTATTGAGTACCCAAACGGTACTGATATTTAGAGGGATGGCTAAAAGAGAAAGGAAATTAGAATGTTTGTTGTCTTTCATTGTTCAGATTTCTATAGCAGGAAATTTGTGCTTTGTAATCAGACTGACTTCATTAAGTTCTCTTCAGCCACTTATTATGGAGTAAGCTACTTAACCTCTCTGGGCCTCAGCTTCTTCATTTTAAAAATGAAGCTGCTAATATTTACTATGAATATATTTCAAGGAGAAAATGAGATGGCATGAAACCACCTAGGATATGGTGCAAGCATCCAAAAAAAAAAAAAAAAAAAGCCAGTGATCTCGCTGTTCATTCTCTTCCTGCACTATGGCACAGGACCACTATTATAGTCTTGGCCCCTTTTCTCAAGGTTTCATCTGGAAGGAAGACAAGAACACCCACTGAAAAATTATGGGAAAGTCTGATGGTTTACAATCAAGTGTTAAATCAGATGGAATTCTGAAATGGGCCCATTATGGAAAATGGCCCTTTTCCATATAGGCCAAATGCCAAAGCCTCCAAGGGGCAGATGGCACAGGAGCGAAAGGATGAGGAAGGCTGAATAGGTTCATAAAATCATAGACTTCGGGGTTGGAAAAGTCTTTGAAGAACAGCATGGCAAGTAGTTGAAAGGATGGGGTTTGAAATTACGCAAAGCCAGGTTCTAATCCTTTCTTTGTTCCTCGCTGGCTATATACTTTTGGGCAATTTATTTCATCTCAGTCTCAGTTTCCTCATCTGAAAAATGGGGACAGTAATGTTCCCTGTAATGGATATTAAGAAGACGTGAGAAAACATAGGTAAACTACTTAGGGCAATGTACAAAGTAAGCCTTAGTAAATGGTAGCCTTTATGATTTGTGGAGCCTTTTTATGGTGAGTAAAGAAACAGGCCTAGAGGTTGTAACGACTTCCCCAACGTCATTTTAGGGGATCAGTTAGGAATTGGAGTAGAACCTCAGATTAGAACCAGCATGAACAAAGGCATAGAGGTTGGTAACATACCACGTGGGTATGGAACAGAGATGGCAGGGGAAGGTTTGGGCAGAGAACGATGGGGCAGGACTAGGCCTTGAAAGCAGGAAAGCAGCTTGAGCTTGATGCAGGAAAGAGGGAAATGTGATCTCAAATTCCCGGGCAGAGAGATGTTTTTTTGCAAGCATATTCTGAGACTTCACTGCAAAGAGATGAATGATATAATGAATACAATAGACTTTGACTTAGAAATAGGAATACAGTCATTCAGCCACAAAACCCAGTGGAGAAGGACCTACTAAAAGGCACCCAAGGCATTTCAGCATTCTTAACCTGCAGTCAAGGAAACAAGAAGACTAAAAAAGATATCACCACAGAAACACTGTTTTGAAAATATCTATAAAGGAAAGAGGAGAATCAACTATGTATTTTGTGCCCACGTTCCCATGGTAGCATGTGTCTGTACAAAATGCTTGGTAAGGTATGGGTGTGATCATACGTATGTGTATGTCTGTGTGTGCATGTGGGTGTGTGCACGCATTGTCTATGTCACAGGCAGGTGTGGGAACTAGGTGTGGAGGACACATAGCCCTGGCTTATGTGGCGCTACAGTTAGAGGAAAGCATATAAGCACAAGGTCTCCCTGTAATGTCCACAGGTAGATAAGGAATTCCCAAGAGCTTTTTGAGTGTTTTAACTCTTGTGCCAAATGAACTGTGCAGTAGCATCTCAGATCACTTTGGGTCGATATAGAAAGTTATCAGCTGGAACCTGGAACCTTGAATACATGCAAATGAGAAGACACTCCAGGTGGGAGTGGGCAGTGTGATGTCATGGGAAGAACTGAGGCAGTGCAGGAGGGTTGGGGGTGGGCTTCTGCATGGGGAGGCGGTCAGATGCATTTGCTTTGGAATCTAGGCTTGTGCTAATTCACTGAAGAGCCTTTGGCAATTTGTCTGATCAATACAATAGTGTCTAAGACTCATTACTGAAAGTATAATAAAGTCTACATTTAGTGGTATTATAAACATCAAAGGAGTTATCATAAATACAAGTACTGAGTATATAGGAGGCATATAACACATTTATTTTCCTTCATTCTTTTTTTATTTATTTGGTTTTTTTGAGATGGGGTCTTGCTGTGCTGCCCAAGCTGGAGGGCAGTGGCGTGATCTTGGCTCCACTGCAGCCTCAACCTCCCAGGCTCAAGCGATCCTCCCACCTCAGCCTCCTGAGTAGCTGGTACTGGAGGTGCACACCACCACACCAAGTTAAATTTTTTTTTTTTTGAGAAGGAGTTTTGCTCTTGTCACCCAGGCTAGGGTGCAATGGCACAATCTCGGCTCACTGCAACTTCCGCCTCCTGGGTTGAAGCGCATCTCCTGCCTCAGCCTCCGGAGTAGCTGGGATTACAGGCACATGCCACCATGCTCAGCTTTTTAAAGTACAGATGGGGTTTCAGCATGTTGGTCAGGCTGGTTTCAGACTCTTGACCTCAGGTGACCCACCCACCTTAGCCTCCAAAGTGCTGGGATTATAGGCGTGAATCACCGCACCTGGCTAACTTAATTTTTTGAATTTTTGTAGAGACAGGGTCTCCCTATGTTGCCCAGGCTGGTCTCAAACTCCTGGGCTCAAGGAATCCTGCCTTGGCCTCCCAAAGTGCTGGGATTACAGGCATGAGCCACTACGCCCGGCCTTTCCTTGTCCTCCTAAATAAGGGATTCTCGAACCTTAGACTACATAAGAATTACCTAGGAGATGCAGATCTCACCTCATCCACAAGAATCTGATTCAAAAGTCTGCAAGTGTGGCCTAGGAATCTGCATATGAAATAGGGACACAGGTTATCTGATGAGGGGCTCTAATAACCACACATTATGAAACACTAGAAGAGTGAGGAACTGGAGAAAAAATAGAAGCCAAAGGATAAAACCTGAAATGCATCCCAAATGAGGAGGCATTGTTAGGGGCAGCCAGGTCACTTTCCAGAGATGTCAGTCACAGTCGATCAGGCCAATAAACTACATTTATAGTAAAAGCCTTGTTTTTAAGTTGAATCAATGTAATTTCCTTGTGTGAAGCCAGGCTAGGAAACTGGGAGCCTAGAAGCTATGTTTTGCTGATATCTATATCATTCATTTATTGCTTCGTTCATTTGTTTCTTCGTTGGTTTATTATTCATTCACAGGTTTGGGTGCCTGCTGCATGTGAAGCTTAAGTAGAGGCTTGCGTGCCTGTCTCATGAGGCTTACATAGGTACATGCTCTCTGCCCTCAAAAACCAAAGATGTGAAAATACGACATTTTAAATCTCTGCAAAGGACAGTAGCACAGTACTTTTATCACGAAAGCATAAACTTAGGAGTAGAGATAACAAGTTCTACGGCTATAAGAATTCAGGACATGTGGGTCCCAAAAAGCTTATTTGAGCTTTTGGGAACTGAGTTGGGACTTGAAAAGGGAGTTTGATTTAAACGGAGTAGAGGGGACAACGTTCCAGTTTTCTCCTTTGGTTGAATACTTCTTTTTCTATATTTTGTGAATTGTTATACATGCTTTAGTTATTTTTGTTAGAACCGGTACCTCTGCATTTTATTGTTAATGATAATATGTTCTGTTTCCTGAGAAAGCGGGGCATTTGTGTTTCTTCTTTTCTAGAAAATTTTTTGGTAGTTTCACACGCGTATTTTCCCAAATGCATTTCAAAACAAAATTTTGATGTTCTAAAAAAAAATCTATTGACATGTATAAAACATATAATTTGGTCAATTAATTGGGGAAGAATTTAAGTTGCTACAATAGATTTCCTGTTTAAAAATGTTGTTTTAAACTCCTGTTGGTTGAGCTTAGGTGCAGGCCTGCACCTGGATAAGCTCTGGAGCCGTAAAGCCGTGTGAGGCTGGGATTTTTCCCAAGAAAGACTAGCACTGGTTATCCTGCCTTGGTAACCCAGGGGAATATTATCACCACAAACCCAGGTCAGTTTTGTTCACCTTCTCCCCCACAGTGGCAACACTAATTAAGAAGGTTAAACTACTGACTGTTCCCAGGTAACAGTATGATAAAGTCAATGTTTTTCCCAGCTGGATTCCCAAATCTGGTAAAAAGGAAAGGAGAAGCAGGTTCAGCCTGCTGTGTCCTGATGCTCCCTGCTCTGCAGGGCTCTCCAAATAGCTCCCACCAATTGAGGGAGGAATCTATGGGCACATGTTAAAGAGAAGCACTAACATGTACTAAGCTCCTGTTCTGGGCTGGGTGTTTCACGTGTGTCAATCCTTATACTTCACACGTGCTCTACTTTTTAAGTGTATTCGCTACGTGCTTTATCTTTTTCTTTTTAGAACAATCCCACAGGTAATAAATATTAAGTGAAGGCTTAAAGGTTAATGAAATTACACGTTGACACAGAACAGTCACTGGTCTATTTGACTCCAACATCTGTGCCTTTTCTCATCTACCACACACTTTCCAGCCCCAACACCAAGTCCAAGGAGTTGTGAATACAGACACCTACTGTTGCCACACAAACATACCTATGGACTGCTGAAAACACAGGGAGAACTGGGTTTTCATTAAGGAAATAATGACTGATTTTCCCGGGAAAAATAGTATCTGTAGTATCTTGCAGTGTAGCAATCTCAGAGGCGTGCTGGAGCTAGTTTGTATTGGCTTGCAAGAGCCAATTGTTAGGTTTCACAACCAGCTGAGAATTCCTGAAAATCTATTATTAGAAGTTAAATTATATAAATTTATGTAAATTATATAAACTCTACAAATTATATAAATAAAATTATGTTAAAAATAAATGTCATAAATATTCACAAGTTATCATTTCCTAATCATTTTACTGTCCTTGATTATTGCCTCTGCTCTTGAGGTAGAAATACTATATATATAATGGTGCTATATACTGTATATATCTCTTCCCAATTGATAATCAGTAAAGTTTTGTTGGTAGCTTGAAATCAGCCATGGGAGTTAGAGCTACACGATGGAAATTGGTCCATATTATGAATCAGGCTGTTGTTTCCCAGGGAGCCAGTTGTTAAACATTTACCAGCAAACCATGGACAGTATGCAGACAGGTGTTGTCATAAATTCCCTTTGTAAGGAAATAAACAGTCCACAAGGGCTGATGAATAGCTTCTGTAAGCCCAAGAGTGCTATCCTCTCCTTTGAGGCTTGGCCGAGAGAACCGAAGTCAGGAAAATGGACTGCTAAGGTGAGAAGTAAAGATTCTGTTCTTCAGAAGGACACTAGCTCATTCACAAAATCCTGGCACGCAAACTCTTGTGTGAACTTGACAGTGATCCTGGAAGGTAGTGCCTCTGCCCTCGAGGAAAACCAAGACTAATTTCTTGTGCTAACAGTGCCCAGCTGGGTGAAGCCCTGGTGTGTAGCTAATACTTTTTCCAAATCCTTCAGCTTCCTGGGCCTCAGTGCAAATGGCCAAGCAGTGGTGGCCCTGGCTGCTGAGGCGTGTGCACACCATTCATAGCGGTTGGTGGCGTGTGGTGTCTGGCAGGCTTTCTTTAACTCACTCCATGTTACTCCCAATCCTGGGCACGGCCAGCCCATTGCCTCAGTGAGTGTATAGTGCATTATCCTCGGTGACTGTCATCAAAGGTCAGATTTATGTCCATGGGAATAACTGCCTGGAAATGAGTAAGATGGAGTAATTGGGATGAGGGTCAGAAATGAAATTAATGGCCTCAAATGTAAAATCATGTCTATTCCAGTGAAGGAATTTCTATCCCAAGAGAGCAGCCATAAAGCGAACTTGAGATTTTTAAGGTAACTATGATATTTTAGGGATCCTTAAGACTTAGTGAGTTGGTACTTACGACAGGAATATAGTTAAGCGTGTCTTTGGATTTTATTTTTCTTCAACTGTTTTCATGAAAAAATTGAAAAACAGGCTGAGCACTGTGGCTCATGCCTATAATCTCAGCACTTTGGGAGGGTGAGGCAGGAGGATCACTTGAGCCCAGGAGTTGCAGACCAGCTCGGGCAACATGGTGAGAGCCTATCTCTACCAAAAAAAAAAAAAAAAAAAAAAAGGTAGAAATCATCCAGGTGTGGTGGCATGCACATGTGGTCCCAGCTACTCAGGAGGCTGAGGCAGGAGGATTGCTTGAGTCAGGGAGGTTGAGGTTATAGTAAGCTGTGTTCATGCTAATGCATTCCAGCCTTGGCAACAGAGTGAGACGCTGTCTCAAGAACAAAACAAAAAAATTTAAACAATTTTTGTCACTATAAAAATTTTAAACAATATTGAAGAGTATAAAGCTAAAAAAGGGAGTTGCTTCTTTATCTCTACTTTCCAGGGATAGTCACATTATGGTGAGTAACCTTCCATAACGTCACACACACACACACACACCCTATATGATTTGAAAATTTTAAAACAAAAAATTGGAACATAACTATATCAATAGCTTTGTGACTTGCTGTTAGTTCACATATATCTTGGAGAATATCTAGCCCATGCTTCAAATGTACAATAGAGAATTCCATTGTGCAGATGTATCATAATGTATTTTAAAATTTCCCTGGTGAACACTGAAGTTTTCTTCAATTGTTTGCACTAAATATAGCAAATAAATGTCCTTGTAAATATGTTGTTGTTTTCTTGTATAGTTATTTCTGTAGCATAGACACCAAGGAGTAAAATCGTAAAGTAAAAAACGTATACACGTGTACAATTTTGATAACTTTTGTCAAATTGCCCTTATGAAAGGTTATACCTATTTATACTCTAACATTAAAGTGCTTGCTTCCCCCCTCACCCTTACCAATATCGTATATAAACAATTTTTTTAACTTTTGCCCAACTAAAGGGGAAAACTTGTATTTTGTTCCTCCTTTGCAATAATTTGACAGTATTTACTCTGAATTCTGTGAATTGCCTGTTTAGCCCCTTTGCTATTTTCCTTATTAATTTGATGACTTTGTTACTGATTTTTATGAGCTCTTTATATAAAACTTTTAATATCTTTATTAGGAATATTAATACTTTGTTATCTTACAAATATTTTCTCCCATTCTTCCCTTTATCTTTTAACTTTATTAAAGTTATATTTTTTGCCATGTCAACACTGTACATTCTTTTGTAGATAAGTCTGCTGTTCTGTTCCTTCACAGCTTCCGGGTTTGGGGTCTTGTTTGGGATATTTTTAAATGCTGGTAAGGTAGCTGGAAACCCTCGAGAAAAAGAAGCCTTAAAAGTTTGAAGAATTAATGTCATAAAAAGGTACCCAGCATATATTAATACTTTACTAGATATTCTATTATGTGTGAAGCAAAACAAAAAAATATTTCTCCAATAAGATTAATAAGTGCTTTTTGCAGATCAGGGAAGAAAATGTAGTGGGGAAGGCTGCGCGGAGCCTTCTGTGCACTGCAAACATGTAGGGGAGTGGGGCGAGGGGCCAGCGGGAAACTGAAAGGGGATCTTAACATGTGCATTTCATAATTTGCTCTAAAGGCAAAATTTAGCAATGGCTGATTCTGCCTTTATTTTTCCAAGAAAAAACACGCGAAAGAGAATTAGAAATCTGTTAAGTCCTCTGTATTGGAAACGTGACCACTACATCCAAGTTCAGGCTTATCCCAGCCTTTTCTTTCCAACACCCGTTCTGGATAATGTGCATAACATTCCTCTGAAGGGAACAAAATGTGAACAACTGGTTGATATTTAAGTTCTTTAAATGGAGTCAAACTGTCCTGTTAATTTGGAAAGACTCATTTTTGATTCTCTAAGCATTATTTTACCTTTACTTAAAATTTTTAAATCCTAATTCTCCTTTGCCCTGAGACAGTTTTTACTTTATACTTTAAAATGCCATCCATGACTAAAGGAAAGTCCAAACAAGTTTTATCATCTCATCTCTCAATTAGACCACTCAAATTTAATTACTCAAAATACCTTGTTTTGAAAAGGACTTCCAGCACTTTTCCAGTACTTAAAATGCCTCATAAAAGAACAAAAGGAAAAAAGACTTCCATTTTCAGCATGTTAGGATTCCATCTGTAAGAATTACAGAGTAGGGCAAGAAATGCTCAGATAAAATGGGAAAATCAGTTACTGTAGACAGTATGGAGTAGAAGAGAGAAAGGAACATTGCAGGCAGGCATGCTGCACAGCACGGTACAGGCTGAGGAGGTAAGAAACAGCACTGCTGACCTCAGGGTTCTGGGTGCCATTGGCTAGGCAGTACGTAATAACGACAGTGAACTTGACATTTTAATAGCCAGGAATAAATATGACCTCATGGGCATTCACGGGATAGTATGTTCTATTCTGCATTCAATGGCAGAATAGAAGAATGGAAGAATAGACTCTGTCTAGTAGAAACAGACTATTAGGAAGGTAAATATGTGAGCAGAAATTCATAAACCAAGGATGGTGCCATACTGGAGAATAAACACGTGCAGAGAAGAGGAGGGAGGGCTCGAAGCAGCACAGAAGCAGGGAAGGCACTAACTCACCTGACTTTTTGGGAGACTTCCACTGTTTGACCATTACTGAAGGCTCCTGCAGCCCAAGGACATAGGTGGAGGTCACTGATGCCATGCCAAGGAGTTGCGTCTTTTTTGAATCGGCAGTCATCCACAGTTTTTGAGGAGGAGACAAAGTGTTGGGTCTAAGAAGACTAATGATACTAGGGTGAAGATTACTCTCTGAGGGCAGCAGCAGAGGAACTCCTAGAAACATTTATAGAGCACATATTATATCCCAGGAAGGCTACATGGCAAGCCCTGGACATACCAAGTGTAGAGACAAGAAGTGCTGCAAAAGCGACACACAAACTAGGGAAGGATAGGATGGCCGTGAAGGAGCATTTATTTGTGCTGTGGAGTTGGTGGAGGGGGAGCTTCTGAGAGGGTGATATCGGCATTAGACCTTGGAGAAAGAATAAAAAGTTATAGCCATGGGAGGTGTGAAGGCCTGGGCAGCCCAGGCAGCAGCATGGAGGAAGGACAGAAGCACAAGCATGCACGGCAGGTTCCGGGAAGACTGAGTAGCCAGCGCTGGGCTGGGAGTGTGGCTGGCTGGAGGGGGGCCGCCCCACTGTGAAAGTTGTGTCACTCCTTCAGGCAGCCATGGGGAGCCCTTAAGACAATTTTAAGGAAGGCTGAGATGGATATGACTCAGGTGCATCTGGAAAGACCAGTTCCAGCTGCAGTACAGAGAAGGGACAGGGTGTGAGAAGGTGAAGTCAGGTCAGTAGGGGACCACTACCTGTGGATGAGGGGAGTGGTAAGGTCCTGAACTATGGAAGGCAGGGGCAGTGGGAATGGAAAAGAGGACTCAGAGGGACCCATTGGTAACCTAAGACACCATTAACTGGAAAGCAGAACTATAGGAGGGGAAACATAGGAGGCAGAGATGACCCTGGTTATCACAGTACAATAAAGGACCCCAAACAGAGCAGCAAACAACATCACTTTGTTATGCAGTAGGTATGACTTGTCCCTCCTCCTCAATCTCGGGCCTTAGCTAAAAAGACTGGGCTCAAGTGACTGGGGCTGAAGAGCTGGAGCTGCAGGAGCCACTTCCAAGATGACTTTTCCACTTGTGTGCCTGGCACCCTGGGGAAGAGTGCAGGCTGAGCTCTGCCAGGACTGCTGGTTGGCATGACCACAGCACAGCAGCCCCAGAGTAGTCAACCTTCTTACATGGTGGCCTTGTGTACCAGCCAACAGTGGCCTTTTATGACGTCTCCTTAGAAGTGTCCTGTCATCACTCCTGCCTTGCTCTGTTGGTCTAAGCAGTCACAAGCTTGCCCAGATTCGCAGAGAGGGGACACAGACTCCACCTCTCAATAGGAGCCTCAAAAAGCCTGAGGCCATGTTTTACAACCACCACGATGAGTGACATAATAAAAACAAGTGTACGAATACAGCTACAGGTACACTCTGCAGATGCCAACAACCGACTGAAGATGAGGCTAAGGAGGAAGGAAGCCTTATGATAAATGTGAACACTGACATTTCCCGCATCATAACATCATTGTTAGTGATGAAGAGAGTGGCCGTGGAATCTGACCACCCGGTTTGAAGATAGGCTCCACTGCATAGTCACAGTTTGACCACAGGCAACTTTCTTACTCTTTCTGTTCCCCCCCTCTCCACATTCTTTATCTGCTAGCCCATTTTAATGGGTATAATAATAGTGACCTACTTTAAAAGGTTGCTGAGAATGCTAGCTAAAACATACACAGTTCATAGAACAGTTCCACGAACGTTAGTAGGTATTGTTGACAGAGCACCACCACATGCACTATTTCATGTATTCTTTCCTAGGATGTCTGATGTAGCTGTTCGCATTATCATTTAACAGATAAAGGAACCGGACCCTGAGAGGTTAGGTAGCATTCTCGAGGTCACACAGCCGGCAAGTGACACAGCCATGACTTCAGAAACCTGCTTTCCTGCTTCCATAGACTCAGTTCTTCCCACGGCTGCGCAGCTGCTCCCCAAACAGGAGCATGCCTGGGACCACTCCTATGCCCACCCACATTGTGGGATTAGCTTCCTGGCCAACCCGCTGTGTTTCTGGCACTGAAGCTGTCTTCCCAGGAGACGCCGCCTGGGCTGCCCCTGCCCTCGCCCACCACTGGCATGTCTGAAATTTACTAGAAGCAAGACGTGGACAACTGTGATAGCAGGTGTGATGCCTGCAGGCACCCAGCCTCCCTGCTGGAAATCTCCAGACGGCTGCCTTTGGTGTGGAGTGGGGGTGGGGTATAGCCCTTTCCACAGGGCCACTCGGAACCGACGACCAAGCTCATCAATGCATTCCCTTGGGACCACACCAGAATAGAAGCCAGGCCCAGATGTGCCTGCTCAAGATGACTCTGGGCAAATGTGGAATAAGGACAGGCCTGCCTTCCCCGTAAAGACCCAATAGGAGCCAGCACCCTGGTGAAGAGTGTCAGCCCTGGTAGTGGCACCTGCAGGGTACACCGTCTTGCTTCCTGGGCTCTCCTCTGTGGCTGAGCTCGGCACCTCACCTCCCTCTCTCAATCCTCCCCATCTTCAGAAATCAAACAAGGAAATAGTGAGAGCAGTGACATGTTTCTTCTTTCTTCTGAAAGAGCCTAAAAACATGGACACATCTGTGAGAAAATGAACCTGTCAACCCATCGGGCCCTGCAGTGCCTGGAAAGGAGTAACAGTGTCTGCTGCTCTCTGTTAAAGGTCACCCTCTAGGCCCTGAGGAATTTTCCTGAATTACAAAGAAGGAACAGAGCAAATGCCTGTCATAACACACTTCAGAAAACAAGGAGCAACCAGAAGTTCCCATTCATCTAAGGAATCTTTGAAAATCCTGCCCTGGGTGGAGTGACATTTGCTAACAATAAAAGCAGTTCACTTGGCAGGCGACCCTGGGTACGTCAAAGTTGACCGGGGCAGACTACCCCTCCAGGGACTGTCTCACCTCTCAAGACTTCCAGGAAGTTCAGGAGAACGTCAGGAACTCTGCTATCCTGGCCTTGGTGGGTCACAGCCCACCCCTCCATTCAGGCTTCCTCTCCACGCATGTCACAAGGGAAGCAGGCCCCCGCAACAGAACTTTCTCCTAAAGACCAATGGACTGCTTCACCTTTTCCCACAGTTCAAACTGACCAGGGCCAGCTTAGGAGTCACTAGGCAGAACTACTCAGATTTGCGTGTTTCAAGTTATTTCTGTTCTTGCCCAATTCAGATTCTGAGAGAACTCTGGATGGCAAACCAAAAAACATGTCAACTGTACAGCAACAGTTCTGTATTTCTAAGTTTACTAGTTGTCTTTACATGTTTTTTTTAGTACTAAAATAATTATGATACACCTTTGAATGGATTTGCGAGGTACTTTTTATGAGTAACATTTTATAATTTCCACAACACTCTCGTAAAGGTGGCAGGGAGCTTTAACTTCCTCCCTGCTTCCTTCTCTGAAAATGTGATTTTGACTTTCTTTCTCTTTTCTCTTTTTTGAGACAGAGTCTTACTCTGTTGCCCAGGCTGGAGTGCAGTGGCACAATCTTGACTCACTGCAACCTCCACCTCCTGAGTTCAAGTGATTCTCCTGCCATAGCCTCCTGAGTAGCTGAGATTACAAGCACAAGCCACCACAACTGGCTAATTTTATATTTTTAGTAGAGAATGGGGTTTCACCATGTTGGTCAGGCTGGTCTTGAACTCCTGACCTCAGGTGATCCACCTGCCTCACTCTCCCAAAGTGCTGGAATTACAGGTGTGAGCCACCACACCTGGCTGACTTCTTTTTCTTAATAGTTGGCCAGACCAAAATATAGGACTAAAGTAGTATAGAATTACTCCATATTTTTGTACAGTGTGAATTCACCAGCAATAACGTTAGAAGCAAGGTGAAGGAAGGAACATCTCACTTGGCTATTCTGCAGTGGGGATGCCTTTCATTCCCCTCACTGAATTATTTTAATAACTCCAGCAACTTTGGTGTGATTCGCGTGGTGAGAAATGTCAGCATAGCATTGATTGACAAACTACCTTGTGACCTGTGAAATTGTATATTATAAAACAAATGCACTTAGTAGTATTCTTTTTCCTCCTTTCAAAACAGTGCTTTGCTGTAACCAAGGAATTGTCCTGGTTATTTAAGCAACCATTTCAATTTGCCAGTGAAAATTTTCATAGGCTTGTGAAGAGATAATGAAACTGTACATCTGTCTGGTTGCTTTACAAATTCTAAAGCACTTTCAAATCAATTTTCTTTCTTAATTTGATCCTTAAGATGACCCACAACCTAAGTAGAGTTGCTCTAATTGTTCTTGCTTCATGGACTAGAAAATGTTCATGTAGATGAGAAAAACTGCTCCAAGACCTGCCTTAGGGTTAGAAACCAGATTTTTCAGCATTTGGTCTAAGCTGTCTTCCCCAGTGATTTAAAGGACTTTTTTTTAGCCTCCTAAGATTATTGTTAGATGGTATGAGTCAAAATGTCTGTAAGTCCAGGTTCATTTCACATTAGACGGACACACCAAACACACACACACCCCACACACAAATTCCTGACACATTTTGCTTATCCCAGTGTTTTGGTAACTGAGGATTTAAGTACTTGTCATGAGAGGAAAATTGTTCTGTGACCCAGTGTGATGGTTGCAGGCTCCTGTGGCCTGGTACGCTTCGTGTATATGATGTATGCAGTACCAATTCAAGGATGAGGTCCCCAAGACCACCCTCATGTTAGATAATTTGCTAGAATGACCCCAGAACTCACTCACTCACACCAGAGTTCTTGTATACATTATTATGGTTTATCACAGTAAAAGAATCAGATTAAAATCAGCGAATAAAAGAGGCATATAGGGCAGGGTCCGAGAGAATCCCAAGCATGAGCTTCCAGTTGTACTCTCCCAGTGGAGTTGTGGAGTCAGCAACAATGTGTGATGATACTTGGCATGGAGTAATGCCAGTGAGGGAAATTACCTGAGCCTTGGTGTCCAGAGTTTTTTTTGGACTTTGTCATATAAGACATGGTTGACAGCTGTGTGGCTGACCTCAGTCTCCAGTCCCTCCAGAGGTCAAGCTGATGCCATGTGCCTCAAGACCCCTCACCATAAATGACATTGTTATTATAGACTATCTGACATGACTCAATGCCCCCAAGTAAACATTAGACACTCCTACACAGGACATTCCAAGGTCTTAGAAGTTACCTCACAGGATCCAAGGGCAAAGGCCAGAACTCTCTTTGGGACAGATTAATCCTTTATTGCATAGGCATGCGCTAGGGTTATTGAAATCTCATATCGAAACTCAATGGAGGAGACTACAAGCAGACAGACATCTGACAGGGCTTTTCCTTTTGTCCTTCTAGCTCAGTGTTATTTTCTAGTGCATATAAGAATTACTGTACACAAAGCCATGTATACCAGACATTAGAAACTATGTAAGGGCTTTCAAGGAAATTTCAACTTTATTGCCTGATGTTTAAAAGTACCTTCCCACTATCCCCAGCTCCCACCACAACAAAATACACATAAGCTGCTGATGGAACTACTGTAAAGAAACAAAAACAAAAGCAAGCAAACAAATGAAATTGTTTTTACAGAAGAACCAAATGTGGAAATTCAATATGTGTGAGTGCTACAATTACTATTCTAGCCATGACAATTGTGTTAGGTCATAAGTTTCTTCAACTCTTTTTGCTTATGATTGTGAAACAGAGCTAGAACTCTGGGGACCATTTTTGGAGATGTCTCCTAGTGTAAAGTTGACTAGATAATGAGGAAATTATGTGACCTAGAAGGTTACTTAAGAATAAAACTAATACTTTCTCAATCTACAGTCTTTAAAAAGAGTTTACAGAGTAATTTGAAGAACTTTTTATAATAAAGAAAATATTGCAAGTAAGTAAAACGTAACATGTTTTCTCTATCTCTTGAAATCCATCTTTGGCTTTTATGGCCACAGATAGCACTGGACTCTGCCTTCTTGGCTGAAATATTATAGAGCATCTTGATATATTTTACTGACCAAAAGCATTTTCTCCATAAATCTTATTAAGTTGGCAATGAATTTCTGTGGTGGAAAGGGTTTTTCTTCTCCTTTTTTACATTTGATTTATAGCATACCCTTTCCTAGGGCCATGTTCCTTAGAGAACAGCAATTCTAACTAATGGTGTCATGCAGTCTGCCCTCCCTACATCATGAGTACAAATACCCAATTACCAATAAATATGTATATATATTTTTGTATGATACAGTAATAAACCTTGCAAATTTGCTTTTTCAAAAAAATCCTGTTTCACAATAGATCAAACCAATAATTTCCAGATTTTGGAATTTCACAGACTGGGAAAATTACCAATTTTTTTGGGGGGTGGGGGAAACTGACATAGGGTTGTCAAATATATATGTTTTGCCAAATGAAGAAACTATAAGGGAAAATGTCCCTTAGAATCTATTATCAGAATGATTTCATGAAAGAACATCCTTATAGTTAATATATAGGTTAATCAGTATGATTTACTGATTTATTTGCCTTGCTTTTCTGCTTACATCCTAACTTTTTCTGTCTAGATTTAATATAAATCTTTTAAATGACATCTTTTAATGTTTCAGTGAAGATCTGTGAGCAGCTAACTCTCTTAGTCATGGAGATGGTGAAGCACAGTGATTAATCAAACCATGGAGTCTAGATTAGAATGCCTGGGCTTAAATCCCGATTTGGCTATTTACTAGCTGTGTGACCTTGGGCAAGTTACCTTAACCTCCCTGTATCTTAGTTTTATCATCTCTAAGATGGTTATATTAACAGTATCTACCTCAGAGGGTTGTGGAGATTACTGAGTTAAAATATTTATATAGCACTAAGAGTAGTACCTTGTACAGTTATATAAGTATTATATAAGTGCTTGCAATAATTATTCTGTGTATGTCAGACAATGTCCATATTTTACCCTCATTCTTGACTTAGTTTATTTTATCATGGAGTTTTGTGTTGACCATTATTGCTTTCAGTATTTTTGTGATATTACTCCATTGCTGCCTTGCATCCATTGCTGTGAATGAAAAGTCTGCTGACATTGTGGTTGTCTTTCCTTTATGGGTAAGAGCTCTTTTATCTCTGATTTGTTTTTAAGGTTTTTCTATTTACATTTGATATTCTGTGATTTCACTATTATGTATCTATGTGTGGATTTCATTTTTCTAGTTCAAAATTTATTTTTCTTCTTCAGATTGAAAACTCACATCTTTCTTTAATCCTAGAAAATGCTCAGTCATTGTATAAGTTAGGAGTAGAATTTGCTACAAGTGATTAAAGAAAACAACAATCCTAAATCCGAGTAGTTTATACAAGATAGAAGTTTATTTCTTTCTCAGACAGATTAGGCCATCCAGGAGTGTTTGATGATGTCAGGGGCTGAAGGATCCTTGTATTTTATTGCTCCTCCATTTTCAGCAAGATGGCTAAAACCTTAAACTATCACAGCTGCATTCCAGCTACTAGGAAGAAAATAGTGCCTACATCCTCCCTTCAAGGACATTTTTAGAAGTTGCACATGCTGCTCAGGTTATATCCCAGAACATAGTCATATAGTCAACCCAGCTACAAGGGAAGCTGAGAAATACTGTCTTTTTTCTGGTCAGCCAAATTTCCAGCTAAAAATGGGTGATTTTATTAGTAAAAAAGAGGGGATGACTGGCTATTGGGAAACAAGTAGTAGTCTCTATCATAGCCATTTTCGTTTCTCATTTTTTCTCATGTTCCTTGTATTATATCCTTCTGGAATGCTTAATAAAATTCTATTCTCTGTCTTCCTTTTAATATTTTAAACATCTTTTTGTATTGTATTTTGTGAGATTTCTTAAGTCCTATCTTCGAATTTACTGATTTTCTCTTAAGCTATGTTTAATCTACTGAATTAAGTTTTTTAAAAATTAGACATTTTAAACTATATAATCTCTATAGCTTCACTTTCAAATGTGCCTATTTTTATGGTGTTCTGATCTTCCTGTATACTTTTTATTTACTTTAAAAAGAAATGAGGTTTAATTGGCTCATGGTTCTGCAGGCTGTTCAGGAAGTATAGCACTGGCATCTGCTTGGCTTTGGTGAGGCCTCAGGAAGTTTACAATTATGGCAGAAGGCAAAGGCAGAGCCAGTGTATCACATGGTAAGAGCAGAAGCAAGAGGTTTCTGTATACTTTTTATTCTCTTATGTCCTGAGTCATTTTAAGTATACTTACTTTATATAGTCTGTTTGTTCTATTGGCTGTAATTCTTGGCATATGAATTCTGCTAACTCCTTTCCTGGGAAGTTTTTGTTCTTGTCTCTTGTGTTTTTGTTTTTAACCATCTCATCTTGGGATTTTCCACATTGTCTCATGTGTGGAAGCTTATTAATTGTCACTATGGGGCAATTTCTTATTTGTTTTTAACAGGGTTCTTCGAGTTCCCCTGGTTCAAACCAGTATTTCTGTTGCTTTTCTTGGTTTGGATTTCCTCTTCATGAATGCACATTGGACCCCACTCCTATGCATAGCTTGGTTTGGTAGGTGTGTCATCTAGGTGGTAATGAATCTACTACTTCCCCTAATTCCCAGGCTAATGGGAGGAGATAGCCCAGAATTATTTTCACAGCAGCAAAGCTCTTCTAGGATCCTGGCTCTTTGCACAGCTCCCAACTCCACTGCACCTGGGGCTTCCACTCCCATTCCAGCTCAGGCATTGAAATCTCAGCCCCCAAGCTCATCCTCTGATTCCAATTCTGCAGTTGCTTATTTAGTGTCACCTCTAGCTCATTGCTTTTTTGTGTTCTCTCCATTTCTGGCACCTGAGGATTTTAATTTCTTGTTTTAGTGCTTAGTTGTATATTTCAAACGTTTCTGTTATATTTTATCCAACATTTATCTGTGTTCGGAATGATCGGTGCTTCCAACATCAACGTAGTCCATTACAGTGGTAAGGAATCTAACAAAGAGTATTTTAAATCCCAAAAAGCAGTAAAGTTGCAGTCTCTTCAATAAAATAATTGAAGTTATTTGTCTTGGTGCTTCCTTATACTATCCTTGTTTTTTCATTTGTTATGGGCCAGCATTGCCCTGATGGTTAACATCTGGGAATTAATGGACCAGTTACTGAGAAACTTTGGATCTGGTCCTAGTTGCTTGCTAACTGCAGATTTGGGGAAATCATTTACATTCTCTGTAAGTAGCTGTGAAATGCAATTATTATTTGCCCTGCTTCATAGGATTATTATAAGAGTCACATAAGATAATAGATTTTAAAATGCTCCAATACTTAACATATATAAATTTATGCTATTAATAGTGATGTTAGAAACCATTAGCACCTTCATTAAAGTATTTTTGACTTTAATAATAAATGATGGTTTTTGTTTTTGTTTGGTTTTATTTTTTCTTTTCTTTTTTATTTTTTATAATTTGAAAAATGATTTTGTATCCTGGTAAAGGCTATCATTATTTGGAAGTACTTAATGAGGGAACTAGTTGGAAACATTCAAATATTCTTGTGAAATTTAAGAGCACTATTTGTACTGACAGGCAGTTATGACTTTAATAGACTATGGAATTCATTTTGGAGAGAGACACCCTTTGCAGTTAAAAAAGCATAGAGAATTAAACCTGGAAATCATCATTGCATTTTATTATACATTTCCCACACAATGGATACTGAAAGTTCAATGACTTTCAGTCATTGTGAGGAACCATAAACTTTTTACTTTAATGAAGAAAAGACGCCTTTATATTTGAAAAGATTGAGAACCA
This sequence comes from Chlorocebus sabaeus, assembly GCF_047675955.1. Lineage (NCBI taxonomy): Eukaryota > Metazoa > Chordata > Mammalia > Primates > Cercopithecidae > Chlorocebus > Chlorocebus sabaeus. The sequence goes on along the minus strand of NC_132917.1, from coordinate 54,263,987 downwards.
ACCTAGCCTGTGGTAGGAACCACTAACTGGGCTGTATGACCCCAGACCATTCTCCTCTAACTAAATTATGTGGGGGACACAAGGACTGTGTCAGTCTTCAGTGACATTTGTCAGTCAACTATGAAGTCTGTTGCAGAGAATGTGTTACTTCCTAATGGTTAAAGTACTGAGTTTGCAAATGATTTAGAAAGAAAATTAGAGATTGACTCAAGCTGGTGGACTGATCATACACAGCTGCTCCCTGTTGCCCTCTAAAGTCCATAAAATGAATGTAGATCAATATAGATAATGAAATCCATTTTAATAGAATTAGAAAACAGGGAAACTTATCAGAAAAAAACATATTTTTAAATAAATTTTGAAAGATATTACCAAAGAACTCATGTTTGGAAGAACAAAACTAAAGGAAACAAAAGCCTAACATGTAGAGATGACCTGATGGTAGGTCTGATAGAACTACAAGCCTAGAGTCAATGAATATGAAGAGGTAGAAGAGGCCCTGGGCCATTTATCAACTTGAAAAATTAGGGAACTGCATGTGGAGCAGCAAACCAGTTATCCCCTTTCTCTTCTCCTGCTGTGTTAAGCCAGGGTAACTGTGGCATGAATCAAATCATAGACTGGGGCTGGAGAAGGAGGGTAATGCCCAAGTAGTTACCGACTGCCAGGAAGACCAAAGAGCTCATCAGACAAATCATCTTCAGATCCTGTTTACATCCCAAACTTGTCCCAAAGTCAGGCTATAGTCAACAGAAACATTTTATACTGATAATAACCTGGAAACCTTACAATAAAAGGAGAGTAGACAATTAAGAGACCCAAAGCATTTGGGAAAAAGTACAATACCCAGAGTGTGAGGTTCACACTCAACAGACAAAAGTTAATAGAATTGAGAGAGCAAACAAAACATTTTAGGCATAACTACAATATCCTAAGAGAGATGATCATATCCATTATAGAGGAAGAGTCAGGTATTGAGGAAACATGTATAGACATTAAATATATACCAAGTTTAATAGATGGTCAAATACTAAGTTTCATCAAATGGTCTGGCATACCAATGGACAAGGCTGAAAAGCAAATTAGTAGAAAGTGGAAGGGAATTCTTGCATTACTTAGTGGTGAAGTACCATGAGAAAGATAATGACAGCCAGGCACGGTGGCTCATGCCTGTAATCCCAGCACTGTGGGAGGCTGAGGTAGGTGGATCAATTGAGCTCAGGAGTTTGAGAACAGCCTGGCCAACATGGCAAAACCCTGCCTATACTAAAAATACAAAAATCAGCCCAGTGTGGTGGTGTACACCTGTAATCCCAGCACTCTGGAGGCTGAGGCTGGAGGATTGCTCGAACCTGGGAGGTAGAGACTGCAGTGAGCCGAGATCAAGCCACTGCACTCCAGCTTGGCTCTGGAGAGACTGTCTCAAAACCAAACACCACACATACACACACAGACAGATAATGAGAGACATAGACGACAGATCCAAGTGTTCTAACATTTAGCTAACAGCTGTTCCAGAAAGAGGGAAGAGAAAGAATGGAAGGGATGGAAATAACAGAAAAAGCAACATAATAAAATTTTCTAAGGTAGAAAAAAACCAAGGATTTTCAAACTGAAAGTGTTTTAATGCTTTTATCTCCAGTTTTGAAATTATATGTTTTAAGTCTTTTATCTCCAGTTTTGAAATTACAGTTATTCTTTTGCACTGCAGACTCTTGCTCAGTTTGGTTTTCTTCTTGGTGTGATTTGTAATTTTTGTTTGTGGCTATCTTTAGCAGGGATTCCTTTTTTTGTGCTGATTGTGAAACTGTCTCTCCAGGGGGGTTTTGCATTTGCTTTTGTCAGGTACTTCAGTGGTATCACCAGCAGGATTTTTTTGGTTTTGTGTCCTAAAAGAAGTCTTACATGTAAATTTATATTCCTAACTGGAGTGTGCTACAAGCTTGGGGTTTTACTTTTTCACAAAGAGTTTATTCACTATCCATAGCTCCAGGCAGAGGCAAAATTTCTTGCTATCTTCCTGGTTATATGAGTAGAGTGGAGTCTGCCTTGTACTGACAGGCCAGTCATTCGAGAGTTCTAGCTTTATGCAGATTTCAATTCTATCTTTCTACTTTGGAAGACATAAGGTTCCATCCCTGTTCCAATGAGGATAAAAATTCAAGTCCCTAGGTTTTAAGATCTTTTTCCAAACATGCTAACAACCTCTCCCTTCCCTGCCCTCATGCCAAAACTTGCATTCTTATTTTTCTAATTTTATAGTAGTATACCTATGCTATTGAAGAGTATGGAGCTATTAAAATAACAAGGTAGCCTACATGTGTTGACAAGGAAAGATCTCCAAAATATATATTGGAGATATATATGTGGCAAGAACTAGAAGTCCCCAACACAAAAAAATACATAACAATGATATTCATTATTTTGCAATGTATTACAATTTCTTTAATGGAGAATAAAGGGATAAAGATATAGCTGTAGTCTTATCAATACTGCAGATAATAGTGAGCAGCTGATATTCCTCCATGGAAATTTGTAAACACTCTTTATAGCAGAGGAATACTACACCTGCTTCCACTTGTATGCGATATAACATATCTTATAATACATCGCGGCACACAAAACACACCAAATTGGAAGAAGAATTAATCCGTACCAAACTCATCCAAAAAGCAAGGTGGAATTAATCCTTACCAAACTCATCCAAAAAGCAAAGGCTGAGTTGGTGTTAGAAATGATCTGAGTAAAAAGAAAACAATTTAGAAAATACTTCAATATTCTAAGTACCCACACGTCTTTGAATTAAGTGTGTATGTGTCTGCGTGTGCATCTTGTACTGGCAGGAGTATTTTTAGATTTTCACACTCTTAATTATATATGGAGGAGTTCTAAGTTTTAGAATAAGGAGGAAAATTTAAATATATAAGAGAATATTATCCTTAAATTGAAAATTGAATTATAGTAGCAGTGATGATATGATTACATTGACCACTTATTGATCAATGTGCATAATCACATCCTCAATCATCTTATGAAGTTGCTATTTTGCTAATTTTACAGTTGAAAAAACTGAAGTCTAGAGAGGTTAAGTTACTTACGCAAGGTCACACAGCTCAAGGAATGAAGTAAAGCCAACATTACAACTCTGTTTGATTCCAAAGCTCTGTTTGATTCCAAGAGAGGCCCTGTTACACTTACATCTACCAGGGCCTCTCTTCTAAAAGTCTTATTATATTTGTTAATTATGTTCATTTGTTGTGCAAAACAAAGTTGTGTTTATAAAGAACGTGACGTAGAAATAATGTCTCACTCCACTTATTGGAGACCACACTTATTAATAACATTTGGTTGTATTTTAATTGTCTTTTTTCTCTTTTTCCATTTACATAAATTGTATGTTCTGAAGTTACTGATAGCAGAAAAGTAAATGTGAGGGCCAAGATGATGATTGTGAAATTTCCTCATATTCTAGGGATTATAGTTTTATCTGAAGAAGGTAATTTATTCTGATTTTTTAATGGGTGGATTTACAGGCTTGTGCCTAGTGAAAAAGAGCATCTCCTACAGTTGTTCGAGTGGCGCCTGCGATCTTTTCTCTGCTCTCAGGACTGCTGGGACATGCCTTGGCTGCCTGTCTGACGTCTCTTTCTGATAAGTGAGTTTTAGTCTCTAACAGCTCTTGGGAATTTTGTTGGCAGAGACCTGGTGAGATCATTCTGCTTTCCGCTGAGCTTCCTTTCTCTGTTTTTTCGGACTGTTCTGATGAACGTGACCCTGGAGCGTTCAGTACTACCTCTGTTCCTTTAGGAACTATTGGCCTACTCCCTGGTTTTATCTCTCTGTGTACAAAAGCTCCATGTCTCTGGAAAAGAAAACAAAGTAGACATTAACCAGGAGAACACAGATTGCTGGAAGATGCAGCTGTGAACTGAGTTTGTGGGTTAGCTCAAGTCCTAGTCAGTGACGCAGGCACTTCTCTGCCTCTTCACTGGTGTCACCTTAGTCCCAAACGAGACACCACCATATATGGGTGAACCTTTTAAATTATAAAATAGGGTACATCAGAAAATGAACAGGAAGGAAAAAAGCAGAAAATCAAAGAAGCAGCAGCTCATCTCCCATTCTCAACTTTTTTATCATTTGGACTGTATAAGACTATTTACATCAAATTTCATTTCTTGCTCTAAAGATTGCTATGGATACAACAAAAACTACAGTTCATAGACCTAAGAATTTATGATTGCATCCCAAATGCCTATTAATGCTAATGAACAGATAAGTAATAATGAAATATGAAAGCAAACATCTATAGTTGGAAAACAATCCAATAATTGACAATGACATTTCTATTTGGCTTTATAAACTTTATATGCATCTCCCTGCCACACACATGTATTAAGCATATCAAAACATTTGTCAAACTGCTTTAATATTATTATTATTATTATTAGAAATGGGCCTTGCTCTGTTGCCCAGGCTGGCCTCAAACTCAAGTGATCCTCCTACCTCAGCTTCCAGAGTAGCTGGGACTACAGGCATCAAGTTACTGTACCCAGCATGCCTTGATTTTTTTTTAATGCAAATTATTTCAATAATTTAAGTAGACCAAATTCCAAAGACTGATTCAAATGTTTAGATTGATTGATTGAGATGAGGTTTCATTGTGTCACCCAGGCTGGAATGCCGTGGTACAATTATGGCTCAGTGCAGCCTTGAACTCCTGGACTCAAGCAATCCTCCCACCTCACCCACCTGAGTAGCTGGGACTACAGGTGGCACCACCATACCAGGATAGTATTATTCCTCACATTTTACTATGGCATGTGGCTAAGATTCTAGCCTATTAATAACTACAGTAGTTTGTTTAAATAGACATTTAGAAAGATAATTATGACTTGAAAAGGCTTAAAGTTCTATAAATCTACTCTGTCTTAAAGTATTAAATAATTCTAAATACTGTCTCACCTTTCCCCGGAGAGGCTCGTTCGGAGTTTTTCTGGCGTCATATTGATGTATAAAAGAGATATATTCTATAAAATTGTTTTGAAGTTCTGCTGATGCACCAGGAAAGGCAAGTGGAACTGAAAAAAAGATTTTGTGAAGTCAGGACAAAAAATTAGATTTGTTTATGGAAATATAATCAGTGTTAATAATATTCATACTTTATAAAATATGGTAACAAAACTAAATTCTTTAAGTATGCAAGATTATTTATACACATCTAAATAATAAATAGAATGGATTCACCATTCTTTCTTCATGAAAGGAACCAAATCAAAATAATCAAATTAGCCCCACATGTGGAATTATTAGTAATTTTTAAAACTAAAATTAATATTAATATAATAATATGGTCAGGCATGGTGGCTCATTCCTGTAATCCCAGTATGCCTTGGGAGGCCAAGACAGGAGGATTGCTTGAGCCAAGGAGTTTGAGGACTAGCCTGGGGAACATGGTGAAACTTCATCTCTACAAAAAATTATCCAGGCATGGTGGCATGTGCCTATAATCCCAGCTATTTGGAAGGCCAAGGTGGGAGGATCACTTGAGCCCAAAAGTTCAAGGCTGCAGTGAGCTATGACTGCACCACTGTTCTTCAGCCTGGGTGAAAGAGAGATCTCGTCTCATTAAGAAAAAAAGACTTTTAGATATGCTTTTTACACAGATACCAATACGTTTTAGGGAAAGCACAACTATATTTTGTTAACTTTTCACTACTAGAAAGAGTATGAAAAATTCTCTGTTGAATCTATAGTTTGGCCAGTGGCTATGGCCATGGACTAGAAATTGTATGCTGAAGCTAGCACTAATGGAATCCATTGGAAGACTCTAGGGCTGCTGCAGTTGTAGTTGAACACATAATTCTTTTCGTTTCACCCAATAACAGGGGTTCTGAAAAATTTGCAAGAGTATGAAATCCTTTAAAAATCACTTTTAAATAATCTTTCAATCTGGTTGATGAGTATATTAGTTCATTATATTGGTCTCTGTTCCATGTATGTTTAACATGTTAAATAATTTTTAAAACTCAGTTTTACTTTCAGCAGAGAAGGTTATTTAAAGAATCGGAGCAACTTTCAGTACTGTTGCTGGCAATAAAAAGAGTTTAGTGAAGTAAAATTCTATCAAGGACAAAAATTTCTCCCTTAAAAAACATGTATGTGGCCGGGTACAGTGGCCCACGCCTGTAATCCCAGCACTTTGGCAGGCCGAGGTGGGCAGATCACAAGGTCAAGAGATTGAGACCATCCTGGCCAACATGGTGAAAACCCGTCTCTACTAAAAATACAAAAAAAAAAAAAAAAAATTAGCCAGGCGTGGTAGCGAACACCTGTAGTCCCAGCTACTCAGGAGGCTAAGGCTGGAGAATCGCTTGAACCTGTGAGGTGGAGGGTGCAGTGAGCCAAGATCGTGCCACCACACTCCAGCCTGGGTGACAGAGCAAGACTCTGTCTCAAAAAAAAAAAAAAAAAAAAGTATGTAAGAGTTTATGTACACCTAATGTATCTATGAAATGCTATGTAACAAACTGGTAACAGTGGTGACTGTAGGGAAAGAGAACTGGGTGACTGGAGGACACAGGTGGGGAGAAGTGGATTCAGTTTTCACTGTATATCTTTTTGTACCATTTGAATTTTGTGCTATATGCATATATTAACTATTAAAAAAATTTAATTTTTAAAAATCACACCTTTAAAATTAGAGGAATACATAAGAAAAATGTTAGTAAACTTACATTTATTAAGCATTCATGAATTCACTTTGATATTCAGACATTGTTATGAGCTAACTTTATTAGCAAGAATGATGAGTATTCGAATACTTATACATTACATGATACAAAATGGCAATCTTTTCCCAGTTAGCAGTATAAAAAAAAGTTAACTGTTAACATTTTCTTGATTTCTAATTGCAATCGACTGCTCAAAACTCATTTGCTACTAAATCATTACCTTTCTTTTAAGACTTGCTAGAACACAGAAAAAGGCATTGCAAAGATTTAATAAGCATGACACAGAGAAAATTCTATGCATAACTTACTTTCTACCAAGTGGGAAAAGATGACCTTTTTTTTTTTTTTTTATGAATATCATGGTCCAACTTACAGAACATTAGTATGTTCGGACACAGTTTCATAACTTCGTGGATAGACAGAATGAAGCAGCTCTAAATTTAGGCATTAATTAGGTGGTGGTAATGAAATATCCAAAGCATGCATTTGGGAATAAGATAGTCATGTTTTCGAATTCTGGCTTTACCACATTTCTTAGTTGTGACTTTGAAAAAAATCACTGAACTTCATTGAAATTTTCTATTTCCTCCTCTCTAAAATGAAGAAAATAATAATTTGCTTTTGGCATTGTGAAAATTAAGGGCAGCGTTTGTGAAGTCTCTAGGATGCCATGGTCAAATTATGGAGTCTTCAAAGTTAGCAAAGGGCCAGCTCTTTTGTATCCTGACAAAAGGGGAAACCATGGAAGAGAGAAGGAAGCAGGAACCGGAGCTATCAAAAAAACTGTGAGAAACCCAAACGCTTTAGTGAGCTGGTATGAAGGGTTAGTTGCAGTTTGGGCTGGAGGGTAGGAAGGTCAGATGTAGCCAAGAGAGAATAGGTTGGGGGAGAGCTTTTAAAATCTGCTCTTGACTTTCCCTCACATTGCCTTGGGAAGATCATGCTTGCCCAGGGCCACAGAAACTGGCAGCAACTGCCTAGTCATTTGTTGTCAACACAGTCATATCAGAAGAGCACAGAAGTCCCTCCAGGATAAGGAGCTGATGAAAATGGGTACATGCTGCCCCCTTGGGCATTTCTCCCTCCAACATTCCCCCAGCAACCATCAATGCTGGTGAATTAAAAACATCAAGATACTGCCTTCTCTCAGTGACGCTTTTTTTAAAAAACAGTTTAAGGCTGGTAGGGTGGATTCCTGACTAGAGGACCAGCCTAGTAGAGTGACAGTAATTAACAATGGTCAAAATAGGGTTTCTGGTACCAGAAGCTCTCCAGCCTGAGCCTCATTTTCTTTCCTTAAATTTAGTGGCAGGCACACATACCAGACCCTGGTCTTCAGCCTTTGCCTGCAGAGGGCTACTGATTCCCCTAGGGGGGAACATGATCTACCATAAATTTGACTATAAAAGACAGAAAATTTTAAAACATATACTGTGTGAAGCAGAATTATCAGAACCAACATACCAAGAATTTAAAATAAGCATAACAAATATCCTCAAAGATACAGAAGAAGGTATTGTTAATATGAACAAGAACAGGTCATAAAAAGGAATAACATAAAATGTTAGAAATAAAAAATATAACAGTTGAAACAAGAAAATAGATGGTCTAAACAACAAGAATCACGAACTAGAAAAAATAAGACTGAGAAGCTGTCCCAGAAGGCAGCAGGAAAGGATAAAGAAATACATTAAAGAAAAGTTCAAAGGCATGGAAGGTGGAAGTATCAACACCAGAACTAAGAAGAAATAGAGGGAAGGGAAGGAAATATTTGAGAAAATGATGATGATATATATCGAAGAATTAAAGAAAGATCAAACACCTCAGATTGAAAGAGCTCACAAAATATCAAACAGGTAGCAGGGGCTGGAGAAAGATGAGGCAATGAGGCACAAAGGATGCAAAACTTTAAGGAGGCGCTTGCATGACCCTGGGAGCGAGTGCCTCCTTAAATTTTATACCCTAGCTGGGCTTCTCACTCTCCTCTCAATCCTGCAGTGTACAGATAAAGGAAAAACTCGCATCTAAGACATTTAATAGAGAAATTTAAGATCATCTGGGACAAAGAAAAATTATAAATGCTTTCAAAGGGTAAATTATGAAGGAGTAACAACAGGTTAATATCAAATTTCTCAATAGCAACATTGGACACAAGATAATTAATTTTTTTATATTAAAAGGAAAAGCACTTTAAGCCTAGAGTTTTTATATCCAACCGAATTTTCATTTAACTGCGAAGCCAAAATTTAAAAAATACAGGGAGGAAAGGAAGGCCTCAGATGATTTCCCCAAAAAACAGACCTACTTTGAAAAACTAGAGGAAGAGAACTCAAGTAAGACTAGAAATAAATCAAAGAGGATGTCTGAGATATAAGGAAGAAAATAACAAAAATTTTTGTTTCCTGAAAAAGATAAGGATTAAAGAACATAAAATTAAAAGTATTATACCCAGAAAAACTCAGAACTAAAATTCTATTGTTTAACATATTAATGGAGACCCCGGTGAATACTATAAAAATGAAAAAAGTAGTATAATGATTACAAAGGGGGGAAAAAAAGTAATTGTAGGTGATATAATTACCTGAATAGAAAAACCACAAGAGTCCATCAATTATGAGAATAAGAGTATGGCAAAGTAAACAGACATTGGAAAAATGTATAAAAATAAAAAATCAAGAGCATTTCTCTACAATAGTGTAACTATTGTATATAGTAATAGAAGATATAATAAAAAATAACATATATTCTTAGTAGAAACAAACTATATAGTATGAAGTTTCTAGAAATTAAAAAAGCATTCACAAGATCTCTGTAGAGAAAAATTTTTAATTCTGTTAAAGACCTAAAAGTAGAACTGAATAGACATTTTATGCTCTTGAATAGGATGATAGTATTTTATTATAGTGGTGACTTTTTCCTAAATTAATATATAATGTCACCACAACCCAATCAAAATTCTAGCTGGATATTTTGAGGAATGTCATACATTTCAATGTTTAAATAGAAAAATAAATCCCATAAATAGATCAGCTCTGAAAGGGTAAATAATTGAGACTTTCCATATCAGATATTAATACCAGATAAAAATCCATATAATTAAAATATTTTGGTACTGATCCAAGAACTGAAAATTAACCTAAGTAACATAAGAGAGAGCTTGCACACAAACTCATTTATGTATGGAAACTTAACATAAAATTAAGGAGGTCCTATAAGTAAATGGGAAAAGTGCAGATTATTTTATAAATGGTATTCAGAAAAGTGGTTGACTCCATGCTGGAAAATGGAATTGATTCCCTATTTAATAGTGCACACATGGTGGACTCTAAGATTAAAGACCTAATTATGGGAGGTAAAAGTATAAAATCAAGGGAAGAAAATGTAGGAGAAAACGTTTGTTACCCAAGGGTAGGAAAACCCTTCTTAAAATAGCCAGTACACAACCCATAAGGTAAAAACTTGATTATATTAAAAAACATAGGATAACTTCTCGACGAAAGACACCATGGGCAAAGCTAATAGAGATGGCAGATTGGAAGGAGACATTTGTAACATGGAAACTAATGAGACAGAACATCAATGCTAATTTCAGAGTAAGGACCTTCGAAAAAGCTGCTCCTCCACAAAAGCAATGAATACACTGGCAAAAGTCATCAAAATCAACTTTTTTAGAACTCTGGAAATTAACCAAAGGCATGCAATAATCTAAGGAGCATTTATTCATGAAAAATGGCTTAATCTTTATAACAAAAGCAAGTTTGATGATATTCTAACTCATGCAGTTTCCATCCCCCTATCTCCCCTCTGCAGAAGCCTTGAAAACCAAGACCCCTGCAATTATGATGAAAACCAGAAGTCTATCAGTTACTGGAAGAAGCAGGTTGGGTTTGGAGTGTCTCACAAATACCAACTCAGAGAACTGTCATTATTTAACCTGGCTGGCAGGGTTCATCTTTATAGACATGACTCAGAGCCCTCAAAGTGAATTATGCACCCCCACCACCCTGCCCGTGCCTCACCCCATGACCAGGTGTTCATCCAAAACAATCAGGGACAATTGTTTAACATTACAGCTGCCTAAGGTGACAGTGACAATTGGGGCAAATAAGCTGCCCCAAACTGGAGATGTATATGCTATGCTTTCTACTGGGTTAAAATCATATGACAGCAATTTCCACACCTGAAAAATCTTCAGACAACAGTTTACATCTACCTACTGCAAGGAGATCTACGTATGATGAATTTAAGTTATACTGATGTTTTAGTAAGTGAACTGCATAAAGCAAAATCTGTCATCAATAAAAGCCCTCTGGAGGGAGCAGGACTGGGGAGATTTTTTTGGTCAAAGGATTCAAAATTTCGGTTAGAGAAGAACAATAAGTTTAAAAGATATGATGTACAGGTGGTACTCTCTATCCATAGGTTCTGTATCCACATACTCAACCAACTATGGATTGAAACTTTTCAGGAAAAATAACAAAAATAATACAAATAAAAAAACGCAATAACAAATATTTATATGGCATTTACATTGTATTAAGTATTCTAAGTAATCTAGAGATGATTCAAAGTATATGGGAAGATGTGCATAGGTTATATGCAAATACTACACTACTTTATATAAGGAACTTGAGCATCTGTGGATTTTGGTATCCATAGGGGTCCTGAAACCAATCCCCTGGATACTGAGGGATGACTGTACAACATGTTAACTATAGTTAATGTAGTGTACTCTTGAAAACTGCTAAAATAATAGATTTTAAGTGTTCTCACCATAAAAATAATGTATGTAAGGAAATAAACATCTTAATTAGCCATTTCACAATGTATACATATTTCAAAACATCATGTTGTAATGATGTTTTGTATAGATACATACAATTTTTGTTTGTCAGTTAACACTGTCCATAATAATCACAGTAATACCTAGCCATGGATCAGATTAAATACAAATAGCATATCAGACATTTTTTCTTATAGGGTAACAAGTAAAGACTGGTTATAGAGTAGTTTCTTTTCAAAACACATATAAAACAAATTTAATGCTTTATGAATACTCAAAACCAATATTCTGGGATTTACACACTACTAAGGTAAATGGTTGGTAAACCTTTTTAATTCTGGGAAGGTTTGGGATCAAATATACAGAAGAGAAAGCAAAGAAAATTAAATCTATAATTTGTTATTTAGTACACTATGTCAAAAAAATTTTGATCAAATACTAGTGTTGTGCTGACAATTTCAGGGAAATCTGATTAAGTTGATAAACAGTATTAAAATATTTAATATATCTGAATTTATTAGATTTACAAGGTTTTGCTAGATTAGGGTTTTTTTTTTTCTTCTCCTTGTGAAACAGGGCTACCCCATAGGTAGTAAGCCCACAGTAGCCACAAAGTTTATTAGGTTTTATAAGATTTATTCGATTTTATTGAATTTATAGAAATTATTTAAGTATTTGGAAATGTTTTGATTGTCATAGCTTTGTTTTCCTTGTGAAGATGTTTAAAGTATTTGAGAAGAAAACAGAATATAATAACTATTATTTTTTAATGTTTTAAGTTCAGGGGTACATGTGCAAGTTTGTTATATATAGGTAAGCTTGTTTCATGGGGTTTGTTGTACAGATTATTCTATCACCCAGGTGTTAAACCTAGTACCCATTAGTTATTTTTTCTGATTCTCTCCTTCCTCCCACCCTCCACCATCCAATAGGCCCTAGTGTCTGTTGTTCCATTCTATGTGTCCATGTGTTTTCATCATTTAGCTCCCACCTATAAGAGCAAGTGGTATTTGGTTTTTTTGTTCCTGCATTAGTTTGCTAAGGATAATGGCCTTCAGCTCCATCCACGTTCCTGCAAAGGACTAGATCTCATTCCTTTATATGGCTGCATAGTATTCCATGGTGTATATGTGCCACATTTTATTTATGCAGTCTACAGTTGATGGGCATTTAGGTTGATTCCATGTCTTTGCTATTCTGAGCAGTGCTGCAATGAACACATATGCATGCATGTGTCTTTATATTCCTTTGGGTATATACTCAATAATGGGATTGCTGGTTGAATGGTACTTCTGGAAAACAACATAATTAAATCAACAAACTTGCAATTTAAAATGCTAACAGAAATTAATTGACTATGTTTTGTAAATGAGTCATTGTTAAAGATATATTTCATTTGTTCAACTTGAGTTAAATGTCAAACAGGTGAAAGATGCTACTCTTATTTTATACAATACTTAAAAATTAAAGACTTAAGGAAACATTTTTAAAATTTATAATGTTCAAACTGGAATATTTAAGTCGTAAGTAACTATGAATACCTTTTTATATAGAAAGGCTCTCTTTAAAATTAAAAATCTTACACTGAAACAGATAACCCTCAAAGAATTTGAACTGCCTGCAGACTTGACATAACAATAAAATCCAGGAGACAATGGAATAATATCTTCAAAGTGTAAAGGGTAATTAATTGTGAACCCAGAATTCTACATTTAGCTATGCTTTCATTCATTAAAGACTGTGGGTAACTTAAAGACATTTTCAGACAATGAAAGGTGAAGAGTTGGCTACTCCTAAACTCTCATTTAAATAACTGTTTAAGGGTATTGTGGTAGTCTGTTAAGTTGCTGGCCCCAATGAATCAGGCCTCCCAGTATTTAAATCCTTGTATAGTCCCCTCCCCATAAATGTGGACTGGTCTTATGATTAACTTTAACGAACAGGATATGACAGAGGTAACACTATGCCAATACTAGCCATAAACTTTAAGAAAGCCTTACAGCTTCTGCTTTTGCATTCTTGGGAGTAAGAAGTCCAGCTACCCTGCTGGAGAAACCACGTGGAGTGACCACATGGAGAAGGAGAGGCCCAGTCATTCCTGCATCCCAGCTGAGTCCAGTCCTCAGTCCATCTGCCAAGTGAATGCAGCCACACAAGTGACCATTACCAAGACCAGACCAAGAACTACCCAGCTGAACTCAGCCAAGATTGCAGAACATTAAGCTAATAACATGATTGTTGTTTTAAGCAATTAAATTTGAGGTAGCTTGTTATGCAAATAACTAAAACCAATATTTCAGAAGGAAGTCAGTTAAATCAATTAAAATGAATCTTTTAAATAGTAATCTAAAACCTCTCACAATCTCATAAATAATAACTTTAAAAGTAATTCTTTGGCTGAGCACAGTGGCTCACGCCTGTAATCCCAGCACTTTGGGAGGCTGAGATAGGTGGATCACCTGAGGTCAGGAGTTCAAGAGCACCCTGGCCAACTTGGTGAAACCCCGTCTCTACTAAAAAATATTTTTAAAAAATAAGCTGGGCATGGTGGTGGGTGCCTGCAATCCCAGCTGCTTGGGGGGCTGAGGCAGGAGAATCACTTGAACCTGGGAGGCAGAGGTTGCAGTGAGCCGACATCACGCCACTTGCACTCCAGCCTGGGTTACAGAGAGAGACTCCGTCTCAAAAAAATTTTTTTCTTCATGGAAATAAATGGGGGAGAAAGTAATCCGAGTTATCATAGAGGGAAATTCCTTATTCAGACATTACACCTATTAAAATTAGACATAAAGACTATGTTCATTTATACAAGCACGTGAGACTTTTACAGAAGCCCACAATAGTGAGGAATATCTAAACATGAAAACATCAGAGAAGATATTCAGATGCTTAGTGGTTACTCTACTTAAGAATTCAAATTTTAGCCACTTGAAAGAAGCCTTGTTAGATGAGAACTGCAAAAAATAAGGCAAAGTCCATGAAGAATGTTTGAAATCCACTCTCTGTTTCTTGGAAACTTGATCTAATTAAAATTAGAATTTTCTAAACAAGTTGCTATCTAACCATTTATATTTTATCAACAAAGCCAGGATTTATTCAAACATACAATTTGCTTCTTATATTGGTGAGAACTTAGCAGTTTTACTTTGAGAAATGTTCTTTTCTTAACTCTTTGTGTCTGCTTAAAGATCATTCATCAGTAATATTTTCCTCTTAAATCCCACTCTTCTCAGTATTCTGATCTTATATAAAAAGACTATTAATATAAAAATAATAGTATAGATTTTCAAAATACAGTAAAAAGAAAAAAGCATAACTGTAGCAAAAAAATCGTTATGTTACATTTTGGTGCAAAAGAAGCAACACAAAACTAAAATCTATTTTAGAAAATGAATTTTACCACTATATCTGAATTTGCAATTCAAAAGAACATTGAAATATCAAGTTGTTGATAATTAGCAAGGTTTTATTTAGGTACGAAATACCCCATTCACAAATTAGATTAGGCTTTCCAATTTATAAAGTTTTATTATATAAAACCAAATGTGAACACTTACTCTTACAGGCACTCAAATATGATGGAGCATAGCCATTTGTTAACTGACTGTGGATGGCAGCCAGGAAATTGTGTGTGGTAGAAGACATAAAGGGCGCTTTGAATTATCGGCACAAGATAACATTGCTGAAATGCCAAAGTCCAGGCGTAATTAAGTGGGCTGATGGAACAGAATGACTATGAGATGACTTTTAATTGGTATTAGTGCATGTTTATATGCACATTTTTCTATGTTCATATGCTTATAGTTAAAAATCTGGCACATATAGATTAGTTTATATACATATTTTTAAATGTCACATTAAAACATTTTCTTTTTTAAAAATCATTTTCATCTAATATCCGAATACCTAAAATATGAATAAATTGCAGGCCTGTATTATGTAGTATATGTTACTTTACATTATGACTTTATTGAAGAATGTATAATTATCATTTAGCTAATATTTATTGAATCTGGGCATTGTTCTAGATCCTAGGATACAATAATTAACTTGGCAATGAGAAATGCCAACAAAAGAACAGAGAGAGAAAAAGAAATACCAATAAAAGAACAGAGAGAGAACCATGCCAGATTCTCAAGCTAAATTTCAACTCAACGCACAACGTAGTACAATGCAATTATTGATAATAGAAGCAGTTACCATTTATTGTCCACTATGTAGCAAACACTGTGTTAGGCACTTTACATGTTTCTCACAACAATCCTGCGAAGTAGGAATTATTCTCACTTCATAAACTGAGCAAAACAGGATGATTAAATTTAATGGGTTCAGGTTCACACAGTACTAAGTTTAATACTGAACCAATATTATAAAAGGAGTGTTGACAGTGACAAAGTTGCCGTGATTTCCAGTTAAACATGGCAAATTCAACATGCATTTCCCCCATTCCTTCCCCAAGCCCCAGTACAATCACACTACAGAAATTTAAGAGGGCTTACATCCTTAAGGAAAAAACTAAATGGGAGTGAAGATGTTAACAAATTTGGAAGCTGGAAAACAGATGGATAAGTAGCAATAGACTCAAGTAAACTACAAAAAACTGGAAATTAAGTGCTATGGGGAAGAGGGTGGGGTAAAAATTAAGCCAATTCATGCCACAGCATTCTAGGAGTGCCCCGGAATCTGGAGGCCTCAGATGCCTCTGAGGCAGGGAGTGTGGGACAGGGGGACAAGGTGATGTTGCAGAGGACTGCTTTTAAGGGACTCCTGGATTTTCTGTCCTCCATCCTAGGCAGAGATTTGGAGGATTTCTCTCTGGGCAAATTAAGTAGATCTACAGACCCTGATTTTGGGGGATCCCTTATGAAATGACTGAGCCCTGCCTTATGAACCCAGAACAAAGCCCATTTCTCCAGTATCATCTTTCGCCACTCTTCTACATCCCTTCAACTTGAGTAGGAAAGTACCATAACTGCTCCTTATATGCAAAGGACTGGTTGGCTACCAAAGAAAGTTAAAGCAAAAAATAATATGCCATATGTAGATACATATTTTAACCAGTTCATCAAATTTTTATTGGCATGCCAAGCCATTTTCTTTGAGGAGGTGTCTACTGATTGGAATTCCACTTTGTGTTTCTTGTGCAAACCATGCTTCTAATGCATCACTTCCAGTTTCTATTTCTTTGACATAGAATGAAACGTAAAGACACATTTCAAGCAAAATGAGTGCAGAATCCTTCAAGATTTTAAAAATTCAGTCCAACTCCTCTTTGTTATTTTGCCTATACCTAATTAGCATTTTTTAAAGTTAGCAATTGACCTTTTATCAAGTCTGCAGATTCAACT
Organism: Chlorocebus sabaeus; assembly: GCF_047675955.1. Taxonomy (NCBI): domain Eukaryota; kingdom Metazoa; phylum Chordata; class Mammalia; order Primates; family Cercopithecidae; genus Chlorocebus; species Chlorocebus sabaeus. The sequence goes on along the minus strand of NC_132917.1, from coordinate 54,247,122 downwards.
TTGAATGTTTTACAGAAACAACTGTTTTCTTACTCAGATTTTAATTCACAAGAATACGTAATTAAAATATGGAAATACAGTAACAAGTACATAGACATAAATCTGGTTTGGAAACAAGCTTGACTTTCAGAGAGTGTCTCTACCTCCTTGGTCTGAGTTATATTCTGTGTCTCTAAATCCTCACATGAGCAATAGAAGATAATGCAGGTAAATTTGACAGATCAAAAAGGGCCGTGTAGGCCATACCGAGGAATTTGAAATTTATTCTGTGAACAGAAGTAACTGGAGAATCTAAAGGAGGAGAATATCATTTGTTTTATTTTAGAAGATCCTTTGACAATGCTGCAGAAAACACATAAAGAGGAGGAAGAAAGCAAGCAGGGTAATAGTGGCTATACTGCATTGCTTACAGTGAAGATGGAAAGGAGTAGATTTGGGGTCTTTTGGAGATAGAGGTGTCACGATTTGCTGATGGATTGAATGTAGGGGCAGGGAGCAAAAGGAGAGAGTTTTAGAATGCCTTCTAGCTTATCAAAACGTGAGCACCTGGTGGGAGAGTGGAGGTGGCATTCACTGAGATGGAGAAGACTCGTGGGGGTAAGTTTGGATGGGAGAAATGAAGCATTCTATTCCAGCCATATCAAGTTTGAGAAGGTGACTAGCTATCCAAGAGGAGATGTTAAGTAGGTGTTTGGATATGTGAACTTGAAGCTCAGTAAAAAAGCCAGGGTTAGAGAAATTTGTTTTTTAGACTGGTTCCTTTGACCTTTCACCTTAAACATCTATTCCTTGTTTCACCCCCACTGGATAGTATCTCTTGATTACCTATATCGCAAATAATGATGTTAGCACCCTTCTTCTCTTCTACTTCTCATCTTCTATCGTTGTGCACTTACTTTTCTTATTAAAGATACATTCTGTTCTGTAACCATATTTAAACTTGTGTCTATAGATTGAGCCTAAAAGTTGAAAACTACTAAACAGCATGCATAGTATTACATAATTACATGCATCTTGTTCATTTAAGGGTCAAATGTTGTGCCAGGACTTCATTTCCTTCTCAGTGGGTGTAATGCCCAGTGCCACTTGAAAAAAAATGGTTTAGTATCCATGCCAAATAAATTCCCTATTCTAGGTCAAAAAGTATTTCCCCAGAGAACTTTGAAGATATTAACTCCATTGTACTCTTGCATCAGTGCTGCCTGATTCCATGTTGATACTTACTTCTTAGATGGTGGCTTATTTTTCTGTCCCTTTATGGAAACTTTTAGAATCTTCTGTTGATGATTGTTTTGCAATTTTGTAATGATATGCATCTTTTACCCCTTCATACTTAGAAGCACTCAGTAGACCCTTTTAATGCATTTTATGTAGGGAAACTTTCTTACTATTTTAGAGGTTGTGTAGAGTACTGTACAGTACTGGTTAAGAGTATATGTACTGGAGTCAGGTTAGCTGGGTGCAAGTGCCAATTACTCACTGTGTAGCCTTGGGCACATTATTTCAACTCCATGCTTGCTTCCAAAGGAGTTCAGAACATGCCACTCTAAAATGCCACTCTGGCATATTGACTGTATTGAGTTAAAGGCACTTGAAAAACAGCAGATGCAAGAAAAACAGTCTGACCTTCCTTCTCTTTCTCAAAAGCAGGAGATGAAATTCCTGCGTAAAAGGTATCCTCCTACACCAGAAGGAAAGCATCATTCTCATCATCAAGCACAGGAATTTGAGGTGAGGGGAAATCTAGACAAATAAACCTGTTCAACTCACCCTTACCTTCCTAGTCACTTCTCTACCCAATTACCCTAGCCCAAAGTCCTTTGCCTTGTCCCATTTTTATAATTTTCTACTCTTTGTCCAATTTAGTATATGTGTTGTTTCTGTGTCTTTGGGTCTTCATTTCCTTATGAAGGCTCCCCTGCGATGTAAAACTTGTATTAAATAAATTTGTATGCTTTTCTCCCGTTGATCTTTGTGTCAATTTAATTCTCAAGCCCAGCCAAAAACACTAAGAGGGTAGAGGTAAAATTTTGCCTCCCTACACTTTCTTATCTGAAAAATAATATTAATAGTATTACTACACTATTATGTTGCATAGAGTTTATGTGGGAATTAAATGAGTTACTATTCAGAAAGCTCCATAAACTGCCTGGCAAATAGTATGTGCTCAAGAAATGTTATGTTTTGCTAATTATCTACCTTCATCTTTATCTTCTCTTTTCTGGAGCTCCAGAAAAGTTGGATTTCCCAACCAGATCCTCTATTTTGCTTTCCTTCTCATTTTCGAAGCCTCTGTTTTCTTGTTTTATGCTCTGTGATATTTCCCTGCCTTTATCCTCCAAATCTTTTTTTTTTAATTGGCATAATTCTAATCTTTGGTTGTCCATTCATAAGAAGGGGATGGGGGATCAGCTTGATTTACTGAAATAACTGGTGTGGTAGTTGACATCTGGCTAAGACACTGCGCTCTAGTAGTCTTAATGTTGGGATAGGATGGAGTGGAGTGCTCATGACTGGAGCCTTTATTTAAGGGACATGCTTTGAAGTAACTCTCTGTCTCCTACTTGCTTTTCATTTTTGCTTTCCACTATGCCTGCTGGCTCGGCATGTAGCTCAGTCAGGGCTTTGGCCAGGCAGATTGTCTCTTCTTTGCGCATTTCCTTCTTTTTTTTTTTTTTTTTTTTTTTGAGACGGAGTCTCGCTCTGTCTCCCGGGCTGGAGTGGCCGGATCTCAGCTCACTGCAAGCTCCGCCTCCCGGGTAGCTGGGACTACAGGCGCCCGCCAACTCACCCGGCTAGTTTTTTGTATTTTTCAGTAGAGACGCGGTTTCACCGTGTTAGCCAGGATGGTCTCCATCTCCTGACCTCGTGATCCACCCGGATTACAGGCTTGAGCCACCGCGCCCGGCCTCTTTGCGCATGTCCTTATAGCTATTGCTTCTTTATTCTCTTTTATCTGTCAGTAGGCTTCTGGTCTTTTCTACATTCCAGAAAGTTCTTCCTTTTATTATCTTCACCCTTCGGAGTTTATTGCTTTGCTACTATTTATAGTAATAGGGTCTTGGAAGGCAGGAAACTTAGGTATGTGTGCTCAGTCTACTATCCTGAACCAGAAGTGGAAACTTTATTATCTTTCTAAATGACAGGTCACTGTTACAGATTATCTAATAGCCCCCTTCATCAACTACCTTCTTTGAAGTGACAATAGTTATAACTATTAAAATGTGGTGGCAACAACCAGCAGAATGCTACTAAGTTTCTGACTTTGAGGCTGGTGTTATTAATGATCAGTACAATTTTCCTTATGTCACATTAACTGTTTGGAGACAAACTGTCCACTAGAAAGAAATAACAAACTTCCCAAGGGCTGCACTTGCTGTGTGTATATTTTCAACTTCTGTAAAGAACTTTTTCAGGAGGTGTCAGGACATCTAATACATCTTAGTTTTGACAGCAATAATTTGAGATAACAAAAACGGTTTTTGCCACTACAAAACCTTACCTATTCCACAAGAAGGCTTTTGCATCTTGCTGTGTTTGACTGGCAAAACCAGTGGACATGTTGGTTTTTGGAAATCACTCCTCTGGGTACTCTTAGAGTCATAAGGTGGTAGGAAGACAGGTTCCAGTGCTTTACCATGTGACCACCAGTCACCCTTCATAGAAAATAATTGGAAACACAATATTGGATACTGTAGGGCATTTTCATTTATTGCTTGATGTCTATGGATATTCAGTAATTCACTTTAACAAGTTAGTGGATATCCCAGTACTAATGTGGAATTCTGAAATCTAGAAATATTTTTTCACAAAAAAATGTATTTCTTTGAAGGCACGGAAAAATGAGTTGTTACGTATTTTCAGCTAAAATACAGCTGCTAAATTCTTTTTTTTTTTTTTTTTTTTTTGAGATGGAGTCTCGCTCTGTCGCCCAGGCTGGAGTGCAGTGGCCGGATCTCAGCTCACTGCAAGCTCTGCCTCCCGGGTTCCCGCCATTCTCCTGCCTCAGCCTTCCGAGTAGCTGGGACTACAGGCGCCCGCCACCTCGCCCGGCTAATTTTTTTGTATTTTTTAGTAGAGACGGGGTTTCACCGTGTTAGCCAGGATGGTCTCGATCTGCTGACCTCGTGATCCGCCCGTCTCGGCCTCCCAAAGTGCTGGGATTACAGGTTTGAGCCACCGCGCCCGGCCTACAGCTGCTAAATTCTTAAGCTACTTTCCATCAACAAATAAAATGGTAAAAATCAACAAAATAGCTGTATTTGTTTTGTACTACAATTTTATTATATATGTACACATGTATGTATATATTTAAATATTTAATCTAAAAAATTATGTTCTAAACTTTTCATTATGACAATACAAATAATGTATTATCATCTAAAAATGGTGGTTTTTAGAGTTTTTAGTCCCTAACCTGTACCATGAAATACATTTTATGTCATACAAGAGCGCACAATGCTACATATACATAAAACTGAAACAAAAGTTTCACAAAATACTTATTCTTACTATATGCAGTGTGCTCAGCTATTTTTCTCTTCTATTTTATTGCTTTCCTATTTCATTTCACATTGCTGACTGCAACTCAATGATTTATGGTTCACTAATGACTCAGTTTGATAAACTTTGTTTTAAGGGGAAATCTCTCCAATGTTACTGAATTTTGGTACTAAAACCTAAGTATACAAGAAAGGGAAAACTGAAAGATTCTTCATTAGCCTGTATGACAATTTGATTTCTTGGAAGTTCAGAGAGTACAGAGGGGAACTGTTAGTCAACTTAATTCTAACCAAATATTTTAAAACTGGTTGTTAGGTGGTAGTAAGAAAACCCTTGAGAAACCCATGACACTTGGGAGTTCCCGGAATACAATTAGGGTATGAAAGTAACTTTCGGTATAATCAAACACCTACCGTGGGCTATAAGGAAGCAAGTCTGCCTTTTAAAAAATCAACTATGATTCCACAGCCAAAGACTTCTAAACTATGATTCAAGGGGGATGAATATGCAAATCTAATAGGTAAAATTCTGACAATACAATTGGGGCTACATTGATGCAAAAAGGGAGATGTTTCTTTTAAACAAACAAACAAACAAACAAAAGCCTGTGTGGCTGCATAGGAAGTCAGCTCTCAAATGAGCTTAGTTTCTAAAAAGACAGGCACGTATAAAAGACATATACAACATTTGATTTAAAAAATCATTAATGGAGTCAGCTTGTCAGAAGATTGTCAAGAAACTTGGAAGAAATTTATAAATTTATAAAATTGTCAAAGGCAGCAAAAATAAGGTTTTCTAGAAAAATTGTTCATAGCTGAGTGAAATCCTACGGCCCCAAAAAAGGTTATCTTTTGTGTTCCGGCTAACCATTTGGAGAGAAGAATCTTGTTCAGGAAAGTCAGAACTACTCAACTTGAGGTTGTTAAGGAAAATTATGGTTAACTTGAAAAAGATGAGATGAACATGTACCAAAGAACTAAGCCCTGAAGAGCTGATGAGAGAGTTGGACTTCACTTTGTCAGTTTATAAGAGTGCCAGTTTTTAGGCCAACGACAAATTGTAAGCAGGAGTAATGGAATAACTGGTAATTGTAACTAGGGGGAATTTCTGCAGAGATCACAGAAATTTAGGAACTAGTGCATTTTGGAGAATAGATTGGCTAATGCTTCATTTTTCAGAATGGGCTAAAAGGTGAATTTTAAAAATTAAGACTACTTGATGTAGATCCTAGGAAAATTCTAGAACAGATTACTAAACAGATGGTGTCTTCTCACTATCTGGCTGAAAATAGTCACATCCTACTGTTGTCAGAGCGCCTGCTTCTGGCAGCTCTTCTCCACTCCACTTCACAGTTATAATAGTGCTTATTATGCCCCAAGGTCTAGGATTTATAGGTCTTATATTATGCTTATCACAATTCTATGAGGCAGGCACACCCACTTTACAGATGAGAAAACTGCCAGGAGATTAAGTAACTTCCCCAAGGTATATCACTAGCAGACTGCTGCACTGCCACAATTCAAACCCCCAACTCTTTGTGCACACCTCTAATTTCTGTGCTGCACTGCTGTATCAAACCGGCTGTGGAATGCAAAACCAGGTAAGCACAAACCACATTAAATTATTGAAGAAGTGAAAATAGAGGCTCAAAGTGCATGTCTTAGTCTGTTTTGTGCTGCTATAACAGAATACCTTAGTCTGGGTAATTTACAAGGATCAGAAATTTACTGGCTCACAGTTCTAGAGGCTGGGAAGTCTAACATCAAGCCACTGGCAGGTTTGGTAATTATGATTCTAGGATGGCACCTTGAACACTGCATCCCCACATGGTGGAAGGCAGAAGGGCAAAAAGAGGGCAAGAGGGGACCAAACTTGCCCTTTTATCATGGCATTCATTTCACTTGTGAGGGTGGAGCTTTCATGACCTAATCACCTCTTAAAGAGTCCCACCTCTTAATACAGTTACAATGGAAATTACATTTCAACATGAGTTTGGAGGGGACAAACATTCAAACCATAGCAGCAAGTATCCTGAGAAAGTTCTTCTATGATAAGATTGTAAAGCATGCACAAACACTTTATATCATCTACTTTTGTTGATCAAAAACTTATTTTGCTAATATTCAAGTTACTGGAAAAATGACTCTGGGATGAGCAAACCACTAGGAAATGGCTGATGGGCTTTAATTATTATTATTTGTTGTTATTATTTTTTTGAGACAGGGTCTCCCTCCGTCACCCAAGCTGGAGTGTTGTGGTGCGATTACAACTCACTGCAGCCTCAAACTCCTGGACTCCAGTGATCCTCCCACCTTAGCCTCCTGAGTAGCAGGGACTATAGACATAAGCCACCATGCCTGGCTATAATTTTTTCTTAAAAGTGTAATGCAAAGTTACCCTTAAATCAGAGAGATAATTTCATCTTTTGAGAAAACTTCTTTTAAACTGAGAATTTTGCCAAAATGGTCTTTGTTTCACATATATAAAGGAAATAGAGAACAGTTTTTCCTAAAATATGATTGGTGACTTCAAGACTGCAGTTTGTGAAAGTGTTCTGATGAGTGTTATAAATTGGATGCATCTTCACTTTAGCTGAGTGAAATCTTACAGTCCAAAAAAAAAGGTTAGCTTTCATGTTTCTGGATAGTCTTCGTTATGCCTAAAAAGTTTGGTTTTTTCCTGGAAGAGTGAGAGTGCATATGCGCCCATGTAACATGTGCGTGCCTTTTTGGTCCAAGCAGTTACTCATAAAAGATTATGAGATTAAGGAAAGAGATAGATGGAGGCTCGTTTTTATCTTTATCTCATACTGAAAGGAAAGACTAACACAAAATTTACTGCTCTGTGTACCATCACTTATATTGGATTGTGGGGGGTTAACACAGTTACTTATGACAAAATAAGCTGGGAAGTTACCTAGCGTGATGGCTCTGTCTAGGTGCTGGGCAACAGACCATATCTTGCAGATTGTTGAGGGGGTTTTGCCTAACTCAAACTTTGGACCCAGAGAGGAGTTATCCCTCCCAGTCTAAGGCCTGTCTTCCTTCCTGCCCCAGGATGATAGTCACTGGGCTCCATGGTCAGGAGGTGCCTGGAGATTCCTGATGATGGACGGGGCTTCTTCTAACCCGCAGCTCTGGAAAGGCCAGTAGCTGTTGCACTGTGGGTCCCTTAGTCACATTTGGAAGCCAGTGCAAGGCAGTCTCTATGTTATACTCCTAGTACCCCCAAGCTTTCAGAGATGTTCTAGTAAAGATTACCTATTTTCCATTCTTTGGGAAATTAAGGGAGAATCCTCAGAGGAGAAGTAGTAAAAGCAAGTAAAGTATCCTAGAGAAACCAGTTAAGCGAATGTAAGAGGTCATAAGCCAAGCTCCACAGCCACAGTGGCCTAGCCAAGATGGCTGGTGGTGGTGATCTGTGGAACATAAAATCATACTTTGTGGATTCCCAAGGAAATGTGGGCTTTTGACAAAACCTATACATAAACAATCACATTTTGTTGGTAGAGCTCAGTGGCTTTAAAAAATTGAAGTACTATCACAGACACTAGGGCAGCTAAGGTCACATTGGTTACACTGTACCTAAATTCACCTCTATTTTGCTATAGATGTTATGAGTGCTTTAAAAAATCTGTTTTTAAGCAGTTTATGATATGCCCCCCCATAAAAAAAAATTCAAAAATTGTGTTCTGTGGAACACTAGTTCTCCAGCATATTAATAGGTGTTATACAAAAGAGGTGTCCACAGTTAAATAACTTTGGGAAATAGTGAGAAAAACAAAGTTAAATAAGTTTATCACAAGATTTCTCAGAACCTTTACACACCAATGTGAATTGTGAAGCTCTGAGAAAGGTTTATAAGAATACAGCTTTTCCAAAACGTATTTGACTTTGCAAATTTATTTTGTCAAGCATGTAGACAAGGGTCAGTGCTCTGAAAAATAAACTTTTGAAAATACCAACCTTGTATATACTATCTCTTTTAAAGTACCAATATTTAAAAATATTTTTATTTTATTTTATTTTATTCTTGAGACGGAGTCTCATTCTGTTGCCCAGGCTGGAGTCCAGTGGCATGATCTTGGCTCACTGCAACCTCTGCCTGCCAGGTTCAAGCAATTCTCCTGCCTCAGCCTCACAAATAGCTGGGATTACAGGCATGCACCACCATGCCCGGCTGATTTTTTGTTTTTTTAGCAGAGATGGGGTTTCACCATGCCAGCCAGGCTGCTCTCGAACTCCTGACCTCGTGATCTGCCCACCTCAGCCTCCCAAAGTGCTGGGATAGCAGGCGTGAGCCACCGCACCCAGCCAAAAATACAAGACAATCAAACCAGTTTTCTTTGGAAATGACTGAGCTAAAACAACTTCTTACTTTTTCTAGCATCCCCAATTTTATGTTCCTAGGTAGAAATGGATGAAATCTTAAAAATCTTGTAAATAAATAAAACCAACCAATCTCGTGTTGCATCCTAAAGATACTATCTTAGCAAAACACATAAAACAACAGGTGTCATTTAAAATATTTAGGCAAGTTTATATTCTTTACTCTTATAAAGACAGCATTACTGTCAACCAGTTTTTTTCTTAACCAAGCTAACCTTTAAAAAGAAACCTGTCATCTTAAAGGAACAGTTTACAAATATGTGAAATACATGTTCTTTATTAATCCTTGGATACTTAGAAATGAGTAGATTTAAGGTTCATTGTTGTTTTTGTTTATTATTTTAAAATTTGTTTTTAGAGATAGGGTCTTGCTTTGTTGCTCAGGCTGGAGTGCAGTGGCACGATCATTGCTCACTGCAGCCTTGAACTCCTGAGCTCAAGCCATCCTCCTGCCTCAGCCTCCTAAGTAGTGGGGACTACGGAGGCTTGCTACCACACCTGGCTATTTATTTATTTATTTTTGTAGAGATGGGTCTCACTATGTTGCCCAGGCAGATTTCAAACCCCTGGGCACAAGTTATCCTCCTGCTTTGGCCTTCCAAAATGTTGGGATCACAGGTGTGAGCCACTGTGCCCAGCCTATTTTCTTTCTTTTTGAGACAGGGTCTCACTCTGTCACTCAGGCTGGAGTGCAATGGCGTGAACACAGCTCACTGCGGCCTTGACCTCCCAGGTGGAAGCAATCTTCCTGCCTCAGCCTCTCAAGTAGCTGGGACCACAGGCATACACCATTACACCCAGCTATTTTTTTAAATTTTTTTTTGTATAAATGCAGTCTCACCATGTTGCCCAGGCTATGTTTTTAAAATATAAACTTTCCCTTCCTGCCACACCCAAATCAGACATGCTTGTAACTCAGTGATATCTTCAGTCTTTCTCTGTAACTCTCCTCATTAGTATTCACTGACAGCTTCCCTTATTTGAGCTCTTCATCTCAAACTCACTTTCACCATCTCTTAAAGGTCCAGCGCTAATAATGATTCTACTACTGCTCTGTCACCTAGTCTTGCGGATAGTAGCTCTTAACATCTTTGTTCATTTTTTTTCCAACATACCGATAGAGTAAGAAGTAAGAGAAAATTAGGTGGGATAAAGTTTTTAAACTTTTATGTTTCATATTTCTATTCTCAAACCAGCTTCTTTTTCTTAGTACTGCCAATGTAAGGATGAGTTCAGTGAATAGTTTTAAATTCAACCCTGAACTAGAGCTCAGAGTCATTCATGAGCCTTTACAAGAAATGTAAGAACTTCACTAATCTGGATTTTGGTACCAAATTAATTTCCCCGGTGTAGGTCTGGTCTAACAATAACAATTGATTTCTTTAAAATCTGAAATAATTGGTATGCGAGCATAAGCAAGTGTACAAAATGAAGTACTCTCAATATGGCCCTTAAAAGGGCTTAGTTCATGAATTAAAGTACATTTAACCACAGGAATTCCTGCCCCAAGAAGATCTCACATTCACACCATGGTGTGCTGTCTATGACAAGAACAGATGTTATCAGTATGAAGAGAGCTCACAAAAAGCAATCTCCATCTAAATGTTAAATCACTATACCTAACACACAGAGAGATGAAGAAAGAAGTGGAGTAGGAGGAGGTGGACATTGGCACAGTGATCTGAGACCATTTAGATGGTACACATTTCCTTTTCCAAATATGCTGGAAAAAACCTACATGAGAAATTATTACCTTTGCTGTGACGTATTTTGAATCCCATCTGTTGAACACTTGCCTGGCCCAGCACTGTACTAGGTCTTCTCTCATAGAATCCTGCTCTCAGCTGCAAATGAGTCCCCATCACTGCAAAGAGCAGTAGACTAGGATTCTGCTGCTACTAAGAGCTAATGTCTAGTGAGTGCTTCCTTTGTGCATTATGAATGCTCTTCTGCCAGGTTCCTACATGCTTACTCCCTCACTCTCCCTCAGGTCTTCACTCAAATGTCGCTCAGTGAAGCCTTCTCTGACCACCAATTTAAAATTGCAGCTCTGCCTGCAGCCTTCCTTATCCTGCCTTGCATGCCGCCCTTACTACCATATAACATTCGAATACAGCTTACTTGTTTTATCTATTCCCTCACTAAAATGTAAGTTATGTAAGGACAGGAGTTTTTCCCCATTTACTTTGTTCACTGCTGTATCTCTAGTGTCTAGAACAATAACTGACAAAAATATTTTAATTCTCACAAAAACCCCATGATGGACAACTACTATCCTTATTATATAAATTAGGAAATTGAAGCTTAGCATGACTTGCCCAAAGTCACATGGCAAGTGTGTTGCAGCAACCAAATGGAATGAACTAGTGACATGCTGCAGCAACATGGACAAATCCCAAATGCTTTATTCTGAAAGACTGGTTCAATAAGCTACATACTGTATAATTCCATTAACGTGACTTTCTGGAAAGGGCAAAACTATGGAAAACAGATCAGTGGCTGTTTGAGTAGAGGAAGGGGATGACCACAAAAGGGCACAGGGGATCCTTTGAGGGTGATGGAAATGATTCATGGCTTGACTGTGATGGAGTAACATGACTACACTTTTACCAAAATTCAGAGAATTATACACTACAAGGGTAACTAATTTACTGTGTAAGGGTAGGCATAATAATGTTCCCTCCCTCTGTCCCTAAAGATTGTTCATGTTTTAATCTCCAAATGTGTGAATGCTACCTTGCATGGCAAAGGGACTTTGCAGATGTGATTAAGGATCTTGAGATGGGGAGATTATCCTGAATTATCTGGGTGGGTGCAATCTAATCACAAGGGTCCTTATAAGAGAGAGTCAGGAGAGTGGGTCAGAGAAAGAGTTGAAGATGCTGTGTTGCTGACTTCGAACAAAAAGGTGCCATAAACTAAGGAACGTGGGCAGCCACTAGAAGCTGGGAAAGGCAAGGAAACTGATACACCCTTAGAGCCTACAGAAGGAACTAGGCCTGGCAACAGCCAGGGAGATGGATTTTGGAGTTCTAAGCTAGAGAATAAATATGTGCTGCTTTCAACCATCTTTTAAGTTTGTGAAAATTTGTAAGATGAGCAATAGGAAACTAATACAATAAATTGTACTGCAACAAACCTGACTTTATAAAAAAGATAAGGGAATATTTTTAGCATGGTACAGTCAATGAAGTGTGGTTTGGCTAAACCAATAGCCCTGGGTCAGAAATATGACTGTGACATTTGCTTCTTAATCTCAGATATGTTAATTAACCTCATCGGAATATGTGTTATCTGTAAACTATTTCCAATAAGACTTCGTAAAAATTGTAGAGATTAAAAAATATAATTTATATAAAACACTTAGCTCATTCTTAGAACTTCATATGCTTTCAATAAATGATTATTATTTTACAGAAGGTATGTGAATTACTGAGTATCATGGGACATTTTTATATTAGAATATATATTGTAAATACAATATATACATGAAATTTCTTTAGTAACCCCAAAGCACTATTTTGTGGCAATAATTGGACCCAATCTAGGGAAACAATTACTTAGATTCCCTCCCTGTATCTGTATTGTTTATATGTAAAAGTCATGTGCCAAAATAGTTCCAGGTTACTGCTTTTAACTATTGGATTATGATAAGTACTACTCTGAGATGTATCTCATCCTTTATAGTCTGTGACCAAATTATTCTGCAAAACAGCGTCTGAATCTAAATCTCTATTTGTATACAATGAACATCTGTCCAACCTGTATTTCTGGCCCTTTTTTGGGATCTATGTAGGGAACTGGTTCATTGTATGTTCTTGCATTTGTGTTAATGAATTTAGCATAATATATACGTCCTCTTCCGACATGTGGTTTTGAATGTTGTATGCTTTTTCCAAGTTTTTTTTCATGTTTAATTTCTTCATTTTCAGTTACATATGCTATAGCAGCATCCTCTATTTTATGCTGTCTGAAAAACACAAATAGCAAATCATTTACCCAAGTAACCATTAAAATATTGAGTCAAAATTACATAAAATAAGATTTAAATATATTACAAACATCAGTCAAGATAATTTAGGCTGTATTAATAGTTAAAAGGGTTTGTGCTATTAAAATGTAGGAGGCCATTTTCTAATTCTAAATCATATAAGCGATAAAGGGATTTGTGTTAATAATGATCACTCATTATAATATACCAGTGCAGTGCACCACCTCTCATTTGCTTGGAGTAAAGAAAGAGTGGTGATTGGATTATGCTTCCAAATCATGTTTGCAGTACTTATGTGTGTGGACAAGTTACATCCTATACTTAACTCATCTTCTTTAAAAGTTTTATTACCAAGAGAATGGCTTTATTCCCCCGTTTACCTAGTAAACAGCTATCTGGACAAGGATAAACCAGTTAATTTTCAAAAGCTTGTCTGGCAAACTTAAAGCCACCAAAGGAGCACCATTATTATATTTTCAAGAAAGGAACACTATATGGCAGTCAAAATAAATCTCTTCATTTTTTGCCACTAATAAGGACACTGTTACAAATATGAAAATTACTAAAATATTTTTAAAATGTATAAGAAGAAACAGCTTATCAGATTTTTCTCCTTTCAAATAAGGAGAAATTGAAATTATAAAAGGCAGTATTTTTAAAATTCACCTACTTGAAAAATAAAGAATGAAATATATGAATTTGAATACTTTTTACATAGAAGCTTTTAAAATCAAAGCCGTGATCCCACAGCAGGTGAGTCAATGAAACCCCAAATTCACAGAGAAAGCAGGTAGCACTGTTTAACCTTACACACAGCCGTTAAAGTATAACACCTGCCTTCCTTCAAATGAATGCCAGGTCCATCTCTTCTATCGCATCATTTTCCTTTTTTTCCCTTTTTGAGGCGGAGTCTTACTCTGTCCCAGGCAGGAGTGGCACTATCTCCGCTCACTGCAACTTCTGCCTCCCAGGTTCAAGTGATTCTCTTGCCTCAGCCTCCCAAGTAGCTGGGGCTACAGGTGCGTACCACCTCGCCCGACTAACTTTTGTATTTTTTTTTTTAGTAGAGACAGGGTTTCCCCACGTTGGCCAGGGTGGTCTTGAACTCCTGACCTAAGGTGATCTGCCAGCCTCGGCCTCCCTAAGTGGTGGGATTACAGGCATGAGCCACCGTGCCTGGCCCATGTCACTTTTCAATTAAAACCCTCAAGTAGTTTCCCATTCATTTGCAATAAAATACTGCCTCCTAATTGTACTTCTAAGGTCCTGTGTGAGTTGCCCCAGTGAATCTCTTCAACCTCACTCAAGACCCTCCAACCAGACTGCCTTCTGTCAGTTCCAGGGACACATCAATCTCTTTCCCTCACGGCACCTGCACATGCTCTTCCCTCTGCCTGGACAGCTCTTTCCCAGCTCCCAGCACAGCTGGCTCAGGATATTTAGGTCTCAGCTTAAAACCATCTCCTCAGCAGCTTTTCCTAGATTTCCTTTCCCTGCCACATGTGTTCTCTATTTTAGTACTTTGTTCATTTTATTAACACCACAATGTTTTATGTACCTAGTTTTTTGTTTACTTGTTTTTAGTAAGCACTACAAATATCCTTTACTAGTCAATAAGTTCCATGAAGGTGTAGATTGTTGAATTCATCACGTGCCTAACATCAGGGAAAGCGTCCTGTTCATCCAAGGTAAATGGACCGCCATTATAATATTTACATATTTCTGGTGAATCTGCTGGAGTTGTTTACTCTGGCTTTGTTTGAATACCCTCAACCACCCCTCCAGTACACATAAAAACAATATTCAGAATCCTTGGATTCTAGTTCCTTCTTCCCAAAAATTACTTTCTGCAAAGGATTTGGAAAAACTGATTACTGGTAAAATGTAAAAAACTTCTAAACCTTTTTCTATTACCTTTCCAGAGATATAATTATTTATTTAAAGGTAGAATCTTTGGGGTCAATTTATTGTAGGCATCTGGCATCAGTTTTTTCCACCTGTTTCTCATAGTTATCACCCAACAATATACACTTGTAGTGATCAAGTCCTTGAAGAAAAGGACTGGGGCTATTTGCTTATATAGTTAAATTCATTTGATTAAGCACTTGTGGTATGAATGCCTATGGGTTGATAAGTAAGCGTGAAATATATGATTCTAGCAATCTCTTGCCAGAAGAAAAGCACAGATAAAAACACTGATGGGCTCTGAAGTGAGTCAGACAGGGACTGGAAGCCCAGTTCTGCCATATCTGAGCCTTTGTCTCATTTGCATGATAGGAACAATACCTATAGTAAGAGATAGGAGAATAACATTGAATAATTCATTGTTTCAACAGATATTTATTGAGTTGCATGCCAGGTGCTGTTGGAGGCACTGATGATAAAGCAGTGACAAAACAAAAAATTCCTGCCCTCATAGAGCTTACATTCTAATGGGGGAAAGGCAGATGAAAAAGTAAATTACATAGTCTGTTAAGTGCTAAGGACAATAATAAAATAGGGAGTGGGAAAAGGGAGTGTATGTATGTGGGAGGTAGGTTTGCATTTTTAGGTAGGGTGGAGGCTGCACTGTGAAGGTGGCAATTGAAAAAAGAGGGGAGGAGAGAGCTAAGTGGGTATCTGTGGGAAAAGCATTCCAGCAGAGTGAACTGTAACTGCCAAAGCTTCCCAGCAGAAGTGTAACCATCCTTAGTGCACTGCTTCTAAAAGTATGGGCACTGGAGTAGCAGCACTGGCATCAATTGTGACCTTGTTAGAAATACAAATTTATGGGCCCCATTTCTTTTATGTACCTAGTTTTTTGTTTACTTGTTTTTAGTGAGTACTACAAACTCAGAATCTCTGGGGCTGGTTCCCAGGAACGTGTTTTAACCAGCTGTTTAGCTGATTCTTATGCACGTTCGAGTGTGAGAACCATTGTTCTAGGGTCAAAAATACAGGCTTTGGAAGAAGTTATCACTGGCTCCACATCATTCCTGACTAGCTGCATGTACTACCTTGATTAATAGTCTCAATTTAAGGTACATCAGAATCACCTGGATGCCTTGGTGGAAGCCAGATTATTGAGCCCTAGCCATAGAGTTTCTGATTCAGTGTGTCTCGGGGGTGGGAAGTCCCCAAAATTTGCATTCCTAACAACCACGTGCTGCTGATGTTGGTCTTTATCACTGCAGATGATAGCAGAAAGGCCTGTTTGCTGTAGCAGAGTCCTGTCAGAGGGAGGCAAGAAACGGGAAATGGGGCGTTGTGTAGACTCCATAGGCCATTGGAGGAGCCTTGGCTTTTACTCTACGATGTCGGATGGAGAACAGCGATCTAACCTGGGCTGTAAAAGGACCGCTCTGACTGCTGTGTTGAGGAGGCTGCAGAGGAGTAAGGGAAAAACAAAGCCACCAACTGGAGGGCTGTTGCAGCATCCAGGCAAGAGAAGCTGGTACTTGGGCCTGGGTGGGGACAGTACTGAAAGTGATGAACAGTGGTAGATTCTGGATAATTTTAAAGGTAAAGCCTACAAAATCTGCTAATAATTGTGAGAACTGTGGATGAGTTCAAGAATTTTAGACCTAGTAATGCAAGTCAAGTCCCTGACACACAGTATGTGCTCAGTAAAACGGTGTGTTTTAAAAATTATTGTTGTAAGCGCTCAGACAAGTGGAAATTAGAGAAGCAAGAGGACTGTCTGAGCTTGGCCTGGACTGTCCATGCTGGACCCCGGCCTCCCCCTGAAGGAGGAAAATAGTTTTTGGAAGGGGAAATAAGACACGAAACCCCAGCACTTACTGATGCTTATCTTCCTTTCCCTCCATGGGCCTCTACGGGACCAGGCAGCGAGGAGCCTCCCGGGAAGAACAGGGACGCAGCCCTGCCAGGAAAAGCGCACGCGAAGCGCCGCGACTATGACTCGCGCGTTGCTAAGCGACAGGCGCTAGGCCTCGGAAAGGGGCGTGGGGGAGGGGGGGCAACCCCTGGAGTGCGCAGGCGCAGTAAGCGGGGTTGGTGGGGACTGTTGCTCACCATGCGCGACTGCGCAGCGAAGAGGGCGGGGGATGCCTGGCCGGGTCTCTAGGCGTGTGGGCTTGACGCCCTGCGTTTGAACTTGCCCTTCCCACTGTAGGGCCAGGAGGGGTGTTTATCAGGACGGATTTGGTCCTTGAGGATAGGGGAAGGGGTGTTTCCGGAGCCGCGGGGCACCGCTGCTCGCGTCTCCGCCGCGCCCGGAAGGTCGTCGCCCAGGCGCTACCGCGGCTGCCCAAGCTGGCTGCAAAAGTGCGGGCCTGCGGGAAGGATACTTGTTTTCCCTTGAATTATTAAATACTGTGCGATTCGTGATTCGTTGCTCCTGAGTTGCCTAGCCTTTACTCCAGAAAGCTTGGTTGTCACTGTTTTCCACCATTTCTGACAAAACCTTCCCCGGCTGGGCTGCCAGGATTAAAATAGAGCAAGGGAACACTCATCTCCTGCAAATGAGGCTTCCTGCAGTGTGTGCATCTGTTGCAGCCTGAGCGGGGTTCGGAATAGGGTGGCTTATGCAGCGGGTTGGGGCTTGTACGTGTAGCACTTACCCCAAAAGAGCAAGCTCCTGGGAAAAGCCGTTGCTGACTTGCATCCACCTTCTGGCCCTGGAATTTCTTACTTCATCTCACCATTGCCTCCCAGTTTCCACTACCAGAGCCAAAAGTCTTTGGCATCTGTCATGGTAACTCATGCATTTCCCTGGATAACGGAAAACGAAAAGTGCGGAGTTGAATTCTGCCTTATACTAGGCTATGCATATGCATATGTTTGGAATTCAGAGTCAGTGTTCGTGTGTGTATTTACATTCACCTTGGAGAGTGATGGGGAGGGCGGAGGTTGGTCCTAGGACTCATTTTATGTATGTGACCTGAAATCCTATCAGGAAGAAGAACATATGTATAGATTTGACACCTAGTGACCTAGATACCTGAGTGTGGACTTTGTTGTTAAAGACTGGACTGTGTGTGAATGTGTCATTGTGTGTGTGTGTTTGGTGAGTAAGGAGAGGATGAGTAAATAAATATGGGGTGAGAGGCTTGAAAACCAGAAAGCAGAGGGAACTAATATCAGTTGAGCTTCCACTAGGGGACCATGCATTTGTTAGGCATTGTATTAACCACCACCTGCTTACCTGGTCTTATCCTAACCATCACACTGTGATAGGAGCTTAGGGCCTGGGAGCAGTCAGTGTTTGAAACCTGGCTCTACCATTTACTAGCTAGTTCACTTGGGCAAACCACCTAACCTCTCTGAGCCTTAATTTTTTTCATCCACAAAATGGGGAAAATACCTAGGGTTGTTGTGAGGTGATGATTTAATACAGGCAGAGTACTGAGAGCAGGGCCCGATGCTTAGTAAGTGCTTTGTCATTATTTTTATTGATCAATTTGATCTGCTATGCTGCCACATGTCCTTGAGGGTTAGACAACTCCCTTATCATTCCTTCTAATTTCTGTTTCAACCTTCACCAATCGCTTCAAATCCTAAAACCACCTACCCAGGAACAGTCTCAGGCTTGATAAGAAATGAGGGCATTTTCTCAACTTGCTCCTTTCAGACTGACAAGTTCACCTGCATCCATACAGGATTAGAGTCATTTGCCTCTCTGAATGAGCATTATGGTGTTAGTTTTAAATACATTGATGTCAGTCTCTGTTAAGTAGTTTGCATATGTCTAGGACTTATTAAAAGGTATGAGAAACATTTAGAAAACAAATTGTGGGCTGGGCACCATAGCTCACGCCTGTAATCCCAGCACTTTGGGAGGCTGAGGCAGGCAGATCACAAGGTCAGGAGATCAAGACCATCCTGGCTAACACGGTGAAACCCCGTCACTACTAAAACTACAAAAATTATCCAGGCTTGGTGGCACGTGCCTGTAGTCCTAGCTACTCGGGAGGTTGAGGCAGGAGAATCACTGAACCCAAGAGGCAGAGGTTGCAGTGAGCCAAGATTGCACCATTGCACTATAGCCTGGGTGACAGAGCAAGACTCAATCTCAAAAAAAAAAAAAAAAAAAAAAGGAAATTGTGCCAACCACAGGGAAGTCACAATCTAGTTAAGGATATAAGACATACAGTAAAAAAAAACTGTGACCAAAACATCAATGATATATGAACACATTATACAACCGATAAAGTATTACATTGCAGTACTGATAGTATAATAATGTGCCAATTATTTATTCCTGGTGCATCCTCTGCAGGGTGCTGCATAAAAATAGGAATTTTATAATAACTTTTAATGTTTTTATACAGAAAAAGCACGGGGCTGCCATTAGTGGTTTTTACTACTAACTAAGCATTGACCTAGGGGAGACACTTAAACCTCTCTGTGCTATAGATTTTCACTTGTACAAAGATAACTTCATATTAAATTGTCTTCATGATCTCTTCCAAATGTAAAATACAGTGATTCTACTGGAAAATTTGTTTGAAAGATCAATGAAAACACTAGCCTAAATAATACATGTAATTTTCTAATTTGTGATAGATATTTGGATACTTGTCAATGAAGAATAATTCAAAGTAGTTACTAATATTGTGCAAGTTAAAAATACTGATGATCTTTGAGCTAGAACACCATATGTGAGGGAACACAATAAGATGAAAATTGCACATCCAAAATGTTATAGATGTAGAAAATTTTCAACATTTTTTTGCAACCATAGGAAAATTCCAGAAATAAAGAATGACACAGTTGTATAACCTGATAGGAAAGCTGAGGCTCAGGGAGATCCAGCTTCCTCGCAGTTCTTTTTTCAGTGATGTGCGTGTGATACAGGTGAGAATCTCAAAAATACGACATAAACAAAAGCTAGTCCTAGTTCTATTTTTAAAAGACAACTTATTTGCCTCGTATACATGTATTGTAAGGATTAAATGAGAAAATATGTTCAGAGAACTTGTCCTGGCACATAGCACTCATTAAGAGTTAGCTGTTAGTCTTCCTGTTTTTATAACTAGTAGGGTAGAAGATTCATTAAGTGCATGCATTATGTTGTCTTTGTTTCATTATCTTATACTATAAAAATTTTATCAAACCAAAATAGACATGAATTTGAGGATAATGGGAATGAAAAATGGTAGTGTTAGGTCTGCCCATCTTTGAAGATGGATGGGTTCAAATAAATCACAGAAATGAAAGGGACCCTGTATTTTCCTCTGGTCTAGGTTCAAAGCTAATTGATTTGTAGCATGCTTTTAAGAGAGACATATTACGAAATAAATAAGTATAAGTTGTTACATTTCCTAAAGGGTAAAAATCTCTAGTAGAAATCATATAGATCACTTCTGATATATATAATCCTGAATATGCTGGGCACGGTGGTTCACACCTATAATCCCTTTTGGAGGCTGAAGCAGGCAGATCACCTGAGGTCGGGAGTTTGAGACCAGCCTGACCAACATGGCGAAAGCCCGTCTCTACTAAAAATACAAACTATTAGCTGGGCCTGGTGGCAGGTCCCTGTAATCCCATGTACTCTGGAGACTGAGACAGGAGAATTTCTTGAACCCAGGAGGCAGAGGTTGCGGTGAGCCAATATTGCGCCACTGCACTCCAGCCTGGGCAACAAGAGCGAAACTCCATCTCAAACAAAAAACAAAACAAATCCTGGATATATGCATGGGTATGTTTACATTCATATAGATGTATAAATTAAAATCTTAATTCCATGAGATCTCTTGAAAGAATTAAAACAGCCTGAGTTACTACAAAATTATCAGAACTCACTAGTTTGCAAGTTTACCTGATTGAATGAAGAAATTTGTATTTTATGAATTTGGAGGGCTTATATTTTGTTAATCCAGGCCCCTCTATGATTTCATGACTTAAGGTTTATTTTTAAATAATCCCAAATATGGTTGCCTGTATAGATCTTGCATGACCAAAGAAAGGATGAATGAAAAACCTGTCTTAGTTGGAGAAAATAGTGAAAGGCCATTTCCATACTGCAGTGATATTTTAAATAGAGTGGTCATGGGGTGAAGATGAGTTGAATGAATGGCTATGGATATTTAGCTTCTTGAAGAAGGAACACTGGAAAATGAAACATGGCTGGGGTGATACCATTCCCAAAAGGTTAGGAATCACTACTTGTGTTAGTCCATTTTCATACTGCTGTAAAGAATTACTTCAGACTGGATAATTTATAAAGAGATTTAATTGACTCACAGTCCCACACGGCTGAGGAGGTCTCAAAAAAGTTAAAATCATGGTGGAAGGTGAAGGAGAAGCAAGGCATGTCTGACATGGTGGCGAGAGAGAGAGTAAGGGGGGATGTCCCATACTTTTAAACCACAAGATCTCATGAGAACTCACTATCAAGAGAACATCATGAAGGAAACTGCCCCCATGATCCAGTCACCTCCCATTAGGTCCCTTCTCTGATAACGTGGGGATTACAATTCGAGATGAGATTTGGGTGGGGACACAGAGCCAAACCATATCATTCCACCCCTGGCCTCTCCCAAATATCATGTCCTTCTTACATTTCAAAAACAATTATGCCTTCTCAACAGTTCCTCAAAGTTGTACTCCAGCATTAACTCAAAAGTCCTAGTTCAAAGTCTCATCTGAGACAAGGCCCTTCTGCCTATGAGCCTGTAAAATCAAAAGCAAGTTATGTATTTCCTAGATACATTGGGGGTATGGGCATTGGGTAAATGCTCCCATTGCAAAAGGGAAAAATTGACCAGAACAAAGGGGCTGCAGGCCCCATGCACATCCCAAACCCAACAGGGCATTCATTAAATCTTAATGGTCCAAAATAATCTCCTTTGACACCATGTCTGACGTCCAGGACAAGTTGCTATAAGAGCTGTGCTCCCAAGGCCTTGGGCAGCTCTGTCCCTGTGGCTCTGCAGGGTCCAACCCCTGCGGCTGCTTTTTTGGGCTGGTGTTGAGTGCCTGTGGTTTTTGAAAGTGCACGGTACAGGCTGTCAGTGGAGCTACCATTCTGGGTCTGGAGGATGGTGGCCCTCTTCTCACAGCTCCACTAGACAGTGCCCCAGTGGGGTACTTTTATAGGGGCTCCAACCCCACATTTCTACTCTGCATTGCCCTAGGAGAGGTTCTCCATGAGTTCTCCACCCCTGCAGCAGACTTTTGTCTGGACATTCAGGCATTTCCATACATACTCTGAAATCTAGGCAGAGACTCTCAAAGCTCAACTCTTGTCTTGTGTGTACCTACAGGCCCAACACCACATAGAAGGTGCCAAGGCTTGGGGCTTGTGCCCTCCAAAGCAATGACCTGAGCTGTACCTTGGCCCCTTTTAGCCACGGCTGTAGCTGGAGCAGCTGGGATGCAGGGTGCTGTGTCCCAAGGCTGTACAGAGCAGCTGGGCCCTGGGCCTGGCCTGTAAAACCATTTTTCCCTCCTAAGCCTCTGGGCCTGTGATGGGAGGAGCTGCCATGAAGATCTCTGAAATGTTCTGGAGACGTTTTCCCCATTGTCTTAACATTTGGCTCTTCATTACTTATGCAAATGTCTGCAGCTGCTTGGGTTTGAATTTCTCCCCAGAAAATGGGTTTTTGTTTTCTACCACATGGTCAGGCTGCAAATTTTCCAAACTTTTATGCCCTGCTTCCTTTTTAAACGTAAGTTCCAATTTCAGACTATCTCTTTGTGAGCTCATATGACTGTACACTTCAGAAAAAGCCAGGTCACATCTTGAATGCCTTGCTACTTAGAAATCTCTTTCCAGATACCATAAATAATGTCATGTTCAAAGTTCCACAGATCTCTAGGGCAGGGGCAAAATGCAGCCAGTCTCTTTGCTAAAGCACAGCAAGAGTGACCTTTGCTCCAGTTCCCAATAAATTCCTCCCTTGTCTCCATCCGAGACCACCTCAGCCTGGACATTGTTGTACATTTTACTGTCAGCATTTTGATTAAAACCATTCAACAAGTCTCTAGGAAGTTCCAAACTTTCCCACATTTTCCTGTGTTCTTCTGAGCCCTCCAAAATGTTCCAACCTATGACCTTTACCCAGTTCCAAAGTTGCTTCCACGTTTTCAGGTATCTTTATAACAGTGCCCCACTTCTCTTGGTACCAATTTTCTGTATTAGTTTGTGTTTACACTGCTATAAAGAACTACCTGAGACTGGGTAATTTATAAAGAAGGAATTTAATATGACTCACAGTTCTGCATGGCTGGGGGGCCTCAGGAAACTTGCAATCATGGTGGAAAGCGAAGGGGAAGCAAGGCATGTCTTACATGGCATCAGGAGAAGGCAGACGGGAAGTGCCACACTTTAAAGCCATCGGATCTCATGAGAACTCACTATCATGAGAACATCATTTGGGAAACCGCCCCCATGATCCAGTCACCTCCCACCAGGACCCTCCCCTGACACATGGAGATTTCAATTCAAGATGTGATTTTGGTGGGGACACAGAGCCAAACCATATCATCAGCCTAAGTTCTTTAGTTTTGAAGGTTTTCTATGTCTCCTAGCTTCTCTTAAAAGCAATTTTCCTCGTTCTATTTGAAGAAGTCCAGAGATGTGATCATCTTCCTTGTAGGTCATCACTGTATCTTATTAGCTAACATATAGCCAAGCCAGTATATACCTTCTGTATTGGAGTACCTTCTGTATTCTGGCCTATTCTCATTGGAACATGAAATTTTAGTTTGTTCTTTGAAATTTCTGGCACCTTAAAAATTATCTTACAAATGGGCCAAGTATGGTGGCTCACACCTGTAATCCCAGCACTTTGGGAGGCTGAGGCGGGGGTGAATCATGAGGTCAGGAGTTCAAGACCAGCCTGGCCAACATGGTGAAACCCCGTCTCTACTAAAAATGCAAAAAATTAGCTGGGCATAGTGCCAGGTACCTGTAATCCCAGCTGCTTGGGAGGCTGAGGCAGGAGAATTGCTTGAACCTGGGAGGTGGAGGTTGCAGTGAACTGAGATTACACCACTGCACTCCAGCCTGGGTGACATAGTGAGAGTCTATCTCAAAAAAAGAAAAAAAAACTTCCAAATAGGTCCTGTGAATAAGACACAGAAAATCCTTTATATCCCACAAAATATGTACTACTTTTAATTTCTAAGTGTTCTTTTGTGGAAATGGATAGTAACTGTTCAGTATACTTAGAGAATCTCATTTTTAAAATGGCAATTAGAACTTCCTTTTAAGCTAAAAGAAAACGTAAGTTCTTAAACTTCTGCCCAAAAACTCTATTTTTGATCCCTTTGATTAATACAAATTGCCATTCTCTGTACTTTTCCTGGGGGGAGGATAACTAATATTTATTGAACTTAGGGGTGAAATTTGAGTTTAAAGCCTAGCTCTGTGACTGTAGGCAAGTTACTTAAATTATTTGAGCTTTAGATATTCAATATTTCTCTTGTTAATCTTTGAAACATAAAAAAAGAAGACCCTAACAGAGTAGGGATAAAAGAAGTTATCTTGTAGGGTTATTATATCAAATAAGATAATATACAAAAGGCCCATGGTACAAAATAGGTACCCAGTAATTATTATTTCTCCCCACCCTTTCCCCTTGTCTAAGGGCAGCTAGAAAGCAATACAGCCAGATTTGTTTTTAGACCAGTCTCTCTATATATTTATACCTCATTGCCTCTATATCTAGTTTTTCTACCTCTTGCTGTAAAGCATAACAGTAAAAATTTGCTGGGCGTGGTGACTCACGCAGCTAATCCCAGCACTTTGGGAGGCTGAGGCAGGTGGATCACAAGATCAGGAGTCTGAGACCAGCCTGGCCAATATGGTGAAACCCCATCTCTACTAAAAATACAAAAATTAGCTTGATGTGGTGGCAGGTGCCTGTAGTCTTGGCCACTCAGGAGGCTGAGGTAGGAGAATTGCTTGAACCCAGGAGATGGAGGTTGCAGTTAGCTGAGATTGTGCCACTGCACTCCAGCCTGGGTGACAGAGCGAGACTCTGTCTCAAAAAAAAAAAAAAAAAAAAAAAAAAAAAAATTAACTTAAAATCCTAAATAGAGTCTTTTTACTGTAGACTAGAAAAGGTTAGGAACACTATGGTATGAAATTGGGTAAAAATAAGTAGATAAAGTGAAGTCAGAAATGTTATAGGAGTCCATGGATGATAGGTGGAAGGCTTTGAGATAGGAAGGCTATAATAGGGGAGGAGAATATGATAGTCATTCAATGATGGGGTTGTTGGGAGGAGTGAGTGTGCTCCATCTGCTTGTAAAATGTCATACACAGTGCATTCTGACACACATGCAGCAGCTTAGGTTGCATGGTTTGTAAAACAGACAATAACAAGCCAAGAATAAGCACATAATCACAAATCACCATGAATCTGACTCATGACTTTTTTGGTGCCACAATTTTGAGACTATGCCACTGAACTGGTAAACAATGGTAGTGATATTGATATGGATGGGTGGACTTTATGATAAATTTAAAAATTCTTTCCTTCTGTAGAAAAAGTGAAGTAAGGAGGTAACATTTCATTTAAAGGACAATGAGGGCTTTGACCTAAAAGAATATGCCTAAAAAGAAATCACAGTTGAGGTTTTAAGTAGAAAAGTGCATACTATATATTATATGTATTGAGACATCACTATGTACCCCATGAATATTTGTCAATTATAACTTTTAAAAAGAAAAGTATAACGCTAATAAGTGTTATTTTAGTTTACCTCAAGTATCTCCTAGACCTATGCCATTCTTTTCAAAATGGTGTGGCAAATAAAGGTTTTGCAAGTCATTTCTTTTAAACTATTATTCTAGCCTACACTTTTCCTCTTATTTAATTATGATGGCATTTAATTATAATGGCATTAAGTTATAGGTAATTACTGCAGCATTTATAAGCTTTTCAAGAGTTTAGAAACTTAGCCATATTTTTTATCCTCTTACAGTAAGCCTGGGAGCAAACTGTTTAGCTGATATGAGCTTCTCTTTTTCTTGCTTTCTCTGCCAACCTCTAAGACTTCAATAATGAGTTGTAAGATTCAGGAAAAGAAATCTTAGAAAACCTTTTCTATTTATAAAAGAAATGACCATTAGAAAGAAATGCAGCATCTCTACAATTTTTTGTCATGTAGAGAATAGATACGGAAAGCATCACAGACCTTGCTTCACCTAGGTCATGGCTAGTCAACCTTATGGGGACTACAGGAAAGCCTGGGGGGCTATTGTTGCCTCAGGTCTAAGCCTTGCAAGCCATTGTTGTCTAAGCCACCACAGTGAACAAGGGCAGGAGATTCTCCTGTTGGAAATCCAGATTTGGGGCTGGCTTTTTGTTTATCATTCCTGAGACAGTCGGCAAGTCTGAACTCTCTGAGCCTCTGTCTTTATCTGTACACTGGGATGCTACCATTTACCCTACCTACATAGCAAGCTTGAAGGAACAGTTACATACGAAAGAACTTCGTTAAACTGCCCTTGCTTAACAAGTGGGAGACGTCATCATTATGAAATCCAGTAGTTGGCTATGCTAATGTCCTAACCTCACCCACTTGGGATTAGTTTCCCAGGAGGAGACAACTTCCGGTGTGTAAACTATGTTTCCATCAGCATGCACTTTGGTAACAGCCTCCCCTGCAAAACTGTTGCTTGCCCTTGCTCTTTTGTTTATATTTTAGATTCTGTTTGTTTGCTGAGCCTGCTATTAATCCTTACTTTAAACCAGATTTCATTTCTGTAAGAATATCAGGCTGAGGAGCCCACTCATGAGTTCAGCTATTCCAAACTCATATCTGTCTCTCTAAACATGAGCCTGAATAATGTAGAATATAGGACCAAAGAACTAATTTTAGACTTTTGCTTTAACTTGATTGTGGTTTGGTTAATTTGGATGAGAGCGGAAAACCTCACAAGAGTAAAATATAATGATTGTAAGTATGTTATTTTCCTAATGAATGCTTGAAGTTATGTAAGTAGTGGAAACTTAAGTTATTTAATTTTATCTTGGGTGTATTTCATAGGGTCATATTCCAAACTTATTATCGTCTATCACTTTCTATTCATATATAGTAACATGAGGCTTATGTTACTTCTTATGGCTACTACTCTTGAAACTTTTTATTTTTACCTTCTCTATGAACATATTTAAACCTAGATTCTTAGTCTTTTTTTCTGAACTGAATATAGATAGAACTGAATTTTACTTCCTATTTTTAATATTCTCTTTGCTTCTCATTCAGTATTTGAAGGACTATAGCATAATAGTTACAAGCTGGGCTCTGGAGTTGGAGCCACTTCTTGGCTGCATGACCTTGAGCAAGTTGTATGTTTCTGATACTTCCTTATCTATAAAATGATAATAATTATAGCCCCTGCCTTCCTCATAGAGTTTTCGTGAGGATAAAAGTAAGGTGGTCCGTAGTATACTGCCTGGCACAAAGCAAGTGCTCATTGACTTGTTATCCATCAGTATTTTCACAGAATGTAAGTGTTTTAAAAGTTGAGATTGTCTTTACTCCTCTCTGTTGTGCCTAGCACCATGCAGAGTACCTGGTACCTGGCATATTCTCAGTAGATTTTTCCTGAATGAATGGCAAAAGCATCTCGTTAAGTTTTATACAGACCCCTCTCTTCCTCTCCAGCCCGCTGGTATCCCCCTGCTTCTGGAATTGTTCACCTGAAGTTGTGAGTGCCAGAGACTAGACTTACCAAGGGTATCCTGAGACATTGGTGATAGGCAAAAAAGATTTCATCTTTATGATGAGACTTCATGTTTTTTCCTTGGGTGGTTTTTTAGCTCTTTTCTGGCTTTGGATTTCACACAGTCAAAAAGATACGAATATCTTAACACTGGTTCCACTGGTTCCACACCTCCACAATTTGGATTCCTTGCTCCAAACTATACTTTGGTTTTCCACAAACAATCCTCATTTCTGCTTTACTCTGTTTGTTGATCTAATTAACTTTTCTGGGGTATGTTCTATCCTATTTGTGGGGAATGGACTTATTTTTGCCTTAGTTCAATGGATTAGAAGGAAACTGTCACTTCATTTCTGGCATCCCTCTCTTTACCCACTTTCATTCCACTGGAGAACGAACTTGCTAATCAGATATTAAGAAGCAGATTTTGACTGGGACCATTTTCATTGTATTAAAGGTCTGTGCTCAGGGATGGTACACAATCTTGCCCTTTCTCACTTCCTGTGTCCAGTGATTGGATGAAGCAGGCAGGGCCTGTCTTAGCTGGCCGCCTCATCTCAACTCTCTCTGTCCTACCTGCACCTTGGGGGAGCTGATGGACCAGTCATCCATAATCACACAACTATTTGGAGAGAGGGTATAGACTTCAAGGCAGAGAGTATAAGAAATAAGAGAGTTTGTCTTGGCCTCCTACCCTAAATCAATTTCTGTAGTTAGTTTTTACTCAAGTTTTTATTATTGCAATGGGTCTTTGTCTAGTTAATGAAATCAGTGTTTTGTTGACTATTTTGTCATCATTTCTTGCCTGTATGCTCCTTCAGCAGAGAATCCCAGAGGTAAGATCCTAATATTAATCTCCATCCAGATCAACCTCTTTCACAAAACCTTTTCAGACAGCCATTATAAGGGTCTTTTTCTAAAACTACACCTCTTACAGAATTATGAGGTATATCCTGTTTTAATCACCTCCTATTCACCCTGCTGATGAGGGAGCGATTCCTGCCCTAGTGTTAGGGGAAATGGTTAAACTCACGACACCTGACACTGAGCAGATGTGATTGGCAGCAGTTTATCAGTCACACATACTAATAGCCAAGGGGAAGAGGATGCCATGCAGGGCCACATGGGGATTGCATTTGAAAACCGAATGAGGAACCAGAAGCTGTGGGAAGCAGGCTGTGTGGTATCAAGAAAATGGGATGACCTGCAGTTTCCGCCCAAGGATGTGATTGGCTTCTTTAAATAATTCTGCAGGCTGGTAAGGAACTGAATTTAGTGATAAGCAGGGAGGGTTGTTTGGGTAGGGAACCTTTTTCATGGGAACAGAGTTGGGGGCAAGGGAACTTCAGGAAAACCATTTGAGGCCCTCCCAATTACACCAGATGTCAAGGCAACACACAATATTGACCCTCAATTTTAGGATTTACACCATACAAATTATAGTATCATAGCATCATTTGTTTATTACCTCAGAATTTTACTCTAGATGTGTGTTTGTGACTATCTTGTGTCCAAGTCAAATTGTGGGCTACTTAAGGACAGCTAGCATTTAAGTCTTCCACTTAAAAAGCAATGCATATTATGGTTTGGAAAAACATGATTATCATGAAAATGATCTGTTTTGTAATATCTCAAAGTGATACTTTCAAATGTGATCGAATGAAGAGAGCCTTTAACATACCCAAGTTTTTTCCTTGCATATGGTTAATTTTTTAAATGTAGTGAAACTTGTAGTACTAAAGGATATGCAAAGTAGAAATTAAACTTGCATTAGTAGTCTGAACTCATGGCTGGCAGTGATACTTGCTTATACACGTACTGCTGAATTAAACCTCTGTGATGTGCCGTGGATTGACAGCTCTAAACATTTACAGTTACCCGGGTTTGCTGACATTTGAAAATAGCTCATTTTTTTTCACCACTCTGTTTTCAAACAATGGGTGAAACAATGAATGGAATATTGGCATTCTTTTTAAAATCAGAGTTAAGCTACAGCCTAAATACCAGAATGCTGATGTCTCAAATGTATTATGCAGACTGCATATTGTAGGCACTAATGGGATCCATTAAGATAATTCTTACTCTTGCTAAATTCAAGCAAATTGGTATGGGAGAGGGATGGTAAGGAGGTCATAGGCAAATTGGAAGAATTTAGAGTGTGTCCTCCCAATTTCCTAAAAATCTAATATTAAATCCTTTCTTCATCTCAACTGTTAAACTAATTTTATTTTTGACTTTATTAAAATATTTGTTAGAGTGTATGCAACCACAAACCCAAAGATCTTTCTTTTTTAAAATTATGATATACAATTAGATGAATGAGTGAAAGTTTCATCATTTTAACTTATTTTTATATTTTCAGAGTATAAATCCATTATGTCTCTGAGATAGAATATCTTTTCTTGCATTTTTCACAAATAATCCTATCTAGATCCATCATAGTGCAAAAGAAATATTGTTGTAAAGAAACTACTGATTTTATTGTAATGTGAAAACTCAAAGCTGATTTACTTAAATTAAAATGAGGTTTCTGGCTGGGTGTGGTGGTTCATGCCTTGGGAGGCTGAGGCAGGAGGATGGCTTGGAGGCAGGAGGATGGCTTGAAGCCAGGAGTTTGAGATTAGCCTGGACAACATGTCTCTTTTCTACCAAAAAAAGAAAAAAATTTAAAAAAATGAAATTTCCATTGCAAGACTCCTTGTTGGCATGAAAATATCCAGAGATAAACACTATAAGGATTAAGTGCTAATTCAGTTTCTACCCTATTAAAGTTTAATTCTAAAATTTTCTGGTAAAATCACTACTTATTTCAAATTAGGTATTAGAAATGTAATGCATAATTTTAAATAAGTTTTTTCATATTATAAAAGGAATGCATAAATACAGATATAAAGCAAAATTCTACGAGTTGGAAACAATCACTGTCCAATTTCAGTGGATTTGCTTCCATTTCCCAACATCAGTCTATAGCTGTGCTTTCTTGTATTGTAGTCACTAGGCACATGTAACTATTTATGTTTAAATTAATTAAAATTAAATAAAACTAAAAATTTAGGTCACATTTCAAGGGCTCAATAGCCACATGTGGCTAGTGGCAATGGTATTAGCCCAAATATAAAACATTTTTTTATTATTACAGAAAGTTCTATTGGTGGAGCTATTTAGAGGTATACTTATACCTAGACTATATATACATATGAAACATAATTCTATGTACATATATGGAATTCTTTCTATATATTCTGTATCTTATGTAATAAACATTTTATGCATATATGTAACACTACAAGTACACACAAAACTATATGCAAAAAGCTGCAGAGAGTAAAGCTATAGTTTCCATGAAGACTCTCATACACACAATGTGGTTTGCCAAAAACATCTTCATTCTTTTTTTCTCTCTCATTTTAAAAAGATAGTTTTGGTTGATAGTTACTCTATAGTAAGATCTTGAAGATATTATTCCACTTTTTTTCTGGCTTCTATTGTTGCTGTTGAACAATCAGCTATAAAACCAATTGCTGTTTGGTAATCTATCTTTTCTCTCTGGCTGCTTTTAAATATTTTGCCTTTGTTATTTAAGCTCTACAATTTTATTATAACATGTTTATGAATTTTAAAAGTGTTATCTTGGGATATGTTGTGCTTTCTGTGTAGATTCTAGTTTCTTTGGGTCAGTTTTGCAGAATTATCTGTCATCACCATGATTACTTATCCTGTTTCTTCTCTTTCATTCTTAGAATTTGATAAGACATTTTTAAGACTTTTTCTTCTATCTTTTGTGTCTCTATTTCAATTTTTCAGTGTTTCTCTATATAGTATTTTGGTAATTTTCATAAATTTGTTTTCAGCTCACTAATATTCTCTTTGGCTGTATCTAATCTGTTTAACATGATGTCTAATTTTATAACTTTAGCATTTATGTTTTTTGAAACATTTAAAAAATTTTATTTGGTTTTCAAATCTGCCTGACCACTTCAAAAAAAAATCAAACATTATTGAGGTAGAATTCACATACAACAAAATGTACCTAGTTTATGATTATAAGTTAATGAATTTTGACAAATATTTATGTGTGTGTCCACACAAACTCACACACCTACCTGTGTAAACTTCACCTCAATCCAGATATAGAACATATAGCTGTACCTTTTTATAAA
This sequence comes from Chlorocebus sabaeus, assembly GCF_047675955.1. Lineage (NCBI taxonomy): Eukaryota > Metazoa > Chordata > Mammalia > Primates > Cercopithecidae > Chlorocebus > Chlorocebus sabaeus. The sequence continues at coordinate 54,215,451 of NC_132917.1, read as the reverse complement.
GTCATTGCTCTAAGGCTTACAATGTAGAAATTTAACTTGTAGTCTTACCTTCAAATTATACTACTTTATGTACAGTGCAAGACCCTTACCACAGAATACTTACATTTCTCCCTCCTATCATTTACACTATTATTGTCATACATACTGCTTTTGTAGGTATTATAAGCCCCAATAAATGGCTGTTATTTTTATTGTGAGTAGTCTACTGTCTTAAATTTTCTTTAATGAGAAGAAAATGTCTTCTTAATTTATTCCCATATGTACCCTTTCTAGTACTCTTTATTTCTTTATGTAAATCTGAGTTTCCATCTGGTGTCATTTTCCATCTACTGAAAGAACTTCATATAACATTTCTTGTAGTGCAGGTCTGACAATTTTTTCCAAATTTGGTTTATCTGCTCAAGTTTAAATTTTGTCTTCCTTTTCATATCTCAGTGGATATAGAATCCTACATTGCCAGTTTTCAGTTTTTTCATTCAAAAATTTAACGCTAGATACTTTCAATATTCTTTAGAATCCAGATTTTAAAAAAATCTTTCTGTAAGGAATGTTGTGCTTTGTTTTGGCCAGCAGTTACTGGTTAATCAGTTTGATCCCTTAAAGTGCTATTTTTCATCTTCCCTAGGGTGGATCTAGAATGGTCACGGAGAACTATCTACTTCTGGCTTGAACTTCTCTTAGCTCCCTGTTAGCTGTGAGATTTTCTTCTTTTTACAGTTCTCCAGGCATTCTTTGCACAACTTTGTGGAATCTCAGTCTCTTTTAGCACCATTCTCTATCTGTTCAGCAACATCTCCAGGCACTGTTTTGATTCTTCTTTCTTGCTCCTGCAGTTTGGAGGCACTGTTTTAATTCTCCTTTCCTGCTCCTGCCATGTGGAAACTGCCTCTATCCAGAAAACTAGGGCAATTGTACGGCTCTTTATTTTGTTTCCCTTTTCTCAGGGACCACAATCTTGCGCTAGCTGTTGCCCTGTGTCCGAAAACAATTGTTCCATGTATTTTGTTCAACATTTTAGTTATTTACCATAGAAGATTCAGTCCAGGGTTTGTCACTATATTATAAATGATCGTCATTTTTGTCACTTTTAAGTCTGTCTCTTGTAATCAGCATATGCTTGGATTATGTGAGGAATTATTATAGTATAACTAACCATTTTTAATTTATCATGAATATGGGTTCTGACTTCTGTCAGCTTAAGCTCTTGGAGGAGTATTTCTTTTATTTAATTCAACAGATACTAGTGATCATTCCCTATGCTCATGCACTGTTCTCAGTGTTACAGATGTAGCAAGGTACACTCTTATAAAAATTCCTGCCCCAGTGTAGCTTACGTTGCAATGAAAGACAAATAAGTAAAACATATTCATTAGATGGTGATATGCACCATGGGGAAAGTAAAGGAGAAAAGTAGATAGGGAGTTTGGGGAGTAAATGTTTGACAATTTAAATAGGGTGATCAGGGCAGGACTTGCTGATAAAGTGACATTCACCCAAAGACGAGAAGGAAGTGGGAGAGTGATATCTGTGGATATCTAGGAGAACAGCATTTCAGTGAGAGAAAATAATACGTGGAAAGGCCTGAGAGCAGAGTTTGCCTGGTGTGGTCAAGGAAGCGCAAGGAGTTCCATGTGGCTGGAGCAGAGTGAGCAAGAGAGAGAGAGTAGAAGGAGATGGGGCCAAAGACATAAGGGGAGGCCAGATTGTGCATGGCCTGGTAGGCGATTGTAATGATTTTGGCTTTTACTGAGAGTAAAATAGATTGCAATGAGGTTTTGAGCTGGGGTGTGGCATGATCTGGTTTCTGTTTTAACAGCATCACATATGTGCTGTGTTCAATAGACGGAAGAAGGGCAGAGGCAAGGGGTTTAATTCTAATGAAGGCTATGACAGTAATGATGGTGATGAGGTCAGTGCTGCCGCCTTAGAGGTAATCAGAAATGGTTAGAGTCAGCATAACTTTGTATTATAAAAAATATTAACATAAAAGAATAGGGAATAGTCTAATGAATCCCCATGTACCCACTTTAGAACATGAGTTGTCAACTCATGTTCAATCTTGTTTCATCTATACCTCCGTCTATTTTCTGTCCCGTTCTCCTCCTACCTCTTCCCTCTACCCCACTGGATTACTTTTAAGTAAATTATGGACATTTGAAGATAGAGACAACAGGGGCGTGAAAACAAGAGAAAGGTAAAGATACCGTCAAAATTTTTGCCTTGAACATCTCAAAAGTTGGGGTGTTTACAATAAACTGAAGTGGAGAAGTCTGTGGGAGGGGCCATCAGCTGAGGGTGGAAGATTGTGGAAGGGGCAGTCAGCTGATGTGGGAGGTCTGCAGGAGGGGCTGTTAGCTGAGGTGGGAAGATTGTGGGTGGGGCCATCAGCTGAGGTATGAGGTCTGTGGGAGGGGCCACTAGCTAAGGAGGGAAGTGTGGCACAATTTAGAACATTGAAATTTGAGATGCCTATTAGATGTTCAATTGGAAATGTTGAGTAGGCTGTTGGTTATCTGAATCTGGTGTTGAGAGAATAAGCTTAAGTGGTAGATGTAAAGTTTAGGGTTGTCAACATGCACGTAGTATTTAAAGTTAGGAGGTGGATAATATTGCCAAAGGCATGAGTATAGGTGAAGGAGAGAGGGTGTCCAGAGCCTGAGCTCTGTGGCCTTCCAACATTACGAAGTTAGAGAGATGAGGAGAAATCACCAGAAAAGACTGAAAAAATGCGAATACTGAGGAAAGCAGAACCTCAAGAAAGTGTGATGTCCAAGAAGCCAAATGAAAAATGTGCTGATAAGTTTAAGAGGAAGACAAGACAATTGGTCGGTGGAGTTAGCAGCCTTGAAATGAAATCATGATGGAAGAGGAGGCTGGTAGACTGGTGGGTGTGGGAGAGCAAAAGCATGATGGGAACAGGTTCAAGGAGAATGGAGGAGTTAGACCTCAGCAAGTGTAGACAGCTTTTTTGAGGATTTCATCTGTAAAAGGAAGAAATATGTGGCCATAGCCAGATGGGCCAAGACAGGGAGAAATAATAGCATGTTTGAGGGGAGAGAGGCATTCAGTAGGAAACAAAAACTGATGATGGAGGAGCGATGGGGAGACTGCTGGAGCAGAATCTTTGAGGATATGGGATCAAGGCATTGCCTTAATTAGGATCATAAATAATTCATCTATGGTAATAGGATGATAGAGCAAGAACTGAGGCACAGATGGAGGTAGGTGGGCAGATGCAATGCAAGGTGCTCATGGAAGTTCTTTCTGATGAAAGTAGGAAGTAAGGTCACGTCGAGTCAAGGAGAGGGTGTGGAGATTTGAGGAGTGAGGAGAAAGCATGAAATGGCAGTCTAAAAGGGCGGGGAGTGAATGGATTAGAGAAACAGCAGTTCCTGGGCAGAAGTTAGGTTCCTCTTGAGGTGGAATACCTAAAGCATTTTTGTTTATACTGTGTAATTTAATGCTGTACTGTTTACTTTATGGCTATATACTTTATTTTTCTTTTGTTTTTTGAGACGAAGTATCGTTCTGTTGCCCGAGTTGGAGTGCAGTGGCACAATCTCAGCTCACTGCAACCTCCGCCTCCCAGGTTCAAGCAGTTCTCCTGACTTGGCCTCCTGGGTAGCTGGGACTACTAAAGGTGCCCACCACCATGCCGAGCTAATTTTTATATTTTTAGTAGAGACGGGGTTTCACCATGTTGGCCAGGCTGGTCTTGAACTCCTGACCTCAGGTGATCCATGCATCTCAGTCTCCCAAAGTGTTGGGATTCAGGCATGAGCCACTGTGCCCAGCCTTGTCAAGGCCATATACTTTAACTCAAGGAAGTTTCTCTTCTATCACAGCTGGTTTCTCCTTCTGTTTCAATTATCCTGTCTTTTCCCCCAGGAACTTCTATCACTGATGTATTGGTGCTCTACATATGTACTCTCTCTTCCAAATTATTTCCTCTCACACTTTTATTTCTTGTTCCTTCTTCTACTCTCCTGATGAACTTTTAAAATTTTTTCTCTACACCATTGTTTTCTAAGCCTGCCTGATTGTCAGTCATTTGGGGGCCTTTTTTTTTTTTTTTTTTTTTTTTTTTTTTTTTGCATTCAGATTTAGAGACAAAAACAATGGAGGATCCTTATTCATTAGGTCTAGGGTGGGGTTTGGTAAGACGCATATTTAAAATGTTCCCCAGGTAATTCTGAAACCAACTGGGTTTGGCAGCCAGAGCTCTTTGTACACTAATGCAATTTATCAGCTGCTAATTCCAGAATGGGTTGTAATTCTATTCTCTTTAGTATTTCCTACAGTTTGTCTTTAAGTGTGTGTGTATGTGTGTGTTGCCTGTTCTTCAGACTATGCTCGTCACATCTCAACTAATATTCCTTCATCTATATATTTTAACCTGCACGTTTTCTTCCTAAAGTCTCCCTTCTCTTGTTTCACAGAGATCAACTTTTATTGTATGCATTTCAGGATATACAATGGACGTCAGCAGATGTTTCCTGAAATATTTTTTGTGTAGTAATTTTTAGAGGTATGTGCTTCCTCTGATTTTAAAGGAAAATGCATCCTTTACCTTGGGCTGTATAGTGCTTTTTGTGAATTACAAGACTGGTTTTTGTTTGCTGTTTCTTCATCTTTTAATGAGGAGACTGATAATATACTGACATTTGCCAATAGAGAGTATTCCTCAGGTCTAAAACCTTAGAATGGTCTATCTACTGTAATCCAGTGTTCAGAGGTTTTTTGCTATGAGATTTCTAGGAGCCTTAACATTTTTTTTTAAAACTATGCAATGTACATATGACAGGATGTATAAAATATTTTGTAGAGTTTAAATAATTATAAAGTGAACACCTATGGAGCTACCACTCAAGTGGAGAAACGTAAGACTACCAGCTAGTTGAGAAGCCTTCATGTACCTGTCCTGGAACACAACACCTTTCCTCTAACCCAGAATAACCATTATCCTCGTTTTGTGATAATCACCCCCTTGCTTTTGTTTATAGTTCTGTTGTTGATGTTAGCATCTCTCAATGCAGTTTCTAGCATGCTCTGCCACTGAGGCTCTTTTCTGTGCCTCCAGTTCCATGCTTTGAGAAAAGGCACTACCCACTATCCCACTACCTGTGACCTTCTCATTCCTATGTGCTGTGACTCACGAGTCATGTTAGCCCACTCAGTGGAGAAGTAGGGGTAGTTGGGATGTAGGAAGAGAGAGGATGGTTGATTCTTCTTTTGCTGCCTCAGAAAATCATCCCTGATGAGTAGAATGATTTCTGCTCCATTTTTTTTTTTCTGGTTGATGTAATATTACACAGTATCTGCTCATTTTGTCAATTTCCTGGTTAACCGTTGCAGGCATATTTTTAATGCAGATTAATCTGCACTGAATTTGGTAGAAATTCTGCCTTGATGTTTACAAATGATGAAATGACTATGATTCTTGCTCCTTATAATGGTTTTGAAATAAAACTAAATTTTCAGTACAATAAATCTCCTGCCTCTTCTCATTTTCTCTATAGGTCTTCTAATTTTTGTAAAAAATGGGAATGCGAGAAAAAGCTGTACTACAGGCTTGTATTCACTGCTACTTGCAAAGTCCATTTTGCCAACATGGAAAATAAAACTAATAAAAGAAAAATGTAGTTTGAGGATGAAAGAAGTACCTTGAACATCCAACCAAAAATGTATACTGATATTTCCAGCAGAGAATAAAGCATAAGTCAGGCTCTCTAAAAGGCAAATAAAAAACACGCTATTTCTATAGAAAAACCAGCTAAAGAGATCACACAGTGACAAGAATTTTTAATTCTAAAATTAAAAATTTTTTCAGATGTCAGTTTTATTCAAAACCATTTGAACTAGTTAAGAAAACGAAAAGTAGTTCTTATGTATGATTCTAAATGTTAGGTTAAGATCTCCAAGACATGCTTATAGAACACTTTTTGATTAACCCACAAATTATATATGTGTATTTCCTCTTGCATTTTTTTAATCACAGTAAGATAAGAATAGGAATGAAAGACAACAGAAAATTAATTTCAGAAATATTTTAGCTGACAGGGCATGGCAGCTCACACCTATAATCCTAGCACTTTGGGAAGCCAAGACAGGAGAATTGCTTGAGGCCAGGAGTTTGAGACCAGCTCTGGGGCAACATAGCAAGACACTGTCTCTACAAAAAAACTTTTAAAAAAGTAGGCTGGATTACTGGTGGCACCTGTAGTCTCAGCTACTCAGGAGGCTTAGGCAGGAGGGCTATTTGAGCCCAGGAAGGTTGAGGCTGCAGTGAGCCCTGACTATGTTACTGTACTCTAGCCTGGGTGACAGGGTGAGACTCTGTCTCAAAAAAAAATTTAAAAAAGACTTTAACCACCTTAGCCACTGTGGACCTTTATGGGAGTCATTATGAAGAAGAATTTTTTTTCCAGTAGTACTTTTCATGAATTATGCATGTTTTCAACAAAAATAGCTTAAGATTAAGTATACATACCACATGGGCTTGACAGAAGTAAGGAAGAGAATAGGAACTGCTTTCGAGTTTAGCATTTATAGACATTTAGAAAAGAAGACCCTAGATATTAAATTCAGTGTCTTTGTGGTTGTTTTGATTTCTTTGAGGCAGAATTCTTCTCAAAAGATGTCTTATGGACAATCCTAATGTATGGAAGAGATGGGGGTGGAGCAACTCTGATTGGAGCAGGGATCAAGGTCCTGAGCCAAGGTCAAATTGCCCATCTTTCTGACTGCCTTTCTGTAGCCCTCCTGGTACCGCCTGCTGGGAGTCCTGTGGCTCAGTGGAATCCTGTACAAAATCCTGATTTAGTTTAACTTCTTGACGTTGCAGTTGAGGAAACTGAGACATACAGGTAATCAATGGATGGCCTGGGCCAGAATGCAGGTCTTCTGCTTCCTAGAGTAGAGCATTCTCTACTATACCATGCTGCCTGTTTTGAGCTCCTCAGATTAGCTCCAGACATTAAAATGTTTCCTTTTAACCAAACAGAGAACATTTTTTATCAACAGAAAGGAGATAAACTGTATAAAGTACATTTGTGGCCTGTATACTTTCAACTACAAGCTAATTTTTAGAAGTGAATTCTGTTTTTCTGTGGTCCCTAATGAGTTTAGTGATACATGCTTTTGAAAAATTTCTTCAGTAGACAAAGTTAGAAATACTTAGTCATAAAAAATGGTGACCAGCTTGCAGCAAAGTCAAACTAAGCGATAACTGCTGTCTGTCTCCACCCACTGCCTGTTCGTGCCTTCTTCAGTGTTTTCTGCCTTTGTGCTGTGAGGTGCTATGCTGCATTCTTCAGGCATGAGGGTACTCCCTGAACTTAATGATTCCCACTCCTGGATGAAATTTGCATTGCTTCTCCTCAACCTGAGAGGCCCACACCCTTCCTCAGATAAAATTCTCATTTCTCTCCTACACCCCTGTCGTTCCTCCTACACCCCTGTTTTTCCTATGTGCCCTACCGGTAAAGAGTCTTTTTTTTTTTTCTGGCACATTTCCTCCAGTCGAGAAGATTCTGTTGAACTTCTTGATTTAAAAACTCAGCATTTTGGCCAGGTGCAGTGGCTCACGCCTGTAATCCCAGCACTTTGGGAGGCCGAGGCAGGTGGATCACGAGGTGAAGAGATCAAGACCATCCTGGCTAACATGGTGAAACCTTGTCTCTACTAAAAATACAAAAATTAGCTGGGCGTGGTGGTGCGCATAGTCCCAGCTACTTGGGAGACTGAGGCAGGAGAACCGCTTAAACCCAGGAGTCAGAGGTTGCAGTGAGCCGGGATTGTGCCACTGCACTCCAGCCTGGCAACAGAGCGAGACTCTATCTCAAAATAAAAAAAAAAGGCCAGGCACAGTAGTGGCTCACGCCTATAATCCTGGCACTTTGGAAGACTGGGGCAGGAGGATCACTTGAGTCCAGGAGTTTGAGACTAGTCTGGGCAACATAGTGAGACCTCGCCTCTACAAAAAATAAAATTAGCTAGTATGGTGGCATGTACCTGTAGTCTTAGCTTCTTGGGAGGCAGAGGTGGGAGGATCACTTGAGCCCAGGAAGTTGAGGCTGCAGTGAACCAATATTGTGCCTCTGCACTCCAGCCTGGGCAACAGAGCAAGATCCTGTCTCAAAAACAAAAAGATATTTTTGTATAAATGTGAAAAATAATACAATTTTAGAAATCACACTTCTCCCCTAATTCTGATATGCTGCATCTTGAGGGGAACAGCATGGGCACATGGAGTGTTGAGATCGCTGGTTGATAGTCACTAAAATGTAGGTATCCAGTTTTTGCTTAATGGTTTCTACAATGTCTAATTCTGATACAAATAAATGTATAAAAATTTATCTAAAATATATGTAAATTAAAAATTCACTATAAATTCAATATGAAATTTGACATATTAAGTTTACCATTGAGATGTGTTACCTGGTCCCCATATTTTTATATTGCTTTATCCTGATTTCTCTCGCTTTCTACCCACTCCTGAACACCTATTTTTCAATTATAATGTACATTTTTCATCCAATAATAGAATTTAGTTATGTACTAATCATTAAGTAATCTTGACTAGTGTGATTCATTTGGTGCAGTTAGAAGATTGTTCTAGTGATGCGTGATTTTCTTATAGAGAGAGCAGGGAAGGGAACTACCAAAGGATATCAGGATAATAAGAAGTAACATATTGGTGTCACTTCTGAGATCATACATTTTTTTCAATCACTTAGCCTTTCTCTGTGTAGAGAGATATAGGTTTTGTTTTCAAACTTGCAGGGGAAATAAATGTCTATTTTATTTTCTCCAAAGCGAGCCTGCTTCAAACCTCATCCTATCTGGAGGTGGATATCTTAGTCATCCCTGGTGCTTTGTTCCCTCTCTCAGAAAGAACATGCAAAGAGTCATATGCAGAGAAAACATTAAGGAAAGACCTCTCGGTATCCAGCGCATACCAGTTGCTATGATCACTGTTCAAACCACCGTGGCCCCTTATAACCACCCTGGTGTTTGTAGGATGCTTTGAAGCATTTATGGGGCAGGAATCTTGCTAATGCTGAGAGCCCCTGGGCCTGGGATCTGGCTTCTCTGGGAACTACAGCTGCTTCCTTTTCAGGTTTAGCTATAGGTAGAGGTGCCACTGGGGAGAAAGGTGCAGGTCTCCAGGACTCGGGAAATCCACAGCCTTTGTTTCCTTTCCAAAGTCTTGGATAACCTCCTTGTCTTCTTTAGTTCTCACAACTTCTGCTACTCTTTTACCCCCTAAGAGCCCAGCATTTGTCTTTCTCTTCGACCCACAGGATAATGCCCTCTTTAAAATGAAATTATAGAAGAAAGGTTGTCTTCAGGGGGATCTGGCACCCAAAGCTTTCCCTGAAATAAGGGAACACAAAGACTTGTCAATCTTTCTTGAATCAGGAGTCGGGTAACAGAAGGGGAGAGCAAAATCCAAATAATATTTAAATAGATTCTCCTGTGTGACATTTGACACATGTAATATTTAACATGATGATGGTATTAAAATAGGAAACTTGTTTAGTCCTTTGTTTATTTGGAAAGTCATTCCCTAATGTCATGTTGTTTTATATACATTTGATCTCAATATTATCATCAAGGAGTTAACCTTTCCAATGAACAAACTCACCCCGCCCCCTTCATCTCTCCTCATTTCTTATCTTGCAGTAGGTAGAAGAGAAAGAGGCCTGCATTCGTTCTCCAGGCCATGGAGGATAGCAATAGAAATTTGTTCCTTAAATAGAACAGTGGTTTTCAAAGTGTACTAGCAAGGTATTTGAAATTGTCCAAGTAGAGAGAGGGACACCAAGTGTGCAAGGCTCTGGGGACGCCTATCCCCACTTTAATTACACCAGCTGTGCTTTGTTTTTGCTTTTCTAAAAACTTATGTATTCAATTCTATATAAAATGTTGGTTTAAAGAAGGATTCCATTGCTATAAAAAGTTCGAGAATCATGGAATATGTGCAAGTATATGCCTACAACACTGGAAATTCCCCAGTCTTTTGCATTAAAGGTCTGCCTCTTTTAATATAATTTTATGCTATAGAAAAAAACTTTCCCCTTTATATTCTCCGTTGCTTTATCAGTTACATGTGAAGCTTCCCAAGTGATAGGCCAAATTTAGGGGACAGTATTGTATGATTCATTTAGACTCTCAGTTTCTTTTCTGGTTAATAGGATATCTGTTGTGGGTGGTGGTTGAAAATCTTGATGCTTGCTATACTGAAATTGTGAGTTCTTGTTAGCCACCATCACTCAGCCTGAATGTTCACTGTACACAGCAATATAGAAGGCATTAAGTAGCTCCAACTGAATAATGTTCACATTAACCAGAATTTTAAAAACTCTTTGTTGATAATATTTTATGGTTATATTGATCATCACATACATTTATTTCTAAGTGCTGGTTGTTTTTAAAGAGTTTAATGACAAATTACTCAACTGTAGTAACAAATTATTCAGAGGATTTTATAATTCAACACAGACAACAGTATGTGAAAATAATTTTTAAATGGTTAACTTTATTTTATGTCTCGCCAAATAACATATGTCATATATGCTGTAATGTTCATTGAAATTAAAGATTCCATGAGACAAGTTTAAATTGTTCATACTAAATATTTTGTAATGACATTTTAATCTTAGCATACTACATTTTTGCTTGTTGAAAACATAGTTGAGTAAAATTATTCCAGTGTCAGACATTTTTAGTAACACAGTCGCTTAGCTTTCAGAACGGAAAGTTCCTTTTTCACCCTACTCTACTACTATTATTCTAGTATACATAGTCTTAAGAACATATAGTATCTATTGTGCAGTATAAGCATTACAATTTTTCTCCTCTATTAGTATCTAATACTAAAATTAGAGTATTCAAGTTTAGAGATGGTTTTTTCATTAGAAAAGTTTGTGCGGTCAATGCGAGAACTAGGGCTTCCAATCTTGCTCAGCCAGGACTTCCTACAAAAAACAGATAAATAAATCAAATTAGCATACAAAGTACACATGGATCAGCTAAAATGATCCCACAGTAGGTATTAATGGGAGTTTACCTTTACTAAGCAACTTTTTGCATATATGTGATATTTAAATTTGTTTACATTGTATATAGCACTCTAAGAATACCACAGAGTATAATGTGTAATTAAATATGGACAAAGAAAATCTAATAAATTAAGCACAGTCAATTCCTGATGATTTTATATTAGGGTTATCCCCCGCCCCCCAACTTAAAACACTCCAAGGCCACTGTTACCTAGCTCTTATACTCAAAATGATCAAAATATTTTTATAAGGAGCTTAGTAATAAAAACAATTTACTATTGTTTCCTCATTACTCAGCACATGGTAGATGTTTCATATATTTATATGTATGTAAATATATATATATACACACACACACACGCACACAGACATATATATGGTGAGAGAGATCCATACTAAAAGAATAAAGAAGAAACATGATTTTCCAAACACATTCAAGTAAGAAAAATTGCTCATCTACTTTTATCTATTCAAATACTGTTTCTTATCACAGATTAACAAAGCGATTGCATTAAAGGACAAGTTGAATGCTCTGAAATATTTTTCTGATTATTTAGTGCAATGTTTTATCTTATTAGTGATATCCACGTATGTAATTTATGCATTAGAGCACTTACCCAAGATGTTTCCTATATGGTTCGGGCCTATTATATATTGCTGACATCTCAGATAACACTGAGAACTTTCCAGAATCTTTCTACCTATTACTAATTAGTTGGGATGATAGATCTGTTGGGACTATGGGTTTATAAAATAGGGCTGTTTTATACAAATGATGGCTGTTATATCTGTTGCTGTTGTAGAAACATCCTATGAGTTTCCTCATATCCCCAAATTATTTCAGGTTGTGAAGCTAGGGCTGTATGCAGCTATGCAGTATGATATGTGACAATCTTATATAACTTTAGATTTAAAATATTTTTTAGGTTAGCTGAAAATTCCTCTTAATCAGGCTAGAGAAGAATTCCAATGATTCAAATTGCTATTGTGCTTTTTAACCCTTTATTTGGATCTTATTTGTGACAGTTTTACTGGCTGAGGTTAATTTAGACTTCTTTTTCTTTAGCTCAGTCAGTTGAAATCTTTAAAATGAAAATTTCATGTGTTGAAGGAAAAACTCAGTTCTTATGAAAAGGAGCTGATAGCTTCAACTTTACTAGTCACATCTTCTTGAAACCTCCTAGAAAAGAGAGACCACAAATAATACTGAAACCTAAAATTTATTAAGCACTAACAACTTTTTTATTTGAGGGTGGGGGGACAGGATCTCACTTTGTTACCCAGGCTGGAGTGCAGTGGCATGATCATGGCTCACTGCAACCTTGACCTTCAGGGCTCAAGTAATCCTCCAGCCTCAGTCCCCCAGGTAGCTGGGACTACAGGCATGCATCACCACACCTGGCTAATTTTTTTGAATTTTAGTAGAGACAAGATCTCACTACGTTGCCTAGGCTGATCTCCTGGCCTCAAGCAATCCTCCCTCCTCAGCCTCCCAAAGTGCTGGAATGACAGGTGTAAGCCACTGCACCTGGCCAAGCACTAACAATTTGTTCGGCACTATGCTAAGTTTTTTACATGTCTTTCATTCCACATATGAACCCTGTAAGTCATAGGCTATTATTGCCCCCAGTTATTGATGAGAAAAGAGAGACACTTAAGAGATAGTAACTTGCACAGGGTGGTTAGCAGAGTGGTTGTGAGGAGGATTCGGATTCTGAGTATATTTTGAAGATATCGTAAAAGTAGATTTGCTGACAGATTGAATGTGGGTGTGAGAAAAGGAGAGGAGTGAAGGATGACACCAGAGTTTTTGGTGTGAGTAACTAGTTGGATAGGGTTGTCATTTACTGAAATGGAGAGACTGTGAGAGGAGCAGATTTGGGGGAAGGGGAAGATCAGAGGCTCAGTTTTGGAATGTTACATTTGAGATGTCTGTTAGACATCCAAAGCGAGATGTTGAGTAGGCAGCTGGACCTACAAGTCTGGTTAGAGGAAATAAAATTTGGAATTTGTCAGCAGGTAGACAGTATTGAAAGCTATAAGATTGGCTGGGATCATCAAGAAAATGAATCTAGATAGAAAAGATAGGTCCAATGACTGTACTTTGGGGGTTCTCCAATGTTAAGTGCTCACGAAGCAGAGGAAGAACCAGAAAAGGAGGAGAATAAAGCATCCAGTGAGGTATGAGAAAAACTGGTGCCCAGGGAGCCCAATCAAGCCCTCAGGAAGTAGAGAGGGATCCACCAGGCCGATGCTCCTGGCAGGGCCAGTGAGGTGAGAAATGAGAACTGGCCATTGTGTTTAGCCATGTGGATGTCACCAGTGACCCTGGCAGGAGCAGTTGTGGTGGCATGAAAGCCATATTTGAATGGGCTCAAGAGAATGAGAAGGGAGAAAATGAAACCATGGAATCCGAGACTAGGACTACTGGGCAATGGAACTGCAATGACTAATCCACCTGAGCTGATAACTCAGTGTATTGACCTAGTTGAGATACCTGCCTGTATCTTGTCCTCAACATCAGGGACTTCTTCCCCAGCCGAAAGTACGGCCTGGAGCAATCTATGCCACTGATGGGGCAGATGGTCATGGTGTTGGGAGGCTGGGCTCTGCTTCCTCTGGGGGAGGATGGCCACTTTGTGTCATGGCTTCATATATGCTTCCCCTATTGCTAGGAACCACTCTGCTTGATCTGCCTCCTCAGTTAGGAGTGTTCTGGTCACCTGTCACTTGGCAGGCCCTGAGACCTCACTCTCAAGTGGTGTTTTTGCAGTCAGCCTTTGGTAAGTGTGGCTCAGGTCTAAAGATGGCAGAACTAAGAGTTATCCAAGCACAAAAATAGTCACAAAATTTCACAAAATTTATGGCTGATGAGAATGTGTGTGAAATATACATATATACGTGTATGTATACATATACAGACACGTGTGTATGTATACATACATATAAAATCACTCACCCTTAGTGTCAGAGTCACATAATTAAACAGTACTAGTTAATACAATTCAATAAATATTTAAGTAGGACTTTACGCAAGTCATTCTAGATACTGGAGGGCATACATAGAGATTTAAAATGGAATTCCTTCCCTCAGTAACTTACATTCCAATAGAAGAGTCTGGAGAATAATAAAAATGGCCATAATGTTAAGGCAGAATATGATGGGCAATGTGATTTATATTATACAAAGGGAGAAGGGAATTGGGGGGTTAACCTGGTCGAGGTTCTCACAGACATCTTTGTGACAGCAATGGCATTTGAGCTAAGTTTTAGAGAAGATATTAGTGTTTTTCCCCCAAATCTTAGAATGGGAAATGCCAGTTTAAGCATGACAGAAAACCAAGAAGCATAGGAAAAATGTTGGTAATGTTAGCAAATTTTAAAAATTCAAAACACTTGAATGACTGGAAGAAAGTCTTAAAGCCAAACAAACAGCAAACTGAAGAAACTTATTTGCAACTTTCTTACTATACAAATGGTACTTGAAAATTAATATACGTATGGTATATGGTATATTACCAATACGTATGGCTGTGCAATAGAAAAATGTGCAAATAACACAAGCAAATGAAAGGGAAAGAAATATAAATAGCCAGTAAATAATATGTAAAAACATTCTTACTCATACGCATAATTTTTAAAAATACAAATAAAGCAAGAATAAGCCACCATCTGTCACTTATGGAATGGTAAGATTTAAAAACTTGATAACATCCAGTAGTGGCAGTTAGGGTGTAGTTAGGCAATGTAGAAAAGAGGCACTTTTCTACATTGGTGATGGGAGTGCAAATTTGTACAGCTTTTTGAAAGGGCAACTTGGTACTACCTAACAAATTATTAAATGTTCTCATCTTACAAACATACTGTCATAAGGAGGGTACCCTGGGATTCAGGCTCTGAGATGATTAGCATGAAGTTAATTAGGGAGTGCTGTCAGGTTTAACAACTTGTGGAAGGCAAGGAAAGGAGACAAGACTGGACTGAGGGAGAAGTTGGGCAATGATGCAGTCTCAATGAAGACCTTGGCCAAGACTTAAGGAGCTCTGAAACTGAGAAGACCCTTCAGAGTTGTCTCAAGTTAAGGTGAGAAGGCTGGTCTTTATATTCCCCACATTAACCCAGTCGTTAGAGGAGAGCTGCCCAGGGAAGAATACGTGAACTTTAGTGAGGTTACTTTCTTCTGCTGAGGCAATTCCTGAAGAAGGCTGATGGCTAAGGGCCATCTTCCAGCAGCACTCCTGGCATCTAGGGGACTGAATCCTTCAGTCTTGAAAGGGAATCCGAGTGGTAGATCAGTGTCCTTTACACATACTCTCATAAGTAGCCAAAGGGAATGAATTGAAGATTCGAGCAAATGAGTGGTAATTGATGGAACAAGGCCCAGAGCAGTCAGAAGAAACAGGATCAAGAGATGAGTAGACTCATTTGGTATAGAAAAGAGGACACATTTTCTCTGTATGGAAGAGAAGACAGTAGATTTTAAAAACTGGAGAGCAATTTGTATAGGAAGAGGCATTCACATGAGATAGCTTCCATTTTCTCAGTGTGTGGGAGATAAGGTAATTTACTGAGAATAAGTGGGGTAGAGGAAGAGTTGAAGGATTGAATAAAGTGAAAAGGTGTAATAATCGCTAAAAGAGTTGACAAATGTTAAAGGAATTGTGAAAGAGCAATGAGGATCCTTAAAGTTAGTCTAGGTGACCAGGGACCTGCAAACACACCTGCCTGCAATGCAGTGTGTTCTTCAGATGCCTGTCCTGCAAGCGGGGTCCAAACCAGTGGGGCTTGGGATCAATGCCTGGGCCAGAGTTTTTTCAGTAGGGACAATCCATTTCAGAGGGCAGATTTAACAATTCAATCAGATGTTTCCTGGAGTGGGTGAAGGAGTATGAGCCTCCCTATCCACCAATCTGCAATGGATTTCTCTTTCACCCTACTGCTGAGCTGTGGTCTTAGGCTTTTTTTTTTTTTTTTGAGACAGAGTCTTGCTCTGTCACCCAGGCTGGAGTGCTATGGTGCAATCTCGGCTCACTGCAATCTCCACATCCCAAGTTCAAGCAATTCTTCTGCCTCAGCCTCCTGAGTAGCTAGGATTACAATCATGCGCCGCCATGCCCAGCTAACTTTTGTATTTTTAGTAGAGATGGGGTTTCACTGTGTTGGTCAGACTGGTCTCAAACTCCTGACCTCGTGATCTGCCCGTCTCGGCCTCCCAAAGTGCTGGGATTACAGGAGTGAGCCTCCGCAACCAGTCGTCTTAAGTTTTCTAGGGTGACCATTGCATCTGGGAGCCTCTGATGTTGGTATCTTGATATCTTTTCCCTTGGACTGGTCATCTTCTCCAGGCAAGATACACCCTATTTCCTGCCTAGAAGCTATGCGTCTGGTTATATGTGCCCTGAGAATCTGGGAAGAAGGTTAAGGCCTCAACATGTAGGGATCAACTTTTGATAAATCCCTGTCTTCAGCACTGCATCATTTTCTTAACTGTGTCTATAAAAATGAAACTCTGGCTGGGTGTGGTGGCTCACACCTGTAATCCCAGCACTTTGGGAGGCTGAGGCAGGTGGATCAGTTGAGGTCAGGAGTCCAAGACCAGCCTGGACAACATGGTGAAACCCCATCTCTACTAAAAAATATAAAAATTAGCTGGGAATGGTGGTGTGCACCTTTAATTCCACCTACTCAGGAGACTGAGGCAAGAGAATCGCTTGAATCTGGGAGGCAGAGGTTGCAATGAGCCGAGATCGCGCCACTCCACTCCAGCCTAGGTGACAGAGTGAGTGAGACTGTCTCAAAACAAATGAACTCTGGCTTCTGCCTGAGCAGGCAGGGCAGCTGCTCTCCTGTTTGACATGGGGGACAACTGCTTAGTAAGCAGATTTGGAATCAGTACTCTTATTTTTAGCCCCACCTTCATGCCCACTTCCAGTTGCCTGAGCCTTGAGGGATTTCCACTGTGTTAACTGGACCATTTCTCTGTTTTGGAAGCCTGTAATGCTTACAATCAAATTTGCACTACCACCTGCTCATGTGTTTTCTAGTTTCCAAAGTTTTATTGCTGTAGCTTTATCTCCCATTATTTGTCCTTGTGGATGTTTTTAAGGGTTTTTAAAAACCATTTTTACTGATATTTAAGTAGGGTTGAGGAGGGAGCAGAGGCAAATGCATGTGTTCAAAATATGCCATCTTTATATGAAAGTATGGCTTTATCCTTTATATTTAAATCTTTCATACATCTGGAATTATGTGATTGCCTTATATGAAAAAGATATCTTAATTTTGAATAGACATTTCCCCCAGCATCTTTTACTAAATAATTTATCCTTTTCTACAGTTTCCAAATGTAACTGTTATCTTACACTAAATTTGTGCATATGCCTGAGACTGTTTATAGGCATTCTATTTGACCCCATTGATATGTTAATCCCTAAACCAGTACCAAAGTATTCTAATTATTATAGTTTTAGAATATATTTTAATGTCCATTAGTCCCTGTACCCTCACCTCATTATTCTTCTAGTTTTAAATGTCCTTTTTTGTGTCATACATTCTATTAGAGTTTAGTATAACTTTATCCAATCTTTTCACATCCCCCTTTTTATAAAAAATTTATTATTATTATTATTATTATACTTTAAGTTCTAGGGTACATGTGCATAACGTGCAGGTTTGTTACGTATGTATACTTGTGCCATGTTGGTGTGCTGCACCCATCAACTCGTCAGCACCCATCAACTCATCATTTACATCAGGTATAACTCCCAATGCAATCCCTCCCCCCTCCCCCCTCCCCATGATAGGCCCCAGCGTGTGATGTTCCCCTTCCCGAGTCCAAGTGATCTCATTGTTCAGTTCCCACCTATGAGTGAGAACATGCGGTGTTTGGTTTTCTGTTCTTGTGATAGTTTGCTAAGAATGATGGTTTCCAGCTGCATCCATGTCCCTACAAAGGACACAAACTCATCCTTTTTTATGGCTGCATAGTATTCCATGGTGTATATGTACCACATTTTCTTAATCCAGTCTGTCACTGATGGACATTTGGGTTGATTCCAAGTCTTTGCTATTGTGAATAGTGCCGCAATAAACATACGTGTGCATGTGTCTTTATAGCAGCATGATTTGTAATCCTTTGGGTATATACCCAGTAATGGGATGGCTGGGTCATATGGTACATCTAGTTCTAGATCCTTGAGGAATCGCCATACTGTCTTCCATAATGGTTGAACTAGTTTACAATCCCACCAACAGTGTAAAAGTGTTCCTATTTCTCCACATCCTCTCCAGCACCTGTTGTTTCCTGACTTTTTAATGATTGCCATTCTAACTGATGTGAGATGGTATCTCATTGTGGTTTTGATTTGCATTTCTCTGATGGCCAGTGATGATGAGCATTTTTTCATGTGTCTGTTGGCTGTATGAATGTCTTCTTTTGAGAAATGTCTGTTCATATCCTTTGCCCACTTTTTGATGGGGTTGTTTGTTTTTTTCTCATAAATTTGTTTGAGTCCTTTGTAGGTTCTGGATATTAGCCCTTTGTCAGATGAGTAGATTGCAAAAATTTTCTCCCATTCTGTAGGTTGCCTGTTCACTCTGATGGTAGTTTCTTTTGCTGTGCAGAAGCTCTTTAGTTTAATGAGATCCCATTTGTCAATTTTGGTTTTTGCTGCTGTTGCTTTTGGTGTTTTAGACATGAAGTCTTTGACCATGCCTATGTCCTGAATGGTACTACCTAGGTTTTCCTCTAGGATTTTTATGGTATTAGGTCTAACATTTAAGTCTCTAATCCATCTTGAATTAATTTTCGTATAAGGAGTAAGGAAAGGATCCAGTTTCAGCTTTCTACTTATGGCTAGCCAATTTTCCCAGCACCATTTATTAAATAGGGAATCCTTTCCCCATTTCTTGTTTCTCTCAGGTTTGTCAAAGATCAGATGGCTGTAGATGTGTGGTATTATTTCTGAGGACTCTGTTCTGTTCCATTGGTCTATATCTCTGTTTTGGTACCAGTACCATGCTGTTTTGGTTACTGTAGCCTTGTAGTATAGTTTGAAGTAGGTAGCGTGATGCCTCCAGCTTTGTTCTTTTGACTTAGGATTGTCTTGGAGATGCGGGCTCTTTTTTGGTTCCATATGAACTTTAAAGCAGTTTTTTCCAATTCTGTGAAGAAACTCATTGGTAGCTTGATGGGGATGGCATTGAATCTATAAATTATCTTGGGCAGTATGGCCATTTTCACGATATTGATTCTTCCTATCCATGAGCATGGTATGTTCTTCTATTTGTTTGTGCCCTCTTTTATTTCACTGAGCAGTGGTTTGTAGTTCTCCTTGAAGAGGTCCTTTACATCCCTTGTAAGTTGGATTCCTAGGTATTTTATTCTCTTTGAAGCAATTGTGAATGGAAGTTCATTCATGATTTGGCTCTCTGTTTGTCTGTTACTGGTGTATAAGAATGCTTGTGATTTTTGCACATTAATTTTGTATCCTGAGACTTTGCTGAAGTTGCTTATCAGCTTAAGGAGATTTTGGGCTGAGACAATGGGGTTTTCTAAATATACAATCATGTCATCTGCAAAGAGGGACAATTTGACTTCTTTTCCTAACTGAATCCCCTTGATTTCTTTCTCTTGCCTGATTGCCCTAGCCAGAACTTCCAACACTATGTTGAATAGGAGTGGTGAGAGAGGGCATCCCTGTCTTGTGCCAGTTTTCAAAGGGAATTTTTCCAGTTTTTGCCCATTCAGTATGATATTGGCTGTGGGTTTGTCATAAATAGCTCTTATTATTTTGAGGTATGTTCCATCAATACCGAATTTATTGAGCGTTTTTAGCATGAAGGGCTGTTGAATTTTGTCAAAAGCCTTTTCTGCATCTATTGAGATAATCATGTGGTTCTTGTCTTTGGTTCTGTTTATATGCTGGATTACGTTTATTGATTTGTGTATGTTGAACCAGCCTTGCATCCCAGGGATGAAGCCCACTTGATCATGGTGGATAAGCTTTTTGATGTGCTGCTGAATCCAGTTTTCCAGTATTTTATTGAGGATTTTTGCATCGATGTTCATCAGGGATATTGGTCCAAAATTCTCTTTTTTTATTGTGTCTCTGCCAGGCTTTGGTATCAGGATGATGTTGGCCTCATAAAATGAGTTAGGGAGGATTCCCTCTTTTTCTATTGATTGGAATAGTTTCAGAAGGAATGGTACCAGCTCCTCCTTGTACCTCTGGTAGAATTCAGCTGTGAATCCATCTGGTCCTGGACTTTTTTTGGTTGGTAGGCTATTAATTATTGCCTCAATTTCAGAGCCTGCTATTGGTCTATTCAGGGATTCAACTTCTTCCTGGTTTAGTCTTGGAAGAGTGTAAGTGTCCAGGAAATTATCCATTTCTTCTAGATTTTCTAGTTTATTTGCGTAGAGGTGTTTATAGTATTCTCTGATGGTAGTTTGTATTTCTGTGGGGTTGGTGGTGATATCCCCTTTATCATTTTTTATTGCGTCTATTTGATTCTTCTCTCTTTTCTTCTTTATTAGTCTTGCTAGTGGTCTGTCAATTTTGTTGATCTTTTCAAAAAACCAACTCCAGGATTCATTGATATTTTGGAGGGTTTTTTGTGTCTCTATCTCCTTCAGTTCTGCTCTGATCTTAGTTATTTCTTGCCTTCTGCTAGCTTTTGAATGTGTTTGCTCTTGTTTCTCTAGTTCTTTTAATTGTGATGTTAGAGTGTCAATTTTAGATCTTTCCTGCTTTCTCTTGTGGGCATTTAGTGCTATAAATTTCCCTCTATGCACTGCTTTAAATGTGTCCCAGAGATTCTGGTATGTTGTATCTTTGTTCTCATTGGTTTCAAAGAACATCTTTATTTCTGCCTTCATTTCGTTATGTACCCAGTAGTCATTCAGGAGCAGGTTGTTCAGTTTCCATGTAGGTGAGTGGTTTTGATTGAGTTTCTTAGTCCTGAGTTCTAGTTTGATTGCACTGTGGTCTGAGAGACAGTTGTTATAATTTCTGTTCTTGTACATTTGCTGAGGAGTACTTTACTTCCAATTATGTGGTCACTTTTGGAATAAGTGCGATGTGGTGCTGAGAAAAATGTATATTCTGTTGATTTGGGGTGGAGAGTTCTATAGATGTCTATTAGGTCTGCTTGCTGCAGAGATGAGTTCAATTCCTGGATATCCTTGGTAACTTTCTGTCTCGTTGATCTGTCTAATGTTGACAGTGGAGTGTTGAAGTCTCCCATTATTATTTGTATGGGAGTCTAAGTCTCTTTGTAAGTCTCTAAGGACTTGCTTTATGAATCTGGGTGCTCCTGTATTGGGTGCATATATATTTAGGATAGTTAGCTCTTCCTGTTGAATTGATCCCTTTACCATTATGTAATGGCCTTGTCTCTTTTGATCTTTGATGGTTTAAAGTCTGTTTTATCAGAGACTAGTATTGCAACCCCTGCTTTTTTTTGTTCTCCATTTGCTTGGTAGATCTTCCTCCATCCCTTTATTTTGAGCCTATGTATGTCTCTGCATGTGAGATGGGTCTCCTGAATACAGCAGACTGATGGGTCTTGACTCTTTATCCAGTGTGCCAGTCTGTGTCTTTTAATTGGAGCATTTAGTCCATTTACATTTAAGGTTAATATTGTTATGTGTGAACTTGATCCTGCCATTATGATATTAACTGGTTATTTTGCTCGTTAGTTGATGCAGTTTCTTCCTAGTTTCGATGGTCTTTACATTTTGGCATGTTTTTGCCATGGCTGGTACCAGTTGTTCCTTTCCATGTTTAGTGCTTCCTTCAGGGTCTCTTTTGTAAGGCAGGCCTGGTGGTGACAAAATCTCTAAGCATTTGCTTATCTGTAAAGGATTTTATTTCTCCTTCACTTATGAAACTTAGTTTGGCTGGATATGAAATTCTGGGTTTAAAATTCTTTTCTTTAAGAATGTTGAATATTGGCCCCCACTCTCTTCTGGCTTGGAGAGTTTCTGCTGAGAGATCTGCTGTTAGTCTGATGGGCTTCCCTTTGTGGGTAACCCGACCTTTCTCTCTGGCTGCCCTTAAAATTTTTTCCTTCATTTCAACTTTGGTGAGTCTGGCAATTATGTGTCTTGGAGTTGCTCTTCTCAAGGAGTATCTTTGTGGCGTTCTCTGTATTTCCTGGATTTGAATGTTGGCCTGCCCTACTAGGTTGGGGAAGTTCTCCTGGATGATATCCTGAAGAGTGTTTTCCAACTTGGTTCCATTTTCCCCCTCACTTTCAGGCACCCCGATCAGACGTAGATTTGGTCTTTTTACATAATCCCATACTTCTTACAGGCTTTGTTCATTTCTTTTTCTTCTTTTTTCTTTAGGTTTCTCTTCTCGCTTCATTTCATTCATTTGATCCTCAATCGCTGATACTCTTTCTTCCAGTTGATCGAGTCGGTTACTGAAGCTTGTGCATTTGTCACGTATTTCTCGTGTCATGGTTTTCATCTCTGTCATTTCGTTTGTGACCTTCTCTGCAATAATTACTCTAGCTATCAATTCTTCCACTCTTTTTTCAAGATTTTTAGTTTCTTTGCGCTGGGTACGTAATTCCTCCTTTAGCTCTGAGAAGTTTGATGGACTGAAGCCTTCTTCTCTCATCTCGTCAAAGTCATTCTCCGTCCAGCTTTGATCCGTTGCTGGCGATGAGCTGTGCTCCTTTGCAGGGGGAAATGCGCTCTTATTTTTTGAATTTCCAGCTTTTCTGACCTGCTTTTTCCCCATCTTTGTGGTTTTATCTGCTTCTGGTCTTTGATGATGGTGACGTACTGATGGGGTTTTGGTGTAGGTGTCCTTCCTGTTTGATAGTTTTCCTTCTAACAGTCAGGACCCTCAGCTGTAGGTCTGTTGGAGATTGCTTGAGGTCCACTCCAGACCCTGTTTGCCTGGGTATCAGCAGCAGAGGCTGCAGAAGATAGAATATTGCTAAACAGCGAGTGTACCTGTCTGATTCTTGCTTTGGAAGCTTCCTCTCAGGGGTGTACTCCACCCTGTGAGGTGTGGGGTGTCAGACTGCCCCTAGTGGGGGATGTCTCCCAGTTAGGCTACTCAGGGGTCAGGGACCCACTTGAGCAGGCAGTCTGTCCCTTCTCAGATCTCAACCTCTGTGTTGGGAGATCCACTGCTCTCTTCAAAACTATCAGATAGAGTCGTTTGCATCTGCAGAGGTTTCTGCTGCTTTTGTTGTTGTTGTTGTTTAGCTGTGCCCTGTCCAGAGGTGGAGTCTACAGAGACAGGCAGGTTTCCTTGAGCTGCTGTGAGCTCCACCCAGTTCAAGCTTCCCAGCAGCTTTGTTTACCTACTTAAGCCTCAGCAATGGCAGGCGCCCTTCCCCCAGCCTCGCTGCTGCCTTGCAGTTAGATCGCAGACTGCTGTGCTAGCAATGAGGGAGGCTCTGTGGGCGTGGGATCCTTCTGGCCAGTTGTGGGATATAATCTCCTGGTGTGCGCCGTTTGCTTAAAGCACAGTATTGGGGTGGGAATTACCCGATTTTCCAGGTGTTGTGTGTCTCATTTCCCCTGGCTAGGAAAAGGGATTCCCTTCCCCCTTGTGCTTCCCAGGTGAGGCGATGCCTCGCCCTGCTTCAGCTCTTGCGGTCGGGCTGCAGCAGCTGACCAGCACCGATTGTCCCGCACTCCCTAGTGAGATGAACCCAGTACCTCAGTTGAAAATGCAGAAATCACCGGTCTTCTGTGTCGCTCACGCTGGGAGTTGGAGACTGGAGCTGTTCCTATTCGGCCATCTTGCTCCGCCCCCTCCCACATCCCCTTTTAAACCTAAAAATAATTTGAAGAGAAGTGGCAATTCTAACATTTGTCATCAAGAGTGAAAATTTTCTCCAGTTTTGCTCAAGTCTTTAAGTTTCTCTCTAAAATTTTATAGTTTGTTTAATTCAGGTCCTGTGTATTTCTTGATAAATTTATACTCAGTTATATTTTTCTTCCTATTTTGAACAAGATGCTTTTTAATCATTATGTTTTTAAACAAGATACAGGAAAACTGGTGATCTCTTATATTGTAATCAGATGCCTTACTGAACTCCTTTAGTAGTATAATAGTTTTTCTTTTTCTTGGGGTTGCTAGGTAAACCACCCCATGTATTTTTCCTGAATTATTTTCCCCAAATTCATTCTGCTAGTTCATTTTATCACATTCGCTGGACTGCATAATTTTTTTGTTTGTTCATTTTTTGTTGTTGAGAGGGGGGGTCTCACTTTGTCACCCAGGTTGGAACGCAGTGGCACAATAATAGTGCACCGTAATCTCGAACTCCTGAGCTTCAGCAATCCTCCCATCTCAGCCTCTCAAGTATCTGGGACTACAGGAATGAGCCACTATGCCTGGTTAATTAAAAATTTGTGTGTGTGTGTGTGGAGATGGAGTCTCAGTATGTTGCCCAGGCTTGTCTTAAACTCCTGGACTCAAGTGATCCTCCCACCTTGGTCTCCTAAAGTGT
The DNA here is from genome assembly GCF_047675955.1 of Chlorocebus sabaeus. Lineage (NCBI taxonomy): Eukaryota > Metazoa > Chordata > Mammalia > Primates > Cercopithecidae > Chlorocebus > Chlorocebus sabaeus. Next base: position 54,190,900 of record NC_132917.1, on the reverse strand, counting down.
TAGGATTACAGGTGTGAGCCACTGCACTCGGCCACATAATTTCAAATATCTTAGGCTATCAAGCCAGTTTGACTACTTGCCTTTCAGAAAATTTCTACAGTAAGTGTGCAAAGAAAGAAAGAAAAAATAGGAACAGTGTTCACCTACCCAAGGAGCCAACACAACCACAATACACTGCTCTGGTACCAGCATATTTTACCTATAAGTTTAATTTACTTAATAAATATTGAATGGATGGATGGGTAGGTGGATGAATTATATTTGCTTGAATGTAGCAAATGTTAATTGAAGTCTAGTATTTCTGTGGTAAATCTGAATCAGTTTTGTGTGCATGTATCTTTCAGGTATTTCTATTTAAGAAGGGTGGTCCACTGATAAGCTTACACAAACAAAACAGAAGGTTCAACTAGTAAAAATGAAAGGATAATAATGTAAACTGGAAACTTCTGTTGATAGAAGTCAGGTTGTTTGATAACCACGTGTCCCTCTTCACTCTAATATATTTTACATGCTTATGTAAAGGTTTTGAAAATGAAACTAATTTTTGTAAAGTCTATTTTTATTCCTTTACAAAAATCATATTGCTTTTAATTATGAAGTAACAATATAAGAGGAGATTTCACTATGGATGCATTTTTTCTATGTTTGATGAGGATCATAGACAGTGGTGAAGACAATTTTTTTATGGAATGGAAAAGGACAATGATCTTGGGTGTATTACTTTTAATTATCCCTCAGGCCACCTTTGCATTAATAAATAAATAAAACATGGTGCTGATAAATGTTAAATGACCAAGGAAAAATCTATTTGTGTAATAAACTAACTGTGCTATATTTTTTGTTCCTGTACAGTCAGTCACCAACTATTGGTCCCCTCAGGGTTTCCACAGCATTCTCATTCTTTAGTACAGATGGCACGTATTTAGCCATCAAATACAGTAAGCACCACACATTTTGCTTTGGAAGCCAGCAGAGAGGCCAGCTGTGGCCTTCTAAAATGCACTTAGGTTTCTACCGTTCTAGGGCCTCCTCTTTGACTGTCCCATGTGAAAATGGCCCCCACCGCTACTCTGTTGTATGCATCCTGACAGTGATCACATTCTGTAATTGCTATGTTTATGTAATTGTCTATGTGTTTATTATATGCCTCTTCCACAATATAATGCAAATTCTAAGAAGGTGGCAGGATCAGGCTGGGTGCCGTGGGTCATGCTGTAATTCTAGCACTTTGGGAAGCGGAAGCGGGCAGATCACTTGAGGCCAGGAATGCGAGACCATCCTGGCCAACATGGTGAAACTCTGTCTCTACTGAAAATACAAAAATTAGCCAGGCATAGGGGTGGGTGCCTGTAATCCCAGCTACTTGGGAGGCTGAGGTACGAGAATTGCTCGAACTGGGGATGCGCAGGTTGCAGTGAGCCGAGACCATGCCACTGCACTCCAGCCTGGGCGACAGAGAGAGACTCTGTCTCACATACACACAGAAAGAAGGTGGCAGGATTGGTCTTACTATTAGATTCCCAACAGCTAGCGTGATGCCTGCTGATAGTGGGTACTCAATAAATACATATTCATAAATATGTACAATTATAGGTCAATTACAAATAAAATAAAACTTAAAAAAGAAATATCCCCCGACCCCGAAGAAATAAATGTATATTGAATGAATGAGCCTTTGTCATCTGCCTGCCTTCTTCAGGTCTACAGCTTCCATGCGTGGTAGGAGGGCGATTTCTAGGCACCTATACCGTCCACACACAGAAAGGAACCCTGAATGCTACTTTTTAACTCTTTGATTTTTATCTCACAAAAAACAAAACCCTCACTTTTTAAAATACTCTGCAAGTTAGAGAAATATTTGCTCTTATTACAGAAACTCATAAAATATTTTATTCATGGTAGTCCCTTCTGAAGTACACAAGCAATAACTATATTCTTGCTCTTAAAGGACATTGGAGACCTATGGATTCAGGGACCTAGTGACCAGAATAGAAGCAGGTGAACCAAGATTACTTGTGCAATTGGTTCATTTATCTGTGCCAGCCCCCAATATTATTGCATGTTTTTGTGCTTGTGAGTTTATTCATTACATAAATATACATGGTAACTGGCTTTACCCAGAGTTCAAGGTAATTCTTACAACACCACAGGAGGGCCAAGTCCATCCTGCAAGCCGAGTCACATGACATTCCATCAGCTTCTGTCAAGTCCAGTGCACAGCTGTATATGCTCAACTATATAGTATAAAAATCCTTAGACATTTTTTCTTAGTATCTCAAAGATGTGCAAACATCTATTGTACTTATTGTATTAACTCAGGATATTTTACTCCTTTTTTTTTTTTTTTTTTTTAAAGAGACAGGGTCTTACTTTGTCACCCAGGCTGAAATACAGTGGTATGATCATGACTCACTCTGGCCTCAACCTCCTGGGCTCAGGGGATCTGCCCGCCTCAGCTTCCAGAGTAGCTGGGACTATAAATGTGTGCCACCACATCTGGGTAATTTTTAAAAAATTTTTTTTGTAGAGATGGGATCTCACTATGTTGCTCAGGCTGGTCTCAAACTCCTGGCCTTACGCACTTCTCCCACCTCAGCCTCCCAAGAGCTGCAATTACAGGAGTGAGCCACCACGCCCAGCCTCAAGATTTTTAAAGAGGAGAATCCTTTCTTTCAACATAATCTTGCACAAAGGCTTCATACTTACAGTAGACAAGTTTTTCTCTGAAGCAAGGGAATGGTTGGGGGCATATGTGTGTACTCGTGTGTATGTCCACCTGCAGATACCACCCCGCCTAGCCCTCTTGCTTCTCCAGTTGTACTGCAAGCACCTCTGAGGAATCCCAAGGGTTCTGAGGAACTCCATTTGAAAACTGCCCTATTAATCTAACACTAAGCAAAAATATAGTGGAGTGGAATATATGAAGAATTCACCCTGTGTAGAAATGGAAATCAACATAGGACTGTCTTTTCTATAATTCGAGTCAGTATTTCCTGTGTAGTAAGCTCTTGGGGTAACATTAAAAATTCCATTTAATATCCTTGTCTGAAACAGAGGTGAAATTAAAGCACTAGAAAGCTAACACTATCAATAATTCATAGTAGTTCTATTTCCTGGGACTAAAGTGGGGTGGCATAATCCTTTCAGATGTCTCTTTAGCACCAGTATAAAATGAAGACTACAGCAAGAAAGGAGACAGTGAAAGAAAAAAAAAGACAGATAATGAATTAAAAGCTAATGTGATGCATGTTGGAAAATACTGAGTTGCCTGTCAATTTCAAGCTTTTAAACCAGCATTAATAATGGAAGGATAATGGATAATATATAAAATTTTTGCCATTCTCCTTTCTTTAACAAGTTTCCTTATTCAGTTACATGTGGGCAAATAATACCATAGACTCCTTTATTATCAAATGTTTTAATGTCTGAAATATTTGTCAGATATGTAGCCCACGATTAGTGAGTTCAGTGATTATCCAGGGAATCCTAGAGCATCCATAATTAACCTAAGACCCAGATTCCTCATTTTTAAAATGATGATACTGCTACTCAACCCACTGAACTATTGAAAGGATTAGAGAGAATGTATGTAAATCACTTAATGCAACATCTGGTCATTAATAACTATGATTACAGTGTAATTATTTTCTGCCTTTGCCAAAGATGGTAGACAGCCTGTTTAGCAAGCTCTGTGACCCTCAGAGTCACATACTTCCAGTGCATCTCCACTAGTAAGACCTGTTGGTCTTGGCAGAGGTGCTTCTCATCTTGCAGTGGAAAATGACCCATCATTCAACCTCCTCGGCTGGGTGAGAGTCTGGAAGAGCCACTGAGGTTTGAGCTATGCCCAGGATTCTGAGAACCAGTTAATTGAATCAAAGGGCCTGGGAGCAGAGACGGCAGAACAAGTGAGGGGATGACTATAACCTGTAACTTCCCTGCCGCACCACAGCTTCTGGGTCAACACAGTGACAGATATCCTCTTCTTTCTGTTTTATTTGGTGGAACAGAATAGGTGCTGGCACAGTGGTAATGGATGGAAGTAGACTTTGGAGTCAGTGTGCTTAGGTGTGAGTCCAGCTACTACTTCCTGGTTGTATTGGACAAGTTTCTTAAACTCTTAGTGCCTCATCTGTAAAGTGAGGAGTATACTGCCTACCTCACAGAGAGTTGCTGTGAGGATTAAATAAAATAATCTGTACAGTGTTTAACACTGTATCAGGAAAACAGTAAATGTTCAATTTTAAGCTAATGTCAGGGTATAGTCAGGGTACAGTAGCAGGTAGCTGAAACCACCTTAGCTACTTTAGAATGGAATTTAATATAGGGAATTAGGTACTTACAAAATAATTGGAAGAACTGGAATAAAAAATCTAGATTGGGCCTGTTGGAGCAACTCTGCAGAATTGACTGCTAAAGTATAAATGTTAAAACTGTGATTCTCATACAAGTATAAAATGACAAGTCACAAATATTTAATACACTAACTAATAAGGGAATCTGTAAGATGTTAAGTCCAGTTCAAAGGAGAATTCAGAGATACATACACAATCAGAAATGTTTAAATCAACTGGTTAATAGATGCAAAACTGGCGAAAATTCTACAGGACAGCACTGTCTGACTGAACCATAATGCAAGCCTCATCTGTAATTTAAATTTTCTAAGAGTCATATTTTAAAAAGTAAAAATAGTTAAAATTAATTTTAATAATATATCTTTATTATTAATTTAACCCACTCTATCCAAGATATAATTACTTGAAGATGTAATCTATATAATACATAACATTTCATATTGAGTCTTTGAAATATGGTAGATATTTTATACTTATAAGACATCTCAATTCAAACTTGCCACATTATAAGAGTTCAATAACTACATAACTAGTAGCTTTATTATTAGACCATGTAGCTTTAAGGCAGTAAAAATAATGTTTGGGATTATCTTTTCTTCAGGGCAAAAATCAATTTTATATCTACCAAAAAAAAAAATTTGTTTTGCTATAGATAAGAATTGTTTGTGGCTAGTCCTGCTGGTAATTTCAGCACTTTGGGAGTCCAAGAAAAAATCAATTTTATATCTACCCCCCAAAAAAAATTTTGTTTTGCTGTAGATAAGAATTATTTGTGGCTGGTCCTGCTGGTAATTTCAGCACTTTGGGAGTCCAAGGCAGGAGGATTGCTTGAGCCCAGGAGTTTGAGACCAGCCTGGGCAACAGAATGAGATCCTGTTTCTTTAAACATTCAAATAAAATTAAAAAGTAAAAAACAAAACTATTTGGATTTCTATAGCTTGCTGCAAATAAATTTCTACCTTACAGAGTTGTAAAATAGTGTAGTTAATAGGAAGTCACCAGTGCACACCCCTGTAGAATTAGAAAATTCCTAAAGTTTCTACCAGACAATATTAGAATTCTCCTGGAAGACACTCCCGATCTCTATGATCCAGTTTCAAGCCTTGGACAATTTTTCCTGATAGGCCTTTTAGGGGAATCAGGAGACTGCCAGGAAAAATATTGAGTTTATGAATATACTACCCTATCAGTCCAGATATCAGGAAGGCACCAACAGAATTGTTGGCCCCAAAGCCACATGGGTAGATCCTCACACCAGCTAAATGGATGCCTCAGGCACTGCTGCCTCTCTGTCCACTGAACTCGGTTCCAAATTCAAATTTCACAGGAATACCTCTGATTAATAATGACTAAATCGTATTTGAGACCCTTGCTGCAAAGGCAGTCAGCAAATGTAGCTCCTAGCTCTCCAGTGTCTGCAGTACATGAAAGATCCCAGAAGGAGTTTGGAATAGAGGTCGACCAAGCCAATATACCACATCTTCTGCAGCCATTATTCAGTTAAGAGCTTCATGAAATTCTTCACTCTGGGATTCAGAGGAATTATATTTTTTGGCTGGTCTGTATGGTGTCCACACTTATGTGGACCCTTTCTGATAGGGTTCTCAGCACTAGAACAGCATCCCGAGGAACACTAACATTGAAGGGTCAGGTGCAGAAGGAGAAGGCAACAGAGGACGTGTAGAAGGCATGACCAGAGAAGAGGGAGATGATAGCCACCAGTGTGTGCTGTTAGGAAAACCCAAGGTATGAGGTATTTTAAGAAGGGAGCAGTCAGTGTCCAAACGCTGCTGGGACCCAGGTAAAATAACTGAAAAGTGCTTTGGGGACCTCAGCAAGCTCAACTTTAGTGAAGTGGTGGGGGTGGAAGCTAGATTTGCATGGTTTTAGAGTGAGGGGGAAGTGAAGAATCAGAGACAGCAAGAATAGATCATCTTTCGAGCTGTCTGCCTGTGAAGGAGAGAGAGCAGCTGTATTCATCTTTATGGTTCTGTTCTTGGCAAGGCAAGCCTGCCGAGATTTTGAATTCAATGCCTTCCAATATTTACGAGTGCCTTTGTCTCAGAAGAGCAATATTTGAGGAAGATTGCTTTAAGGACGCCCAGTCTGGGATGTTCTCTCTTCCAGTTATGTTAAAATCGACTCCTACGTGAAGGCAAATGAAAAATGAGTTGGCCAGACACGCCTGCGTTTTCACCCTCACCCTGACCTCTCCACCTCCCCGCAAAAATGCTCCTAAACAAATTGAGTTGGGGCTGGGGGATGCCGTTAGCTGATAGAGAACCACTAGATAATTTACTGCCAAACTGTGGCCCACTCATAGCAGAGGTCATTATTTTAGGCATCACTTAAGCCTTGTTCCTGGCTCTATTTTATGTCCCCACCCTTGTTTGTATCCCTTTTCCCTTTTAAATGTACACGCTCTTGTTTAATACACGCTTACAAATCACTTTAAATCCTGCTGGGAACACAGGGAGGCACAAACATAAGAAACTGTGTGTTTTCCCTGCTTGCTGATACTCTTTCTTTGATTTTATAATGCAAATAGTAGGGGTGGGGGAAGAGATTTATTAAAGGAGTTTTGCTTTACAGCCGACTTAGATAGATACCTTTTCATTAAAGTGAGGCATGCAACGTTCTATGGTCATAAAAACCATGTCTTCAACGCATCAGTCTCTGTGGCCATGGACTCGGGGACCAAGCCAGGCAGCCGGGGCCTCACCCGGGGAAGCTTCAGGCTGGGGGCGGGCACCCACCGGCTCCAACCTCTGTGCAGAGGGGAGAGTGCACGGCCTCAAAGGGAAATTCATAAAGCGTCGCCCTGACAGCCCTGATTCAATTTGTGCACAATTGAGTCAAAAGAATAGTGCGAAGGTGAGATGGAAAGGCGGTTAACGATACAAGAACCGCTAGAAGAAGAGATGTGCTAGACGGAAAAGGAGAAGCAAAAATTACATTTTAATGGAAAGACGACTGTTCGGCTGTGTGTTAGATGCTGGCGGTGTTGAGCATATTACATGTGGTTAACCCTGAAGATGGGGGCTCTCAGAATGCCTTGAAATATTTGACAAGAATCAAAAATAATGAAGCCCTTCTTTATGGACATGTCTCATCATAGGGAAATGGCTATCTTTTGAACCTCCTAGGATTTATTTTTTTTTTAGATTCTCCTATGTGACTCAGTACATAGGAGGCTCATGATGGGAGGTAAGAATGCCATAGTAATGTTTTAGTTCGTAGGTGGCTGCCTGTAAATGGCACTTTTATATGATAATATTTTCAAATTTTTTTGGCACAAATGTGTTAAATGCTCACAAAAATGCAGTCTGTTATGTAGACAGAGATGATCATAAAAAACGTTTTCCTTTTTGTACTCATAAAAATATGCCAGCATATTTTTTTTTTTTGCAAAAATGTAAAACAAAATAGAAGGTGAGGAAAAAACATGTATCTTCGTAACAATCACTGCAGGTTATAAAACAAAGTCATTGCTGAATCCCAATAAAGGTGTTTCTGCCTGGATTTTGAAAACTAAAATTGGGTATAGAATTGTCACCCTAGTAACAAAGAATTTAAACAGCGTGGGCCTGTTGGTTGACTTAAATCTGCTGTACTTTTCATAAATAAGTTATTAACAGCTTGGTGAATTTTTGACAAATAAGAGGACATCATCAATATATCTAAGTTGCCTATCTAGTAGGAGGTGACAAAGTAGAAAGAAGGAAGGATGAGAGGCTGAAAGGGAGAGGAGAGAAACATTTCATGGAAGAGGTTGAGAGACATGTAATTTGACTCTAAGGTGTGCTTAATTTTGCTGACACCATTAATGATCAAAGAATATCTAGCAAGCAGAATCAAAATATAATTTAACTTCATTATATTATATCTCCTTCTTTTGAATTGAAAGCTACTTATATAATTGATAACTGTCATTCTTTAGTTTTCCAAATGACTTTTAGATGATGAGGTGGCTCTATCTTGGGATATAAACCCAAACTCACCTGAGTGATAATTTGGCTATGAATAGAATTAAAATCTGGGGTCCCAGAAGTTACAACCATGAAACTAAAGCCGGTAGGTGGGTCCTGCTGTGGAAGAAACTGGACTCCCTGAGATTGGGTCTAGAAAGTGCAGTTTGGACTTGGCAATCATCCAAATAAGGCCTCAACCATTGGGAGCCTCTTCTAATTACATACCATTTCCTGCTACAGCTAATGTACATCACAGAAAGAAAAAAACTAGTTAGCATCTTCCTGTAGGATCCTACAAGGCACTGTTAACATCGGTGGAGCTGCCAAAGCTCTTCACTGGTCAAGGAATTGATCCTAAAAGCTTTCTGTGGAATGATCAAGTTTAGGGGAACAAACACAAGATTTCATAGGAGATCAATTTATAAACTAGAATACCATGCATCATTTATAGTAGGCAAATATATCAGCCGTTTATAACATAATTTTCCTTTTGAGGGAAATGCACTAATGAGACAATTACATTAGATTGTTCTTTGTCTAGCCTAGGTGAAACTTGGCCTAGAGAATATATATTATTAGAGTATCCTTTTCCCCAGGAAGCACTGAAGAAATAGTAATATGGCCCACCTTCTTAAAAACTACAGCACCCACTGCTTTTCACTTAACAAATCACTACCTCAGACAAGTTAATGAGGCTATCGTTTTCTTTTTAGTTGCTTTGTTCCTATATGGAGGATATGCCTTGGTCACCTCCATTATGCTGAAACACATTCCATTCAGTCTGTTCCTAGGGTAAAGAAATGGGAAAGCCTATCACTTCATCGTACTATCTTCACAGACCACATCTTAGGCAGCTTGCTGTGAAACAGGTGATTTTGTTTCCATTTTGGAAGGCAACAGGTCTGATATTTTCCCTGGATAGAGGCAAGGTGAAGGGAACAAAGCCCTCTCTAAACTGTGGCTACACGAGTGGCAGGCAAGTGCAAGAATGCCCCTTTTCCACAGAGGGAATTAACCCATAGGGAATGACTGAAAGGGTCATTATGTTCTCCAAGACAATCAAGGAAGCAGCATAGAGAGTCAACATGCTGATTAGGGAATGTTCCCATTACTATGAGTGCTGTTCAAACTACCTTCACACCTAGAGATAACAAACACTGTTTATCCTGCTTAAAGTCTGCAATTTGGGCAGGGATCAACAGGGAAAGCTCGTCTCTGCCACACTTGCCAAGAGCAGCTCTGAGGCTGAGGAATAACTGGAATCACTTACAAGTCTGGCAGGTGATGCTGGGAAAACTCAGTCAGCTGGGTTCTGCAACTGCTCCAGCTCCTCAGTCGTCTCCCTCTATCCCTACATGACCTCTTCAGCATGATGGCTTCAGAGTAGCCAGACATTTTGTGTGTTGTCACAGGGATCCAAAGGCATCTCCAGTAGGGCCAGGCAGAAACTGTACTGCCTGCTCTAACCTAGTCTTGGAAGACACTCAGTGTCACCTCTACCACATACTATGAGCTTGATGTCACTCACCAAGGCTGGCCCATGTTCAAGGGGAGGGAAATTAGATCCCACCTACTGTGGTCTGAATGTATCCCCCAAATTTCATATGTTAAAATTTAATTGCCAGTGTGATAGTATTAAGAGGTAAGGCATTTAGGAGGTAATTAAGTCATGAGGGGGAGCCCTTATGGATGGGATTAGCCACTTATAAAAAGGGCTTGAAGGAGTAAGTCTGTTCTTTCCATTCCTTCCATCTCTTCTGCTGTGAAGTGATAGAGTTAGCCCCCTCTGGAGTAAACAGAGTTCAAGATGCCACCTTGGAAGAAGAGATCAGGCCATTATCAGACACTGAACCTGCCAGCACTTTGATCTTGGACATCCAAGCCTCCAGAACTGTGGGAAATAAGTTTCTTTATACATTACCCAGTCTAAGCTGTTTTGCTATAGCAGCACAAATGGACTCACCTTTAGTGAGAATAGTGTCAAAAAATTGGGAAACATGTTTTTTAAATCACCAGGGTAATTTTATATAGTTAAATAATTATGTGATAGTATACTATTTATTTACTAAGTCATTCATTCACAAATACTTATGGAGCTTTTGCCATATACTGAACGAACATTGCTTTTTAAAGTTAAAAAATTCTAGATATTGTAGCCTGAGAAAACTCACATTTGGATAGGATTTTATGTATTGAGAAGGTTGTGTTTTGTTTTAGGCCTGTCTTTGAAAGTGCTCAAACCAGCACAAAATGTCAGATGAGGACAAATCCATGTAGAGAGGAGTATAATCTAAACAGTATAAACGGACTTTTATTAGAATTCATTTAAAACCTGAGAAAATGGAAGTATAAATCTTTAATCAGTACAATCATATTCTAGAAAAGTTATCCGTTGAGCAAAATACTATAAAAACGGATAATGTTTTCTACTAATTTTATATTTTCAGTTGCCTAGTATGTGAAAGCAGGATTGTTCTCTGATAGACATAGATGACTGTATTAGGGTTAGATTTATCTTTGAAGCACAGTAATAGTGGCTTGAAGAAGGTAGTTTACAGAGAGTCCCTGAGTTAGAATGGTTCAACTCACAATTTTTCGACTTTCTGGTGGTGCTAGCATGATAAGCATTTAGTAGAAATCTTGTTTCAAATGTTGAATTTTGATCTTTTTCCAGGCTAGCAATATGCATTGATATTCTCTCACAATGTTGGGCAGCAGCAGCAAACCACAGCTCCCAGATCATGAGGGTAAACAATGGATACTCTACAGTGTACTGCATTGCCAAAGAGTTTAGCCCAACTGTAGGGTTGGTCTTGAATGCCTGGTCTCAAGAAATCCTCCCACCTTGGCCTCCCAAAGTGCTGGGATTATAGGTGTAAGCCACTTCGTCTGGCCCTGAGCACATTTAAGGTAGGCTAGGCTAAGCTATGGCATTCAGTAGGTTAGGTGTATTAAATGCATTTCTGACTTACAGTATTTTCAACTTACAATGGGTTTATTGGTACGTAACCCTATCATAAGTCGAGAAGCATCTGTATTCCTTTATCATATAAAAGAAGCCTGAAGGTGGGCAGTCCAGAACGGGTATGACAGCTCCATACCTTCAGAGACCTTTCCAACTCACCACTCCACGATTTCTAGGATGTTATCCTCCATTCTCATCACCCAAGATGGATGCTAAAGTTCCAGTCATCACATCTGTGTTCCAGGCAGCAGGATAGAAGAAGGCAAAGAGGAGGAAAATGATGTATGTTTGCAGTATGTTAAAAAGGTTTTCTAGCAGCCGCCACACAATACTTGTGATTACATCTCATTGGCCAGAACTCAGCTGCAAAAGAGACTGAAATGTTGTCAATGTAGGCCTTATTCTGAGTGGCTATGTGCCCAGTAAAATCCCATGTATTACAGTAGAAGAAGGAGAGGATGATTACCGGAGGACAGCTAGCAGTCTCAGCCACAGGATGGAAATTGAGTGCTCTGTTTTGGGCACGATAAGCATGAGATGCTTTTTAGACACCCAAGTTAACAACAGAATTTAGGGGAGAGATTGAAACTGGAATTATAAATTGGGAACTGATTATAGAAGATATTTAGTGCCACAAGGCTAGATGGTAATACCTGGGAATAAATGGAAACAGAAGAGAAGTGGTCAGCAAGAGGAGCATCCCGCAGAATAGGCTGAGAAGATGCAGCGAGTGAGGCAGAAGGAAATCTAGGAGACCATGGTATCCTACAAACCCAGGGCTATCGTCTGAATGTTTGTGTCCTCCCAAAATTTGTATGTTGAAACCTAATTCCTAATATGTTTGGTATTAAGAGATAGGGCCTTTGGGAAGATGACAAGCTCATGAGGATTCCAATGGGACCAGTACCCTTAGAAAAGAGGGCCCAAGGGAGCTTGTCAGCCCCTTCCACCATATGAAGGCACAGCTAGAAGGCAAAATCTTCGAAGCAGAGCAGAGTTGTCACCAGACACCGAATCTGCTAGTGCCTTGATCTTGAACTTCCCAGCCTCCAGACCTGTGAGCAGTATATTTATGTTTTCTATAAATTACCCAGTTTACAGTATTCTGTTACAGCAGCCTGAAGAAACTAAGATTCTCAGCAAAGAAGGCATTTCAAGAAGGGAGTCTCAACAGTCTCATGGGCTGCTGAATGTTTAAGTAACACAGGCCAGAGAACCGATGACTGGATTTGGCAAGTCAAGGACACTAATTGAGTCTGGTTACAATGGAGAGGTAGAAAGTAAAGCCCACTAGGAGGGAATGAAGAGAAAAATAGGTGGGTGAGAAAGTAGAAACAGTCAACATAGCTTTATCAAGGAGATGTGCTGGAGGGCTGGAGATGATCTAGCTCTAGAGAATACCTTTTAAAAAACAATTGTAGATGCAAGAGCATATTTGTGTGCCTATGGGAATGATGGGATAAAAAAGGAAAAGGCGGTGATGTGGAAGAGAGCAAAAATAGAAGTAGCAAACCAGGATCCAGGGTGCAACTGAGTCACAAGAAAAGTGTACGAAAAGGAGTGACACAGAGACACACAGAGTTTAAACAGGAGAATGAAATAGGAGATAAGAATTAGATGAAGAAGTTTTTTTCTTCTTATTTCAAGAAGAAATACTAGATGAATAGATTCTAGCAGTGGAATTGAGGGGTAATAAATGTTCAAAAGACAAAGAGGATTCTCTTGAGGGCCACCTCGGATAGACTGGTGGTGGATGCCTGGGGCTGTATGTTGAGGAGACGAGTGAAACTTTGTCCAGGTTCCATGGGAGAAAGTGCAGTGATCAGTGATGTGTCCCCCAATATTCTGACCTGAATCATTTATGGAGCCTGCTTTGGCCTACAAGCATGTGGATGCTTTTTATGAGTCTGGCTTTGGCTTTTAATCCCATGGTTTTTTTTTTTGTTTTTTTTTTTTTACAAAGTTTAAATCATGTTATAAGAACTGTTATAATCTTTTCCACTTAATATAAAGATAGTTGTCACTCAGGCTGGAGTGCAGTGGCACGATCTTGGCTCACTGCAACCTCTGCCTCCATGGTTCAATCAATTCTCCTGCCTCAGCCTCCCACGTAGTTGGGATTACAGGTGTGCACCACCACACCTGGCTAATTTTGTATTTTTAGTAGAGACAGGGTTTCACCATGTTGGCCAGGCTGGTCTTGAACTCCTGACTTAAGGAGATCCACTTGACTTGGCCTCCCAAAGTGCTGGGATTACAGGCATGAGCCAGTGCACCAGGACAAAGATAGTTTTTTAATGTTAGATCAGTATCTACATTCTATATCATCATTTCAAATGCTTCTTAAGTCTTCCATTGTATGGGTAGACTCCATTGTACTTAATGAACTTCCTATTGTTGGAAATTCAAGTTGTTCTAATTGTTCATTAATTATAAATGTTAAAATATACTTATATATTTACTTGTAAAACTCCTAATATATTACATCTACTTTATGATCTAGAAGGCACTCTGAAGTCGTGGTTTAAAACCATGGGCTGTTGAGTCAGAGCCAGACCTCTAGGATTCTAAATCTGAATCTCAGTGTCTTCATCTGAGTAAAATGGGTTTAATAACATTTCTACCTTACAGGAGTGTTGTGAAGATGAAAGGAGTTAATATATATAAAGCTCTACACACAGTCTTGAGGCATGGAAAGCATGCAACAAAAGCTAGCTCGTACAACTGAAGGGGCTCATGTCTACCCATCTCTGCCCTCAATGCTCAGCCCAGGGGTTGACAAGGTGTTCAACGAATTGCTTGTTGAATGAGTGATTTGTATAAGATCTTGGTAACAATATTAAAAGGTTATAATCCTAGTCACAGAGCTAGGTCTAAATTAGAACTCTTTAATCAAAATCTTGAGGCAAGATATTTATATCTAACAGGAATTGTATATGTATGATAATTGGGGTAAGTTTCATCTTTTTGTTTATTTTCAATTGTTTGTGCGGTAGGATAAAGCCCAAAATGTGTAATAAATCACTGAATTGAAAACACCACTGTGCAAAATATAAAAAAGATTTCAAATCAACCATGCTGTCATCTTTAATTTGTGAACGTTAGAAATAATTATTTTTATTCTTTAAATTATTAACTAAAACAATATTTGATCATTGTAAAACTTCAAACAGGATATACAGGAAGCAGGAAGTGAAAGCTCTCCTTTCTCATCTCCCAGCCCCACTCTTAGATATGGTCACTCTTTGAAGGTGTATTCTTTCACACCTTTCCTGTGCATATACAAGTATACACATAGCTACCTGTGAATATGTCCATACAGAGGATAATCAGCATTTAATTATAAGTCACACAGTTCTACTTTCATATTTAAGGAAAAAAATACTTCTAAACAATTTCCATCAGAAAAGATTGTCACTAGTCTGGTGTTTTTATCTATTAAATCTTTGTTTCTAGTGATTTCCCCAGGAGTGAGTGGTTCATGGTAGTTGGCTAACCATGTAAGAGTAAGCCAAATGTTTTTGTTCTATTAATAAGGAAGTGATTAAATATTTGGTGCTTTTTCTTAAACCTTCATAGGAATAGATGGAGAAAAACATGTGACCTGAACTAAGATCAAATCAGGCAGAACTGTGTTCCAGGTCAGAAACAGTTTCAGGATCTTGACATTTGACCACAAGGGCCATCTGCTTAGAGCAGGGCAGAGCAAAGCAAAGTGTGGAGCAGGGTGAGGACACAAAGGAGGAGTGGATGAGAGGTTGGAAATTGTCTGAAAACATTAAAGCTGATTTTAGTTTTCCATCGTCCGTGATGGTGGGATTTGGTGGTCATTTGTTGTTTAAGTTATTTAAAGTCCCCCAATCCCTAACCCCAACAGGTACAGGAGTGCAAATAATATTTTTATTCTTTGACGGATTTGGAGAACTTGTATATTCTTCTGTTGTTATTTCATGAGAGATTTTAATTTACTATTTGAGTCAAATGTTTGAGGCAAAAAAAAAAAGTAACGTATATTTCACTACCAAGAGAACTGGTGTCTCCTGGGTAATGAATTATGAATAACAACATATGAAATAAATAGCAACAGTCACTTTGGTTCCTTTCTGGAAGAATATAGGATATAAGTAAGTGTATACTTGAAAAAATGAAAATAAACAGTAATGATGCTTGCTAATTGTGTTGCTTGCTTCTAACTCATTCATTCTAAAAAAATAATTAGCCGATAGGGAATAATTACTATTTTTATAATCTTGTTCAAACAAATTGAATTTTTGTAATGGAAATAAAGCAAAACTTAGTAAAGCATTTTTATAATATAGGCTCTATGTAGCTACAATCTATATTTAACTCTTTAGAAAATGGTCCCATAATCAAGATATCCTTCCCAGTTCTCTCACCAGGAGTTGTAGCACTCTCATTCACAAGAGTGAGCATTTGATTTTGGCTTTTTAATTTTACTTCGTAATACCAGAGCCTAGAAGGAACTTCCACATCACAAAAAATCGAGCATTAAGGGTTTCACCAGACTCTAGCTTTGGTGATTTCTGCCACATGGTATCTTTGCTACTATAATTCTAAGGAGATAGGAAGTCTTACTCAACTGAAATCTTGTCTAGCCACCAACATCAGCCCATCTTTACCTGTCCTGAATATCATCATGTAGGCTAGTAATTTGCACCCCTTAGCCTACTGACAGAGACATCTGTATCCCCTATGATGTCCATTGATTGTGCATGTGCACTGTGGCAGCACCACTGATTTGCTTTAAATGTGGTACTTAATTTGATAAATAGAATTATCTGGCATCCAAGGCATCAGATTATATTCCATTGTCAGGAAAAGAAAATTGATCCCTGACTTCTGAGCTGCAATGACAAAGTTAATCATAACTGGACTCTAAGATTGAGACTAATCAGATATTGAGTCAAAGTAATCAACTGGAGTTGATAATACATAGAATAATCTAGTTTTGAATAGTGCTTTGCTGTTTTCAAAATGTTTTAAATTATGTTATTTCATTTAAACCTCCAACTTCTCCCTGAGGAAGGTATTATTATTTCCATTTAAAAGTGAAAAGACCTAGCCTCACGGAGATAAATTCCTCTTCTTGGCGATGCTTCCTTTCCCACCTGGCTATTATATACCTTCCCTCTATGATTCTGACACCTGGTAGATTCTCTTCGAAGAATTCACAAATCAATGATGCTAACCACTCAGTGGAACATAAACCTACCTTCCAGTTACCATCTCATTTCTCTTTCTTCCTATCAATTAAGTTTCTTAAGAGTAAAATACACTCAGTGTCGCTTCCCAACTTCACACTAACTCTTCAAACCCATTGAATCAGGCTTTCAAGCCCACCCCTCCACTAAAATGGCGCTCAGGAAGGTTGTCACAGACCTCCAAATTGCTAAGTGAAAGGCATATATTGTTTTTCCATCTTACTTGACATTTCTCCTTTTCTCTGCCCAAGGCTTTTGGGACACTGCCCTTCTGCCTCTCTCCCATGTCTCTAGGTGATCCTTCTAAGTGGGAGTTCCTTTTAACTTTGTTCAATCCTTTTGGTGATCTCTACAATTAATTTTGTGTTCTCTTGATCTTGATTTACTCTGTGAATGACTTCATCGGAACCCACATTTATCATGAAAGCTGCAGCTTCATATACCATTGCCTATTGAACCTCCTGGCTTGTATCCTATCTGCCTCCACCTCCATGCCCCCTGCCCACCCACACCTCCCTTACCCAACGTGCTCTTCCTCCTGCATTCTGAAACTTGGCACAATCTGGGCAGTCACAGACTTTCAACCACGCCTGTACAGTCAATCAACCATGATGTCCTCTTGATTTTAATAATCTTTCATATCTCTCTTCTTCACTCTTATTATCCTTGACTTACAACAGGTTCTTGTCTGTTTGCCAGGGATGTGGGTCAAGATTGCCTTGGAGGCTTGGGGCCATTCCTTAATAGGTGTAATTAAAAAAATAGATTTGTGTTTTTCCTATCATGGTGTTTGGCTTTGGATATCTCCTGTTGTTGGGTCTGAGTGGTGTGTCTTGGTCAGGAATGATGAAAATTACAAACCACAACTTGCATTTATCTTCCCTGTAGTTGAAGTTTATCTTAAAATGGGCATAGAAGAAGATAAGATAGCAAATTCAAAGCATTTAACAAATAGGTGATAGATATCTATTCTGTAATCTGTGCTAAGCATCTGGGCTACAAAGACAAATATGGCATAGTCCTTGTCCCCAATGCACTCATGTTCTAGTGGGAAAGGCAAATGATTACAATTCCACATAATAGGAATGATGAAGGAATGTGAGAAGTGTTCTCTGAGTACAGGAGAGTTTTCATCCATGTATTCATTTTGCCTTCATTGCATTAAGTGTGTGAAGTGGGGAGGGAGGGAGCGGCAGCCTGGCTGACAAGGTAGAGTAGGGCTTCCAGAGATGTGAAAATGCTATCTTTCAGGAACCTTGAGACTGCAGTTCTGGATCCTGCCATTGGGGGTTCTGGGATTCTGTTGGCTATTTTCTCAAGTGGTAGAATTATCCCAAACAAGTTACACAACCTCTGTGATTTCTAATTTCCATAATTCTAAAATGAAAAGTCGGTTAAAATCAGGAGTTGGCAAACTTTTTCAATAAAGAGCCAGATAGTAAATGTGTTAGGCATCGTGGTTCATATAGCCTCAGTAAATGTGTTAGGCTTGTGGTCCATATAGCCTTGTTGCATTTACTCAACTGTGTCACTATACTGCACAAGCAGCCACAGACAACACGTAAACAAGTGAGCCCGGCAGTATTCCAGTACAACTTGATTTACAAAAACAAGCAGTGGGCTGGATATGGCCCACTGGTTATCATTTGCAAGCTCCTGGTCTAAATGATCTCCACGATGCCTTTCAGATCTGCCATTCCATAGGTTCATGAAACAGCAGTTCTTCAATTCTTGATGTACTTTATATTGGTTTTTAAATATACTTTTGTTGTGGTTGTTTAGCTTAGAAAATTTAAATCCGGCATTAAAAGTGGTAAGAGTTGAGGTTTAACTTATCATGGGTCAGTTAGCCTCTCTCTGTTCCATGACTATCCATCACAGACACCAACAAATGTACAGCCCTGCATGGAGCCACAGAGCTCTGTGACTGGACAAATGTCATTCTTGTTTCTGAGAGCACAACCTCAGCACATGCTTCCCTAATGATAGTACAGCAGCATCTTCTTTACCTATATACTGACATTATTTAGTTCCTTTCAAAAATAAAATTATTTTTAAGAAAAGTTGTCAATATAGTATCTGGCAATGGAAACCTATAGGTAAATAGGTATGTTTCATTATGAAATTTTAATAAACCAAACTGATTTTTGTGGCTACTAAGCAAAAGAATTGTTTTAAAAGAAAGTATGCTGTTATGCATATAAGCTAAAGCAGAATCAGCAAACTGTATATGTCATAAAAGCCAACAATTCTCTACTTTTCCAGTGGCAGACATTGCTAATCAATCCTAGCAGTTTTCCCCACAGACTCTGAATGGATTCTCATAATTATTCCAAACTCACTGAGCCAGGAAACGATGCCAAGTTGATTGGCATTACCATGCCAGATAAAATCTATTGTCACAGTACAACAAAAGTTACTATACTTTATCTATTCCTACCATCAAGTTATTCTTGCTAAAAAAGATACAACATTGGCTTCAGCAGCTATAAAATTCAACACAAGAAAATGAAGATAGGGTATGTCTCATACATTGCATAGAGGAGTAAAAGTCACTAAAAACCTTTCATAGAGAAAAACTTGGCATTGTTTATTAAAAGACTTAAAATGTGCATAGTAGTTGGAGACTTGGGGATTTATTGTATTCTCTTTTTGGGTACGTTTGAAACTTCCTATAATAAAATGTATTTAAAGTGTTCAATGAAGATAAAAATATCATGGTAGATGACAAGTAATGTATTATTACATAAAGGTAAGGTAAAATCTAAATTAAGAAATAATATAGAACTGAAATAATGTTGTCTAATTGTAGAAAGCTTTGTGCCTATGATTAGCATATGAAATTATAAAACAAATTTCATTATTGAAATCTTTTTTTTTTTTTTTTTAAGATGGAGTCTCACTCTATCGCCCAGGCTGGGGTGCAGTGGCATGATCGCAGCTCACTGCAACCTCTGCCTCCCAAGTTCAAGAGATTCTCCTGCCTCAGCCTCCTGAGTAGCTGGGATTATGGGTGCATGCCACCATACCCGGCTAGTTTTTGTTACTTTCAGTAGAGACGGGGTTTCACCATGTTGGTCAGGCTGGTCTCAAACTCCTGACCGCGTGATCCACCCGCCTCAACTTCCCAAAGTGCTGGGATTACAGGCAAGAGCCACTGCACCTGGCCCATTTTAGTAATTTCTTAATGGGCATATCAAGGGATGTGTGTGTGTGTGTGTGTGTGTGTGTGTGTAAATGCATTAAACATCTCTGGAAAAATAAATGGAAACTATTGAAAGCAGCTGTCTCCTAGGAGGGAAAAGAAAGGAGGGAAAGTTATTTGCTACTGAATGTCCCATCGTTCCTTTTGAATATTTGTACATCTTGCCTGTGTTGCCTTATTAAATAAACAAATAAAATGAGCATGCACTTTGATTCAGCGATTCCGCTCCTAAAATTCTATCCTAATAATCAAGGATGTAGGTAAAGATTTTCCCTCAAGAATGGTCATTACAGCATTGTATGTAACAGGAAAGCGTTTCAAGCAATTCAAATGCCTAATAATTAGGAATTTTTATGTTATTTCCATATATAGAAATAGCCATTAAATTTATGAATATGAATTTTTACTAATATATAAAGATGTTTGTAATATGGTATTAAGTTTTTTTAAAAAGCAAGTTGCAAAACAGGATGTAGTATATGACCCCACTTTTGTGAGAAAATAATATATGGACAGGAAAATATTTGGGAAATGTGCATCAAAGGGATAATAGTGGTTACTCCGTGAAACAAGGATGGCTTTCATTCTTTACTTTTTTCTTTACTTATTTTCAAATTTCTCCAG
Organism: Chlorocebus sabaeus; assembly: GCF_047675955.1. Classification (NCBI taxonomy): domain Eukaryota; kingdom Metazoa; phylum Chordata; class Mammalia; order Primates; family Cercopithecidae; genus Chlorocebus; species Chlorocebus sabaeus. The sequence goes on along the minus strand of NC_132917.1, from coordinate 54,170,558 downwards.
CAAATACCAATTTAAAATTAACAAAAGATTATGAAAGGGTTTGAGAAAGTCCCTAAAGGAACAAAAACAATTTTTCTTGTGTGTGTGTGTGTGCGTGTGTGAAAGAACAATCTGAACCCAAAGAAAAAGATGAAATGTGGTTTTCATGATCAAAGTCAAAGTCATTACAATAAATGCTGAAATTTTGTTGACAATGTCTCTAGCTGGGAGGTAATGACATACAGAGTTAAATACTATTGAAGATTCTACCCATGGTATTAAGTCTTTTCAGTGGGTTTAGTAACTCTATCATGGTAATGCAAGGGCAATTTTTCCCCCAGTGTGTAAATAGGTGTTATAACATTGACAACTATTAGACTAATGTACGTAGGATGTTTAACAAAGGAGAATGCTGTCTGAAATACCTAAACTAACAACATGGAGACACCAGACATGTTGAGTGAGAGACTTTTACTAACTAAAATATGCTATTGGGACCATGACCAGATGGGGAAGGGTCTTGCACAGCTTGCTAAGGATTTTGACTTTTTTTTGTAAAGACATGCACAAATTGTATTTTGGGATAAAAGCTCAAGGTAAAGGATAGGTTAGAGGAATGAAAATTAAGCACAAGGATAATAATAATTATCGGAGGACAGTAATAATTGTAACCTCTTTGAAGGAATTTTTCCTAACAAGGATAGAAAAGATAAACATGTAAGCAATTTAAGTCCTAGTTCCAACTTTTTTCCAGAAAAAGATACATGATATATAAATATAAATATAAAACCCATAGCAGTTCATATATATAATTAGGGATACTCTTAATGTTGCATTTTGTTTGACTAAATATAAACTAATTAGAAATATTAAATCAGAATGTATTTTGCCCTTATCAAACAGTCGATTAGGCAAATCAAGCAGAGCTTGGATGTTCATTATAAAACAATATGTGCTGACTTTCCACATTCACCTAAATGTAATTCACTTAATATGTTAGATTCTATAAATATGCTTAATCATTTCTCTATGCTTGATGTTCCTTAGAAAGGGAATTGTTAGATACGAAGCTGATCCACACTGACAGCTATCAGTTTCTCCCCTGTGAGAGCCTTGGGAAGCACATCCCTGGGAGTGCTGAAACAAAACACTAGACGATTTCCCTATTCCTAAGTGATTCCCTGATTTTATGGAAAAGGTTCTAAAGAAATGTTTTCTCTCCTGACCTAATACTGGAAGCTAGAAATAGTCAAGTGGTACTATTCCTCTTTCAAATTTAAAGACTGTTGAAAATGTACTGATGAGATTTTTACCTCTCTGAAATAGCCAATTTCAAATAGTCAGTAGCCAGTCCTCAGTTTCCTGTGGTTGGGAATAAGATAGTGAGATACAGTACAGATAATGAGACCTAAATATTCAACTGTTTCTGGAAAAGTATACTCGGATTTAGGTTCATATTAGTCTGGTTCCTTTAGAAATGATGGTTGAATTCATACAATTTAAGGGTTTACACGAAATCTAACTTGAATAAATACAGAAAAGCAGCTTCAATTTGGTCATCCAGTAGAGCTGAATCATTTCAACTCAAGGTCCAAATAAATTTATTGGTGCATTTATTAAAACCAAAGTTATTGAGGCAAGGAGGTTCTTTTTCCTTCTTTTATACCTTACCTTACACAGAACTTAAAAATAATATCCAGAAGCCTGAAACATGGTCTAGAGAACTCAGGACCACCTCAGGCTGAACTGAATATTTTGAGCTATGTGAGGTTGAACTGCATATTTTGATTAAATGATATTGAAAGCACCACTCTTTAATGTGGTAGCACAAAACGGCAGCTGGTATTACATCACTCTACTTTGTATCCATGTTGGAGAAACCGTTCATGGCTGATGTAATGTTTTCTCTTCTTGCAAATACTGTGGCTCATAAAAGTTTGATTCCCTATGGCTCTATCCCTATGCTTCCTTTTATATAAAAACAGTGAAAATCTTTGACATTCTAAGGTTAAGTGATTTGCAAGAAAAAATATTTAATTTCTCCAGATTTTTCTTTTAGTTTCAGAGAATTTTTTTTTTTTTTCGAGACAGGGTCTCGCTCTGTCACCCAGCCTGAGTTCAGTGGCGTGAACATGGCTCACTGCAGCCTTGACCTTTCAGGCTCAAGTGATCTTCCCACTAGCTGGGACCACAGGTGTGTACCACCGTACCTGGTTAATTTTTTATTATATTTTGTAGAAATGGGCTCATCATGTTGCCCAGGCCAGTCTTAAACTTCTGGGCTCAAGCAATCTTCCCACCTCAGCCTCCCAAAGTGCTGGGATTACAGGTGATATGGTTTGGCTGTGTCCTCAACCAAATCTTATCTCCACAACTCTCACGTGTCACAGGAGGAGCGTGGTGGGAGGTGATTAAATTATAGGGGCAGGTCTTCCCTGCCCTATTTCTGTGATGGTAAGTCTCACAAGATCTGATGGTTATTATAAGGGGGAGTTTTACTGTACAAGCTCTCTATTCTTGCCTGCTGCCATCTATGTAAGATGTGACTTGCTCCTCCTTGCCTTCCACCATAATTATGAGGCTTCCCCAGCCACGTGGAACTGTAAGTCCATTATAAACCTCTTTCTTCTGTAAATTGCTCAGTCTCAGGTATGTCTTTATCAGCAGTGTGAAAACAGACTAATACAACAGGCATAAGCCATCTTGCCCAGACTAGAGAACAATTTTATAGTCTCAATATAATGGTGGTTTTTGAGAAGCTGAAAAGACAAAATGAGACACTTGTGCATGGTGCAAATTCCTGTTTTTATTCCAAAAATAACTGTTGTAAATATTGGTAGTATAGGTCTTCCCTCTCTCCCATCTTTGGCTGGGATGAGGTACAGGGAAGGAAGGTTATTGGAATATCTGTTCAGAAATAATGAGGCATAAAAGTTTAGAAATGTGGCCGTGTGCAGTGGCTTACACCTGTAATCCAACACTGTGGGAGGCCGAGGCAGGTGAATCACCTGAGATCAGGAGTTTGAGACCAGCCTGGCCAACATGGTGGAATCCCATCTCTAATAAAAACACCAAAAATTAGATGGGCATGGTGGTGGGCGCCTGTAATCTCAGCTAATCGGGAGGCTGAGGCAGGAGAACTGCTTGAATCCAGGAGGCAGAGGTTATAGTGAGGTGAGACTGTGCCACTACACTCCAGCCTGGGCAACAGAGCCAGACACTGTCTCAAAAAAAAAAAAAAAAAAAAAAAAAAAAGTTTAGAATTGTTAACTAATACCTTCAATGAGAGTTTTAAGTTTAAAAACTGTAATTACAAAATCTATAGATTCTATGGCTCCTGGGGACTATGTACCTTCCTTTGGAATTTTTTGGCATAACAAAGAACACTCAATTAATGTACTAGTATTGTAGTGTATCTTCTAATGGAGCATTAAAACATTGTATGTTTAAAGACGAGAACATAAGACTTAGTTTCTCATTGCATACCCAAACAGAAATGTTAACACATGTGCACCATAGTTTGTCATTTGTTCAAAATTGGGTTTGGACAGACTCTATCAAATTTGAACAGTTTTCTCATATTGTTGCTGTAACAGAAGCAGAAAGATAAAAATAACCCAAACAACTTTGTCAGAGAAAAGCCTCCCTACCACTGTTCCTACCTTGATCCTTCCTAGTTTCCTGCTTTCCTAACCCCAATTCTTTGAAAACAAGATGAAAACAAGCTGACCTGATACTAAACATCTTCTTGTGAAAAGGCTCATGACAAATGCAGTCTTTATAGAAGATTCCACATTTGAAATGTGAAATGATGAGATTTTTAGGAGATACCACGTGAGCTTGTATTCTAGCATTGAAAGTCTCTCTTGTAGGAGAAGCATTAAGACTGTTGTCTTTGCGTCATTCATTCATTCTGCATCAGCAAATATTTATTGAATACTGGTTATGTACAAAGCCATATGAGCAACTCAAGGATGTGGAAAGTATAGCCTCTGAGATTTGCAGTCTTGAAGAAGAGACAAGATTTGTATAATGCATATTCAAGAACAGTCAGCTTGTCAAAATTGGATCATCTTATCTGACTTACATTCAGATGAGGACATCATTAGTACAATGGAAAGACCACTGGTCATGAAGGAAGCCACTTACTCCATCGTTTGCTATTTCTTAGATCTGAGATAAATTAGTTAACCTCAAAGGGATGACGGTTGGAGGGTAGGTGGAAACAAGAACATAGACTACCTTCAGGATTACTTTCACATAGATTACTATGACCCAGAAACAGGAAATGTGAAGCATATGCACAAAGTACAGATGCAAGCAAGCGGATTCAGCTCTGAGATCCCTCCCTAGTTCCTCATAGATTACCAGCCAAAGTTCACGGTCAATGTAGTTCCTGGGTAGAGATAAACCTTCCAGGTCATAGGAGCCCAGAGTCACAGACCCACAGCCTTTCATCCACAGACCCCCATAGTTAGGCCCCTCAGTGTTCCATTTCTTATTGCTTCTTGGGGCCTAACATGAGCAGTCTACATCTGATAAACTTCAGTTTCCTCAACACTGATATTTAATAATTGTATACTTGGTAGGCTTGTTCTCAGCCTTGGGCAAGATGGCCGATATGAAGTGTCTAGCATGGTGCTTGATCCATGAAGGGAAGGTGCTTCATCAGTGGCTTCCTCAGTTGAGGAACTGAAAGTAACATGCACGTTTCCCGCCTCTCCAGCCTAGCACTCTTTCTAATACACGAATAATGGCAACTGGATTCACTTTGCGACAATAGAATGATACATTAAGGGATGAGAGAAAACTGATTATTTGCAGAAAGCATTGCATGTCTAAAAATCCTAAGATATCTGTTTATTAGCCTATGTGAGTTTATCAAAGTGATTAGGTTTATAGTGAATTCACCATAATTAGGGGATTTCTTTATTGTGGTAACCACTAGTTTGATAAAAAGAGAAGAAATCCCATTTAACATAGCCACAAAAAAAGGGTGGGGGGACACAGAAAAAAACACTTTACTGAGATCATGGTATTGCAGTTAAAGAGTTTAATTAATGCAAGGCTGCCAAGCAGAAGGACTGGAGTTAACACTCAAATCAGTCTCTCTAATAAGGGGCTAGGGTTTTTATGGACAATTTGGTGCACAGGGGGATAGGGAATGGGTGCTGCTGACTGATTTGGGATGAAATCACAGGGGTATGGAAAATGATCCCGGTGTGGAGTCCTCCTCTGGGTGGGGCGGGTCAGGGAGGGCACAGGACACACTGGTTGAGTCATGAGTCACTGGTTGGATAGGGTTGGTCAGTTGCCAGAATACAAAAGTGAAAAAACATCTCAAAAACCCAATAGTACGTTCTACAATAGTGATGTTATCTATGGGAGCAATTGGGGAAGTCTTAAATCCTGTGATCTCTGGCCACATGAGTACTGGGCAGTAAGGGATTATAGAAAGTATGCCTCTATTTGAGCAGAATTCAGGCTCCTCCAATAATAATAATCTTGTGGCCTTTCATTAGTTTTACAAAGGTGGCTTCAGTACCGGACAAGGAGGGGATCAGTTTTAGGGAGGGACTATTATCGTCCTTAGTTCAAAGTTAAACTATAAACTAAATTTCTTCCATAGTTAGCTTGGCCTATGCCCTGGAATGAGCAAGGAGCACCACCTGTGAAGTGAGAAGCATCCCGCCTCAGTCTCTGTCATCATTTCTGCAAAGGTGGTTTCAAACTATGACATTTATAAAGAAAATTATAAAGAATTGTATGTGCCATATGTAAAGAAAAGTACAAAGTTTTAATGGACTATACAAAACAAGATAAACAGATTGAGATATATACGTTATTATACAGAAAAACAATTTTCACCAAGTAAAGTTATTTACTGTTTGTTAAATATTGAAAGTCCACACTAACAAAGAAACTGTGACTCATGATGCTGCTCTAGTTTCCAGAATTTCCCCAGGAAATCCTAAAACATAAAGTGTAAGTTTTTATAGTAATTGAATAAAGCAGCGTAAGACATGTAGAAATACATTGAATATATACTATCACAAAATTAGGAAAAAATAATTTAGTAATTACATTTCACTCATTGTATTCATTTTTTATTTTTTATCTTTATTTTTAAAATTTTGAGACATATCTTGCTCTGTCACCCAGGGTGGAGTGCAGTTGTGTGATCATGGCTCACCGTAGCCTCATCTATGGAGCTCAAATGATCTTCCCATTTCAGCCTCCCAAACAGGTGGGACTACAGATGTGTAACACCATTCCTGGTTAATTATGTTTTAATAATTGCCAGGATAACTGGCTAACACAAAAACAAAACAAAAAAGTGATTTAGGCTGGGCGCAGTGGCTCAAGCCTGTAATCCCAGCACTTTGGGAGGCCGAGACGGGTGGATCACGAGGTCAGGAGATTGAGACCATCCTGGCTAACACGGTGAAACCCTGTCTCTACTAAAAAAATACAAAAAACTAGCCGGGCGAGGTGGCGGGCACCTGTAGTCCCAGCTACTCGGGAGGCTGAGGCAGGAGAATGGCGTGAACCCAGGGGGCGGAGCTTGCAGTGAGCTAAGATCCGGCCACTGCACTCTAGCCTGGGCGATAGAGCGAGACTCCATCTCAAAAAAAAACAAAAGAAAAAAAAAAAGTGATTTAAATTAGCACTTACAATACATACCAGAGTAAGATCGTAGTGCATTAAAGAGTTAAATATTTCCTTTAATTTTTAGCAAAGCTAGGAGAAATATGCATCAAATATTTATGAAATCTTTAGACAATATTTTTGAAAAGCTTGTGGCAACAATGGAAATCACAAAGAAAAAAATAGCTTAAAAACATCAAGAAAAAGTGATTTTAACATAAAAACTAACAATGATTAAAACACACAAGAAGGTAAACATAATTAGGAAACAGGGAAGAAGTTAGTATCTACAACAACTTAAGGACTTATCCAAATCTTCAAAAATATTAAAATCTCAAGAGATAAATGGTCAGAGGACATAAACATAGTATTTGTAATATGAAGAAATTCGAGTAAATTAGATGTATAAATAAGTTCTTGGAAGGATATTTATAATAGCAAAAAAACTGGAAAGAAAATACCCAGTATAAATTACAGTGCATCAACTCAGAGTGTTACGTAGTCATTAGTATTATTAGGAAAACTGGAAATTTTGTTATTTAATATAATACATATACACACAGAAAAACAAAAATGAAAATTGTTATGATACAGAATAGTGGAAAAATGGCTTTTCTATAACATTGAGGTGGAACAAGGGAACAGCTGTACTAATTATTGAACATTATTACTGATTTTAATACTTGCATTTTTCAACATATATATGATAGCAAAAAAGTTAAACAGAAGAAATCAGGGATATCAGTGCCAAATGGTAAGTTATTCAGCTTCCTAGAGTTAGGATCTTTTGCCATGCCAGAACCTTTACAGAGAACACTCACATTTCCCAAAGGCGCTGGGCAAAGTGAGGAACACGCTGTGGGAGTCACCAACCATATGTGATGATGGTTATACCTTTGTCTCTGGAGCCTTATTCTGGGATATCAGTGTCACCAGTTTGTCTTCCTCCTTCCTGATGTTTTATTCTTTTTTTTTTTTTTTTTTTTTTTTGAGACGGAGTCTTGCTCTGTCGCCCAGGCTGGAGTGCAGTGGCGGGAACTCAGCTCACTGCAAGCTCCGCCTCCCAGGTTCACGCCATTCTCCTGCCTCAGCCTCCCGAGTAGCTGGGACTACAGGCGCCCGCCACTGCGCCCGGCTAATTTTTTTTCTATTTTTTAGTAGAGACGGGGTTTCACCATGGTCTCGATCTCCTGACCTTGGGATCCGCCCGCCTCGGCCTCCCAAAGTGCTTAAAGTTTGCAGTTTGCCTGGATTTAGATAAAGGTCTTCATATTTTAACTGTGAATTTATTTCTTGTATGTAGCTCCTAACATATTTCAATATCCTCTTTACCATCCCTTGCCTTCCTGTTTACTGTTTCTCATGTAAAAGGCATTGTTATAGATTAAGAGTTAACAGCTCAGGCCGGGCACAGTGGCTCATGCCTGTAATCCCAGCACTTTGGGAGGCTGACATGGGATAATCGCTTAAGGCCAGGAATTCAAGGGCAGCCTGGGCAACATAGGGAGACCCTGTCTCTACAAATAATAATAAAAATCAAAAGAGTTAATAACTTGAGTAATGGGCACAGTTTCAATCCTGACTCAGTGTGTGACCTTGGACAAATTACTTATTTGTAAGCCTTGGATACATTTATAAGTAAGATGGAAATGATGACACAAACTTCATTGGGTAATTATGAGGTTTAAATTAAGAGATAATTCATGTAATGTGCTTAGTGTGCTACCTACTTATAACATTGTGAACTCTCAGGTTATGACATGAATATGTCACTTAAATGCCTTTCAAATTTTTAACTATTAAAAAAAAAAGAAAAACAATCTTAAAATAATTGTTCTATGTTTTGTTTTTTGAGATGGGGTCTTGCTCCAGGCTGGAGTGCAGTGGTGCCAACATGGCTCACTGCAGCCTCAACCTCCTGGGCTCAAGCATCCTCCCACCTCAGCTTCCCAAGTAGCTGGGACTCCAGACACATGCCACCACTCTCAGCTAATTTTTTTTTTTTTTTTTTTGGTAGAGACTGGGTCTCACTATGTTGCCCAGGCTGGTTTCGAACTCCTGCGCTCAAGTGATCTTCCTGCCTTGGCTTCCCAACGTGCTGGGATTACAGGTGTCAGCCAATGCACCCAGCCAGTTCTACTTCTTTCCACACATTGGGTAGATCACTATAAGAAAGTCATGGTTTAATTTAAAAAGTCAAGTTCCCTTACTTTGCTGTCCTTTGTTTGCCTTTTAAAAGACACCTTGAACATGGAATAGTATATAAATAAATCAACCGGGTTTCCTTAATCACCACACCTAAGTAAACTGTATTTACTAAAAACAAAGATGACAAGAAGGAAAATGCATTTACTCAATTCTGGCTTTATGACTTTAGTAGTCCAACAACCTCATTTCAACTACTGAAGTCTGTCAAATGATCAAAACCAAAATATAGAACTATTTGTTATAGTTCATATTTAAACTCTTGAAAATGAATCTCAGTTGAAAAGTTCAGGTAGGGAGGAAGGGGCATTTCCAAAGGAATTAAATGTTGTGGTTCAGGTTCAAAGCAACTATGGCTGGCAGAAAATCAAGGCTTTCCATATTGTGTCTTAGGTAGTGATAGCAACTGGGGTGTAGGTTTTGTATATATGTATTTTTAAAATTTGAAATTGGTAAATGTAATATGAGCATTACTTGGACTTTATTTGAATTTATTTGAATTTCAACAGCTACCAACAGATGTGCTTAGCCTGAATAGGCCCCGATTCCCAAGTAGCACAATATTTCAAATCTATTTTAGATTCTGAAACAAGAGCCGATTCCAGGAAGACAGCTCTGAACCTTTTTCCCAGCTGCAGAAATAACTCTGCTTGTTGCTCCTCTGACCTACATCAAGGGAAGCTGCTTGAAAAGATGTTCTGCCAACAATCATTTTACCGTTGTAACCCACAAGTGGAAAAACAAACTGTTGGCTCCTCTTCAGAAAACCTATTCTCACATCGCCAGAATCAGGTAGATAAAGAAAGCAAGCCATAGAGTTCTTTTAATTCCTGTCTTTTTCCAAAATCACCTTTAAATTTTTGTTACCCCAGGGAGGCCTATTCATGGTGTGTATGAAATGGGGCTTATATGTCAACAATTGGTCACTATTAACCTTCCCCCGAATAATTAAATTCATCTAGGGAGGTATTAGGACCACTCTCCCCCCAGCTCCCAATTTCTTCTCCCTCCTTCTGTTCCCACCCCTTACTTTAGGATGTATGAGCCCTTTTCATTTGAAAGTAAAAACCTCCCACCTGAATTCTCCTCTAGCTGTTGCCCTATCTTGTTTCTTTTCTTCACCAAGCTTCTGGAGCTGATGAATTCCTATTAAGTCAAATGGAAATTCTGAATTTGCTTTCAGACATAATAATGTTTTTATTGGGAGCCTCTTTGTGCCAGGCACTCTTATAGGCCCCTAAAAAACATTTTCCTGATGAAAAAGTATATGAATAATGCATGCTCATTATAACAACTCAACAGTACAGAAACAGATAAACAGAGCATCAATGCCTCTCCCCACTCAGCTCCATATCTTACCATGTCCACCACAAGAGATAAGAATTATTAACCCTCTTTTGTAGCTGAGAATGGCTCAGAGAGTAGCCCGCAGAGTTTAAAAGGAAGAGCTTTAGGGTCAGATTGCCTGGGTTCATTTCTTGACCTTGCCATTTCCTATGTGTCCATCTGCAAATTAATATTTCTGCACCTCGCCCGGGCACGGTGGCTCACGCCTGTAAACCCAGCACTTTGGGAGGCTGAGGTGGGCAGATCACGAGGTCAGGAGATCTAGACCATCCTGGATAACACGGTGAAACCCCGTCTCTACTTAAAAAAAAAAAAATCAAAAAATTAGCCGAACGTGGTGGTAGGTGCCTGTAGTCCCAGCTACTCGGGAGGCTGAGCCAGGAGAATGGCGTTAACCCGGAAGGCGGAGCTTGCAGTGAGCTGAGATTGCTCCACGGCACTCCACCTGGGCGACAGAGCAAGACTCCATCTCAAAAAAAAAAAAAATCTGCACCTCACTTTTCTTATCTGTTGAACAGGGCTAATGATAGTACCTGCTTTATAGGGTGTTGTGATGAGGATGTAATTTGCTAAAACAAAATTGTTGGAAAAACATTTACTATCCAGTCCCTATTTTAATTTCCTTCACTGTCCCAAAAATGCTTTTGAAAGTTTTCCTGTCCCCTACCCCAAACAAGGATCATATACTTATATTTTTGAAAGAGCATGGGCATGTCCAATGGGTTGTGGTAAATGGTTGAGTGTGTTGGTGGATCTTGTTTACTCATATTTTATTCAGTATTTTTGTATCAGTATTCACAAGTAATACTAAAAAGTCTTTTAGTTGCAGACCATAAGTTCTGGTATATGACGTTTCCATTATTGTTATTTTGAAGGTGTTCTGTAATTTATTTATTTCCTTTTTGACCCAAGAGCAGATTTAGAGAGTTATTTATATCAGCAATTACAGAACTGTTCTCAGAACATGCTGCTCACACTCTACTTTTTGCAATACATTAAGGTTTTTTTATGGGCATAATAAATTCTCAATTTTTGTGAATGTCCAATGGGCATGTGAAAAGAAGGGGTATTCTCTATTTTCAGGATGCTGAGTCCTAGATAGCAAAAATAATGAGAGCTAATATTTATCAAATACTTAATACATGCTAAGCTTTGCTCTTTAGAACAATTCTGTGCTTCACAACAATTCTGGGAGGTAGGCATTATTATTATGTCAGTGTTACAGATAAGGAAACTGAGGCACAAAAGTAACTTTCCCAAGGTTATTTAGTAACTAAGTGCAGTTTGAGATTTGGACTCACCACTCTTAACCACTACATTTCAACTTACTTAATCTTCATATCACCCCTGTATGTAGATATTGTCTGTGAAACAGAGGAAGAAAACTCAGGCTCAAAGAGGTTAAGCATTTGCCCAAAGTCATAATAGGTCACACCCTGCATTCTTCCCCTCTCTCCTTGGTATTCCTTTCAACTGCCTCATCCATTGTCAAAAGGAGAGTAGGATGCTGATATGGTTTGGCTCTGTGTCCCCACGCATATCTCATCTTGTAGCTCCCATAATTCCCATGTGTTGTGGGAGGAACCTGGTGGGAGATCACTGAATCATGGGGGTGGGTCTTTCCCATGCTATTCTCATGATAGTGAATAAGTCTCACAAGATCTGCTGGTTTTAAAAATGGGAGTTTCCCTGTACAAGCTCTCTCTCTTTGCCTGCTGCCATCCATGTAAGATGTGACTTGCTCCTCCTTGCCTTCCACCAAGATTGTGAGGCCTCCTCAGCCACGTGGAACTGTAAGTCCATTAAACCTCTTTCTTTTGTAAATTGCCCAGTCTCAGGTATGTCTTTATCAGCAGTGAGAAAACAGACTAATACACAGGCTTATCTTTTGACCCCCTACTTTTTATTATACAAATTTTCATACATATATAGAAAGCATAGTATAATCAAATAGCTACATGATTCCACCTAGTTAAAATTTGCTATATTTTCTTTCTTTTCCTCCCTCTCTCCCCAGCAGTTTGTTTTTGGCATTGTAGTTGAACTTTGTGAAAGTAAGTTGCAAATATCATAACACTTGACCCCTAAATGCTAAAATTCCTCTTCTGAGAATAAGAATGCTGTTTTCTACACTTATAATGCCATTTATCACACCTAAGAAAATTCATGTAATTCTTTTAAACATTTTACTATCCAGGCCCTTTTAAAATTTCCTCCACTGTCCCAAGAATGCTTTTGAGAGCTTTCCTATCCCCTACCCCAAACAAGGATCATATATCTTGTTAAAACAACTCACTACCTAAATTTATACTTATATTTTTCAAAGGGCATTAAGATTTCTACTTGTTTCTATATAATATGCATCCACCCATCTCCAGACCAGCATTCCTTTTTGGGCAATTACCTTGGACCTTCTCCCTTTCCTCCCACCTTGTTTTTTACATCTGAGTTTGCTGCGCTGTCTGTCTGGCTTCTGCCCTTCCTGGCTAGTCTCCTGTTTCTGCCTTCTTCATTCTAAGCTCCCTGAGCAGGATCTGAGAGGTGAAGCCAGCTGGGCTTCTGGGTCAGGTGGGGAGTTGGAGAACTTTTCTGCCTAGCTAGAGGATTGCAAACACACCAATCAGTGCTGTGTGTCTAGCTAAAGGTTTGTAAATGCACCAATCAGGAGGATGTGGGCGGGGCCAAATAAGAGAATAAAAGCTGGCCACCCAAGTGAGCAACGGCAACCTGCTCAGCTGTCCTTCCATGCTGTGGTAGCTTTGTTCTTTTGCTCTTCACCATAAATCTTGCTGCTGCTTACTCTTTGGGTCTGCACTACCTTTATGAGCTGTAACACTCACTGAGAAGGTCTGCAGCTTCACTCCTGAAGTCAGCAAGACCACAAACCCACCAGGAGGAACAAACAACTCTGGACGCACCACCTTTAAGAGCTGTAACACTCACTGCAAAGGTCTGCGGCTTCACTCGTGACATCAAGTGAGACCCTGAACCCACCCAAAGGAGGAAACTCTGGACACACCATCTTTAAGAACTGTAACACTGTGAGGGTCTACAGCTTCATTCTTGAAGTCAGAGAGACCAAGAACCCACTGGAAAGAACCAATTCTGGACACAGATCCATGCCTGTTTCATTCACTACTAAACATCTATCACCTCCCTACCACACAAAAGGTGGTCAATAAATAGGCACTTACTGCTCTTCCTGTGCTATTTGGATTTGATGACAGAATCTGGCTTCCTGGTTTCAACTAGTGATTGTAATATCTTTTCTCAGTATTCTGGCAGTTCAATATATGGTGTATGTTAAAATAATGAAATTCTGGTGTATTTATTTTACTGTGATTATTCAATACTCTAAAAGGTGCTGAATTATCATCTTGAAACATATGCAAAGAGTTATACGCTATATTAAAATTTTAAAAGAATGAAGGAGTAACTCTATACTCCTCAAAAAGAAAGAGAAAATAACAATTGACAACCCAAACCTTTTTTTTTGACAGGGTGTCATTGTCACCCAAGCTGGAGTGCCACTGGCAATAATAACTCACTGTAAGGTCGAACTCCTGGGCTCAAGCAATCCTCCCACCTCAGCCTTCTGAATAGCTAGGACTACAGGTATGCAGCACCATGCCTGGCTGATTTTTAAATTATTTCGTAGAAACAGGGTGATATGGTTGGATATTTGTCCCTGCTCAAATCTCATGTTGAAATGTAATCCCCAGTGTTTGAGGTGGAGCCTGGTGGGAGATGACTGGATCTTGGGGGCAGTTTCTTGTGAATGGTTTAACACCATCCCCTTGATGCTGTCCTCTTGACAGTGAGTGATTTCTCACAAGACCTGGTCACTTAAAAGTGTGTGGCACCTCCCTCTCTCTCCTGCTCTTGCCATGTGATGTGCCTGTACCCCCTCTGCCTTTTGCCATGATTGTAAGCTTCCTTAAGTCTCCCCAGAAGATGAGCAGATGCCATATCATGCTTCCTGTAAAGCCTGTTGAACCAATTAAACTTTTTTCTTTATAAATTACCCAATCTCAGGTTTTTTTTTTTTTTTTTAATAGCAATTCTAGAATAACCTAACACACAGGGTCTCACTACCTTGTCCAGGCTGGTCACAAACTTCAGCCTCAGGTGATTTTCCCACTTTGGCGCCCCATAGTGCTGGGATCACAGGCATGAGCCACCACACCCAGCCCCTAAACCTTCTATCACATACATAAATCTTACTCCTACTTCTAAGACCTTTTAACAAAATGGAATGTGAATGGGACAGTAATTAATTAGGTTGATATAGTTGTACCTAACCTATATCCAAACAGGATAAATTAAAGATAAAGATAAAACTAGAAATGCTTTACTTGAAACAAAAACTACAGTTTGCCATCCATAAAAATTGTGATTACTTTTTTTTTTTTTTAAAGAAATAACTAAGATAGATTATTCTAAAATGACAACTCAAGAAAATACTAGGAATTAGAGCAAAACAACTCTGTTCACCTCTCTACTACCAGTGTAGAAACTGAAAGCTTTTATAGCAGCTGGAAAAAATTTGTTCCAAAAAATACTCTTATGGTAATGATGACACTATCAATGCACTTTGTTTTTTTCATTTTCCATTTTCCATGATTAACCAACTTACACATTTACTGTAGTATCACTTTCTTTTCTAATACTTAACAAAGTTTATCTAAATTAGGCTAGAGTGATTATATATGTCTAACACTTAGATATTGGAAATATATTTTATAATATATATTTAAAATTTTGCATTTAAAACGTATTATTTAGTTTCACTGTTGTATTTCCTGAATTCTGAACACTTTTAAAATAAAAGTCTGACATAAATACTGGTATTTTGGTTTTGTGTAACATAAACACTGTAACAGTGGTTGCGTCATTTTGCTCCTGTATCGCATTCACTGGTGGGGACACTTGGCACTAGCCAGAACACAGGCCCAGTCACAAGCCTGTGGCTCTGCTCACCCCTGACTGAAACACTCTGGGGCCAGCTTATCAGGCCAGGACTCTACATAGACTTTTTAGACTTTTACAGTTTCACCAGGCACAATCATGTATATTTTCTTTCTATGAGTGCTACCTTAGTAGAAAAGGATTAAATCATAATTTATTAACTTTGCTAGGGTAAATCATTTCCCATGCCCTGGTAACTCAAATATTTTTCTCCCCTCTTATCTATATTTACATACAAGAAAGATGACTGCAGCTGTAAAGCTACTTGGTTAATCACTTAAAACTTCTTTTTGACCATTTCCTTTGCAAACAGTTTGATAGACTTTCCATGGGAAACAGAAGAAATTAGCAAAATGTACATCTCCCTCTCTTGTTTACCAACATTCTTTTGAATCTTAGGAAAGTGACATGTTGTATTCAGGCCCTCAGCTTTCTAAACTGGGTGGCCTAGTTCTAAGAAAAATAGTTCTGTATGTTAAATCACTATATAAACAAAGTTGTATAAAGAATTTAAGAGAGAGGGATCCCTTTCAAAACAAGAACTGAAAAACAGTATTTCAGGAGTCCAAGGAAAACAAGACTATACAATTCACAGGCTCCTTTCAATCATCTAATATACAGTTTATCTTTTAAAACATCATGCTTTTTCTGTTTCCTAGAGAAAAACTCTTTACAACTCCTCTATGATGTGCAGATTAGTGGCTAAATTGTACTCTTTCCAAGAAGCCATATTATTCTTCCTTCCTTTACTCATTTTTCTTTTTTCTTTCCTTTTTCTCCCTCTCCCTCTTTCTCCACATCTCTATTTCTGCCTCTAGTTGACAAAACATTTCAGAGATTTTATATAGCTCTCCTTGTTCTCCCTTTTTTAAGGAAAAAAAAAAAATTATAGCCAGAATATTTCAGACTCCAAAGTTGAAATTGTATATTATTCTTTTCAATAGTTTCTAGTCCATGCCTTAGAACAAAGCAGAATGGAACCCCAAAAGAAAGTAATACTTTACAATGAACTCAAAGAATAATATCACTACTCACTTTTCCATTTTAAAAAATATTTCCTAATATGTGTGTACCTTTGAGGAGATGTATAATACCAGGGTCTGTGACATTAAGAAATATAAAATTCTAAAGGTGTCTGCCTTCCCACTAACTGATTTTATCCAAAGGTGGTGGTGCTATACCTTGGCCCTAGAATACAAATCCAGCTTTGAGTCTCCTGTCAATGGTTTGGACCACCTATTGCTCGAAAACGTTGCTACCCTCATGTCATTCCCTCTCATTTCTCAGGTTTTTTAGCTCCTGCCTCATTCTCACTTCTCTCTTGTCTTATCTGTCAGTGATTTCAGTATACACATAGACTATCCTTCCCACCCCGTCCTGTTGGCTCATTGACCTCCCCTGCAATGACCTTATCCTCTATCTGCCTCATTAGAGACCAGCTTGGATTCATGAATAGGATTCTGACTAATCTCTTGCAGGTCATTCTCAAACCACTGTCTCTCAGCCCTCTAGATTATTCTCCCTAGGACTTGACCCCAGGAGACCTTCAGTAGCCTGAATCTTCCAATTCATTGATCAGACCACCTTTTCACTGATCTCATCCTGCATGTCTTCTGTTCCTCCAGCTTAAACTCTAAGATCAATTCTTATAATTATTCTCTTGTCCTTCTTGTTTCAGCTCTAAATCCAACTCTGCTTATTCACACTGCACCTGTAAGTTGAATGTGGCTAGAGAAAAATTCATAGCCATGCTGATGGGTCTCACTTTGAATTCATGAATTCAATGTTGTCTGACAATACTTTAGGTCCTGGTCTAGTCACTCTTCTCTCTAGACAACTATTTCATACCTTCTTCTCTGTCCTCAGACTCTACTGCCTCTTGCCCCATTTCCTCATACTCATTTGATCATCTTGCTTTCTATTTCACTGAGAACAGTGAAGCAATCAGAGGAAGATTTCATAAATCTCACTATCACTTTTACCTGTTTACCAGCACATACACCCTCATACTTTGACTTCCTGCCAGTTACCACTAGTGAATTTGTCATGCTCCCACCTAAAGCTGACATCTCCTCCTCCACTTAGGTACTAGATTCCACCTCCTCTTGTCTATTCCAGGACATCCCTCCAATAATGCTTCCTTCTATCTCTTACATCATTAGTTTCTGCTCCCTACTGGATCATTCACATCAACCTGCTTCTTTACACATGCTTCTTCTCCCATTTTAAAAACACGTTCTTTGCTCCATTTCCCCACCAGCTATTATCCCATTTCTTTGAAGCAAAACTTCTCAAAAGAGTTGTATATTCTTGCTGTTTTCACTTTTTCGCTTCTTGTTTTCTCTTAAACTTATTCCAGCCAAGCTATTACCCCACCACTGCACTGAAAGTAGCTTGACTACTCTTGTCATGATCCCATTTCTTTGTTTCTTTTTGGAGAAAAATTCCTCAAAAGAATTGTCAATATTCAATCTCCAATTTATTTCCTCCCTTTCCCTTTCAAACATATTTCAACCCCCACCACCACTCCACTGAAAATGCTCTTGTTGAGTCACCAGTGACTCTTTGTTTTAAAATCCAACGGTCAGTTCTCAGACTTCATCTTAACTGACCTGTGAGCACCCTGTGACACAGCTGAACACCTTCCTTTACACATTCGGCTTCAAGCACATTGCACTCATTTGGTTTCCTTCCTACCCTGCTGGTCTCTCTTCAGTCTTCCTTGATGTTTTTCCTTTTTTTCTTGACCTTATAATTTTGGAGTCTTCAGGGCCCAGCTTATCAGGACTCACTATCTTAGTGTTCTTATCCAACCCTTTGGCTTTAAATTCCATGCATGCTGATTATCCCAAAATGTGAATACCTATCTCAGACCTCTCCTGAGCTCTAAACTCATTATGCCCAATTGGCATCTCAACTCTGTTGTCCAATAATCATCTCAAACAATATGTTTTTTTTAAAAAAAAGATAACTCCGATTTTCCTGCAAAGATCTTCCTCATTATAGCCTTCACCACTCTGCTTCCAGTA
Organism: Chlorocebus sabaeus; assembly: GCF_047675955.1. Classification (NCBI taxonomy): domain Eukaryota; kingdom Metazoa; phylum Chordata; class Mammalia; order Primates; family Cercopithecidae; genus Chlorocebus; species Chlorocebus sabaeus. The sequence continues at coordinate 54,152,382 of NC_132917.1, read as the reverse complement.
TCTCCATCCTAACAGTTGCTCAGGTCAAAATCCTTGGAGTCATCCTCGACTTCTCTCTTTCTTTCATACCCCATGCTGGGAGGTGGGGCCTTTAAGAGATGATCAGGTTGGTAAGATGGATTTAAGTCTTTGTTGCAAGGCTGGATTACTTCTTATGGGAATGGATTAGTTTTTGAGAGAGTGGGTTGCTATAATGCTGAGTCAGCCTCTTTTGTCCATTCTCTCCCAGGTGCTTGCTAGCTCTTCTGCTTTTTTGTCATGCTACTTCATAGCATAGCATATCGGACTTCTCAGCCTCCAGAATTGTGAGTTAAATAAACTTTTCTTTATAAATTACCCACTCTCAGGTATTCAGTTACAGCAACAGAAAATGAACTAAGAGATCCCATAGCCAATTTACCATGAAATCAGGCTGACTCTACCATCATACTATATCCACCATCTACCTCCATCGCTACCACCTGGTCTGAGAAACATCTTTTACCTGGGTTAGTGCAGCAGCCTCCTAAAAGATCCCCCTAAATCTACCATTGCTTCCATACAGATTATTTTTCACCCAGGAGTCAGAGTGATTCATGCAAAACTAAAGTCACATTTTGTGTCCTCTGCTCAAAATCCTGTAGTAATTTCCCATTTCATTAAGAATAAAAGCCAAATTTCTTACACTATCATACAAGAACCTACTTGATCTAGCCTCCCTCATTCACTTTGCTCCATCCACACTGGCCTCCTTGTTATTTCTTGAACATTCCAGGCATGCTCTTGTCTTGGTGCTTCTGCTTAGCACTTCTCTTCCTGAAATGCTCTTCTCCAAGATTTCTACTGGCTGACTCCCTCAACTTCTTTGACTCTTTGCCAAAATCTCATCTTTTCAATGAGGCTTCCTCTGACCACCCTATTTCATACTACAATCTGCTCCCCACTCCCTACCCCCTGAACTTTCCATCTCCTTACTCTATTGTTTTTTCCATAACACTTATAACTTTCTAATGTGCAATATTATTTTCTTGTTATTGTTATCTTTCTCCCCTGCTAAAATGTAAACCCCAAGAGGGAAGAAATCCTTGTTCTGTTCACTGTTATATCCAGAGGGCCCATAAGAGTACCAGGCACACAGTAGGTACCCAATAAACATTTGTTGAATGTTTAATATAAACATTTGTTGACTGTTTAATAAACATAAAAATGGATTATGTGTACCTCGAATGTTTGGTAGTAGTTGTCTCAAAATCATTTGAACCTCACGCTACTTTTGTGGAAAGATTTTTTTAAGCTACTGATTCCATTTATTTACTGTCTCTAGGTCTATTTAGATTTTCTATTGCATTTCAGTCCTTGTTGATAAGTTATACATTTCTATGAAGCCATATATTTCATCTAAGTTTGAAAATGTACTGGCATAAAGCTGTCTAACATCCTGTCTTATATTTCTTTAAATAATCAATGTGACTATGTTTTCCTTTCCAAATACTGTTTATTTTCTCTTTTTATTTTTAATCTTTGGTTGATACTCTGTATTGTCTTACATAAATTTCTGTTTATTATTACCTTTTATCTATGTCCTTTGGCCTAACTCTATTGGTCTTTTGTTTATTACTCAAATTATTTTTCATGATGAGTGATACAGCAGTTGCCAATATTTCCAGTTTCCTCCTTCCAGGCTCAGGAGAAGATTACACCTCCCTGTCCTTTTAAAGTTAGACAAGGTCAACTGACTAGCTCTGGCCAATGATTTATGTCACTTTTGATGGAAACATTTAAAAACCTATGAATGTGGAAAGATGGTCTTTTCAATAAACAAGGCTGGGTCAATTAGATATTCATATGGAAAAAAACAAATTGTGACCCTACTCATAAAAATGAATTCCAGCTGGATGGCAGATATAAATTTGAACAATCTTGGTGAGATAAGGTTTTTCATTTTTTAATTCTTTTTTGAAATAGAGATGGGGTCTTCCTATGTTGCCCTGGCTGGTCTCCAACTCCTGGGCTCAAGTGATCTTCCCACCTCCGCCTCTCAAAGTGCTGGAATTACAGGTGTGAGGCACTGTGCCCAGGCAAGAGATAAGATTTCTTAAACAGAGCAGAAAAACACTAAGGTAGAGCGGGAAATGACAAATTGGCACATATTAAGATGAAAAACTTTTGTTCCTCAAAAGGTACCATTAAGATGAAGAAAAAGTAGGCCAGGCGCGGTGGCTCACGCCTGTAATCCCAGCACTTTGGGAGGCCAAGGTGGGCAGATCACCTGAGGCTAGGAGTTCAAGAACAGCCTGGCCAACATGACAAAACCACATCTCTACTAAAAAAAAAAAAAAGAAAAAAAAAAAAAAAAGTCTGGGCATGGTGGCAGGCACCTGTAGTCCCAGCTACTTGGGAGGCTGAGGCAGGAGAAGCGCTTGAACTCGGGAGTCGGCAGCTTCAGTGAGCTGAGATGGCGCCACTGCACTCCAGCCTGGGCAACAGAGCCCGTCTCAAAAAACAAAAACAAAAACAAAAACAGAAAAAACCAAAAAAAACCCAAAAAACAGAAAAAGTAATCCACAGAGTGGGAGGAAATATTTGTAATATCTATACTTGAAGAATGACTAGTATCTAGCATGTACAAAGGCTTCCTACAAATCCATATGAAAAAGAACACCTGCCCAACAGAGAAATAGGGAGAAGCCTCAGATACTGCACAAGAGAGAATATCCTAATGGCCAAAAAACATATGAGAAGGTTCTCAGTTGATTAGGCTTTGGCTAAATGCAAATTAAAACCGCCATGTGATACCACTACTCATCCAGCACAATGGCTAAAATAACGATGCACAGGACACCACCACAGACTCGCGAGACTAGGGGGTGGGTATCGCGAGACTGAAGAGTGGGCGGTGCAAATAGTCGAGGTGTTTACTCGCCATTTTGTGTGAGGAACGTTGACGGGACCCACCATTGTGGCCTGGCGTCTACCGACTGCCGCCCTGGCCGCTACCAACATGAGCCTCCTGGAGAGTCCTCACAGGCCTGCTACTCTCGACCATGCCCCGGAAGACCCGCACCAGGGCCAGAGGTCCCGAGAGAAGAGTAAGGCGACACAGGTAATGGCAGATGTGTTTGAGGGCCGCTTGGAGCCAGTCGTGCTCCCACCGCCCCAGCTTCCAGAGGAGGGGGTCACGCCCCAGGATCCCGCAGATAGTGGCCATACTTTCCACATCTTGGTCGATGGGAGTCGCAGTCGTGGAGCCATCGAAGCTGGACAGGAAGTGACTCTACCACCCGCGGAGGGCCTAGAAGCAGCCTCTATCTCGCTGACAACTGACAGCAGTCTCAAAAATGGCTTTCCGGGTGAAGAGACGCCCGGCCTAGTTGGGGATAAGGCTGTAGAAACTTGTGGTGCAGGGAGGTCGGAGTCTGAAGTGATTGCAGAGGGGAAGGCTGAGGACGTGAAGCCTGAGGAGTGTGCCATACTCTCAGCCCCAGTGCATGAGAAGCCAGGAGGCGAGGAAATGGACATGGTGGAAGGAAACAGAGCAACAGATGAGGTAAATAGTGATGCGGGGCCTGGGCCCGGGCCCCTGAACGTGGGTCTCCACCTGAACCCCCTGGAGTCCATCCAGCTGGAACTGGACTCCGTGAATGCCGAGGCTGACAGGGCCCTCCTGCAGGTGGAGCGCAGGTTTGGGCAGATGCATGAATACTACCTAGAGCAGAGGAATGACATCATTCGCAATATCCCGGGCTTCTGGGTCACTGCTTTCCGCCACCACCCACAGCTGTCTGCCATGATTAGAGGCCAAGATGCCGAGATGTTGAGCTACTTAACCAATTTGGAAGTGAAGGAGCTCAGACACCCTAGGACAGGCTGCAAGTTTAAGTTCTTCTTTCGAAGAAACCCTTACTTCAGAAACAAGCTGATCGTCAAGGTGTATGAGGTCAGATCCTTCGGCCAAGTGGTGTCTTTTTCCACTCTAATCATGTGGCGCCAGGGCCATGGACCCCAGTCCTTCATTCATAGGAACCGACATGTCATCTGCAGCTTCTTCACCTGGTTTTCAGACCACAGCCTTCCAGAGTCCGACAGGATTGCTCAGATTATTAAAGAGGACCTCTGGCCAAATCCACTGCAGTACTACCTGTTGGATGAAGACGCCCATAGAGCTAGACGTCGCCCGATGAGGGAGCCAGTGGAGATCCCCAGGCCCTTTGGATTCCAGTCTGGTTAACCTTTGCCTTTGGAACTACTCCTGCAGAAGGTCCCCTGCCACCACGAGCTGGACCTGTGCTTGGGCAACAGCATTAGGTATGCCCTTTACATTTTTTTGTTCTGACTTTCCTCTACCCTCTGTTTAAACTTTCCGTTCTCTCAACCTGAAGATTGATACCTTGGTGGCTATGCTGCTTCCCTTTCACCTGGTTGTCTTGCTATTCTGCATTAACATCACATGCTCCCAGCCGATGGGTTACATCCTTCTAAGCAAAGCGAATGATGCTGTAGATTATACTGTCTTTACCTTTGTTTGGACTCTGTTTGTTCCCAAGACCTCTGGTCTGGCTCCTATTTGGATTTCTAGTTGTGTCTAAGAACCTATTCGGCTCACCCTGCTCTGCATCTGACAGTACAGGCACAAGGACTGTGGACAATTGCTGGGCATTAATGAAGTCAAGGGAGAACAGCAGGGGGCAACTTGGTCTGTGTGAATTATGGGACTCCATTACTTTTCCTGAGACTCTGGTCACCTATCGCTGCCTGCTACTGGCTATGCCCACCACCTTGGGCAGCTCCCTGCTGAGTGAACATATCCCAGACCACTGCCAGCTCCACTCTGTGGTTTCTAATCAACAGGGATCTCCACAACACTGGTGGTGGACACAGGTTTCCTGTCAGCACACAAAAGACTCCTTCCTCTTCCAAAAGACCTCTCAATTCTTTGCCACCACCACCCTCGTCATTCAGAAACCCTACTGTCAGACAAATGGTTGAGGGGACATGTCAGACCCTATCCTCATGGCAAGGTTAATATGTTGGTGTTCTTGACAAGTACCAAGCTTTCTCTGCCACAACCAGTGGATTCATTGAAAATCTAGGTACTTTTATTTTCCTCCCTTCCTGAACCTAATGAAGTGCCAGAGTGAGTGTACACTTTCTTTTCTCTCATCTCTCATAAATCTCTTCTGTCTTCCTTTAAAAAAACAAAGTAGTAGTTCAGAAACATCTGCAGAAGCAGGCTTTTTAGTTTCTTTGTCATGTCCAGAAGCAGGCTGTTCTGTAAAATAGACTGCCAGACCTCTTATTCTCCCCCATTCTCCTTTCTTTTCAGCCCCTCATCCCTCTTTAGCAATTCCTAGAGGGTTTAAAGGAATACAGAGCTGGATGGAATGAAAGGTGATTTCTAGTTCAGAGTGGATAGAAGAATGAAAGAGATTGTGATGGGTGCTCTAAGCAGGAAAAACTGAACAAAAAGGCAGAAATGATTCAGGGTAAAATCGGGCCTAGAATTAACACTGGGTTGACTAGTTATGATGGGAAGAGAAGTACTTTTTTTTTTTTAGTATTCACATAGAAGAATAGAAGATGGTTGGAGTGTTAAATATGTTGTCTAGAGAAGGGTTCTTTGAAGAAACACTGTAATTTTGGGTGTTCTCTTTCTTGTTTGCATGTGGCCTTATTTATGTGGAAGATTAATACTGTGTTATAATATTTTCTCTTTCTGTTTACTAGGAAGATTCAGCTGTACAGATTTTATTTTACTTTCAATTAGGAACATTTGGAATAATATCAGCCTTTCTTTTTTGTACATTATATGGATATGGATATTCATGACAGTGTTTTCAGCCTGATCTTGTTTCTGTTAAAACCGTATCTTTAACATTTTATTTTGAATAACTTGGTCTTATCTGACGCTGAAGACTGGAAACTATTGTGTTCATGTATAAATAAATTACAAAAAATTTATGGCTCTCATTGTCTTTCTTGATAATTTGTCCTGGTAACAACTTAGTAATTGACATGTCTTTTTTTTCAGTTGTTTTGTTTTGTTTTTCAAGACAGAGTCTTGCTCTGTTGCCCAGGCTGGAGTGTAGTGGCATGATCTTGGCTCACGGCAACCTCCCCCTCCCAGGTTCAAGCAATTCTCCTGCCTCAGCCTCCTGAGTATCTGGGATTACAGGCTTGTACCCACCATGTCCAGCTAATATTTTTAGTAGAGATGGAGTTTCACCATGTTGGCCAGGCTGGTCTTGAACTCCTGACCTCATGATCCTCTGCCTCAGCCTAAAGAGGGGAAGTGCTTGTGAGATTGCTTTGGGAAACTGGAATTATACCATGGGCATATTTGTCTTATGCCAATGGTATAATTCTATTATGCCAATGGCATCTTTCCTTATGAATGGATGAATGGTAAAATTAAAGCATATCACTGAAAAAAAACAAAACAAAGATGATGGAAAATAACAGAGGTTGAAAATAACAGAGATACCAAAAGGCTCATATACTGCTTATGGGAGAGTAACTTTGTACAAATACTTTAAAAAGTTGTTTGGCCACCGCATGTTCTCACTCGTAGGTGGGAACTGAACAATGAGATCACTTGGACTCGGGAAGGGGAACATCACACACCGGGGCCTATCATGGGGAGGGGGGAGGGGGGAGGGATTGCATTGGGAGTTATACCTGATGTAAATGACGAGTTGATGGGTGCAGCACACCAACATGGCACAAGTATACATATGTAGCAAACCTGCACGTTGTGCACATGTACCCTACAACTTGAAGTTTAATAATAATAAATAAATTAAAAAAAAAAAAAAAAATCTGAAAAAAAAAAAAAAGTTGTTTGGCAGTATCAGTGTATACCCTCTGATCTAGTTCTGGGAATATACCCAATGGAAATATATACATATATTCACTCAAAGACATGCATAAAGTATTTATAACAACACATTTTTAATAGCTGACACTGGGAGCTGCCCTAATGTCCATCAATAGTGGAAAAAATAAACCAATTTTTAAAAATGTTCACACAATGGAATACTATAAGAAAGAATTACGCCTACATGCAATTATATGAATGATTCTCACAAATATGTTGATAAATATAAGAAGCCGGACAGAGTACATGCTATATAATTCTTTTATGTATGAAGTGTAACAGCAGGTAAAACTAATCTATGGTGGCAGAAGTCAGAATAGTGGTTACTGCCAAGGACCGTGATGGGTCTGAGATTTACCCTTCTTGCAAGCTTAACCTTAACAAGTTAGCCTTATGTGCTAGGTCAGAGACAAAGGACCTTACAACTCAATAGTCAAAAGAGTGTCAGTATTTTCACTGGTTCCCTGAGCTCTAATTCCCACAAGGCAACATAAAGCCAGGTGACATGTGTACATACAGTGGATTGTGTTAAAGGAGAGGAACTCCCGTAGGGAACATAGGGAAGCTGAATCTTTTATAATGGGCAGTAAGCATGCCTGTCGTTTTCGCTTTGAAGGGAGACATCTCTGTTATACTAAATAGTAAGTAAACCTGTTCTTTGTTCTCTAAGGGACATAATCTCTATTTTCAAGACTCTTAAGCACACCTGTGCTTTGCTCTGGAGACACTGTCTTCCAAGGCTGACTCGAAAAGACATTCTGCACACATGCAGTCAGTGCCTTTGCTCACAAGATATGCAGAAACACGAGACACATGGGAGAACTGTCTCCCAGTAAACTTTGGGGTGATAAGTTCTTATTGACTGGAAGGAAGTATGAGATGGTAGATTCTGAAGGGCTGGTGATGTTTTGTGTCTTGCTCTGGGTGCTGGATAAATAAGTATATTCAGTTTGTGAAACTTCAAGTTGTACATTTAGAAAACGTACTTCTCTGTATTTATATTGTACTTTAATATTCTTGTTTAAGAAAAACAAAAGAAACCCAAAGTAAGCAAATAAATTCAAAACAAAACAAAAAAAAAACCACATTTTTCTGGAACCCCTCTGCCAGAAAAAGGCCAATTTAAAAGTATGCTGCAGATCTTTTTGGGTAAACCATGAATTGATATGTGAACATTGTAACAGGATCATTTACTAGGCCACATTCAAATGGCTAAAATCCATTTTCTAAGAATAGAAACACTGAATTATCTAGGCATGGGCCATCAACTCTTAGTATTTACAGTGCTCCACTCATTTTGTCAACTGACCTTCATAAGGGTTTTTCAGTTATAAACAGTTCTTTAATAATGGCTCATGATGATTCATTTTTATTTCTTCCAGCCAAATATATCATAAAATCCACATTTTTTTATGTTGTTCAACAGGGATGATGCTATTCTGAAGCCTGTAAGATGGTCTATATTTCTAAGTTTCATGTCTTTTCAGGCCTCCCTCTTTGAGGTATAAATATTTCATTTGATAATTAAGAGAGAAAAAAATTTTCAAACAATACCTATGGCATATGCTATAGACGATTACAGTATTAGTACCAACAAAAACTTCTGTAGAACTACAATGAAATCATTTGCTTTGGCTTATTTGAGCAAAATATTTCCACTTCTGTATACAGCAATGTATTTGGGGGATAATAACCATTGAAAATGAGGTTTTTCTTTTACATAAAGAGTATGAAAACAATAATGTATAAGATTAACTTACTGCCTTTGAAACATAAGGTAGGTTTAATTAGGCTTTTTATATGAATTCATATCACATAATATAAAGTGGCATCCATATAGATGACTTGCCCTGTTTTCCAGTGGCACAATTTTCTCTTTGCTATTGGTAGCTATAAACATATGAGATACAAGATACTTCCCCCCAGCCCCCCTCCCCTGCCCCAAGATGGAGTTCTGCTCTGTCGCCCAGGCTGGAGTGCAGTGGTGCAATCTCGGCTCACTGCAACCTCTGCTTCCTCAGGTTCAAGCGATTCTCCTGCCTCAGCCTCCCAAGTAGCTGGGATTACAGGCACGCGCCACCACGCCCAGCTAACATCTGTATTTTTAGTAGAAACGGGGTTTCGCCATGTTGGCCAGGCGGGTCTCGAACTCCTGACATCATGATCCGCCTGCCTCGGCCTCCCAAAGTGCTGGGATTATAGGCGTGAGCCACCGTGCCCAGCTAAGATAGAAGATATTTTAAGAAAAGGGGTCCAGAATTCAAATTTAATCTGGTTTACTAAGATAGATGAGGATGGAAAAGGTAGGTGATATCCTTACATTTAGCATTAAACTAAAATCTAGAGCATAAAATAGAAAGTGCACTGAGCTACAAGTCAGGGGTTGGGGTCTCTGCCATAAACCAGATAATAAGCAAACCACTTAAGGATGAAAACTATGTCTGTGAGTTTTTTTTTTTTTTTTTTTTGGAGACAGGGTCTTGGTCTGTTGCCCAGGCTAGAGTACAGAGGTGCAATCATAGCTCACTGCAGCCTCACCCTTCCTGGGCTTAAGTGATCTGCCTCAGCCAGCCTAGTAGCTGGGACTACAGACACATGCCACCATGCCCAGCTAATTTTTTTTTTTTTTTTTTTCTGGTAGTGATGAGGTCTCACTGTGTTGCCCAGGCTGGTCTTGCACTCTTGGGCTCAGGCAATCCTCCTGCCTCGGCCTCAGAGTGCTGGGATTATAGGCATGAGCCACTGTGCCTGGCCCATTTTTGTCTTTTTAGTAAGTTTTGAAACATAATTTCTTCTAAATCTAAAGATTTACCTACCCCTTAAATATCAGTTTTCCATAAGGTTCTGTGACCTCGCTCTGGCTTTTCTTTATGCGCTTTCTAAGTGACTTTACCCATGCCATGGCCAGAGCATGTAAATGACAGAGAATGTAAACTAGAGCCATCACCTTTGAAATAAGGACTCTTTTTTTTTTTTTTTTTTTTTTTTTGAGACGGAGTCTTTCTCTGTTGCCCAGGATGCAGTGCAGTGGCGCGATCTCAGCTCACTGCAAGCTCTGCTGAGGCAGGAAATAAGGACTCTTAAATTGGAATCTCCCTTATTCCAGATTAGGGTCTGACATGTCCATTTGCACAATGCTTCCAGAATTGTTCCCTTTCCATATCTATTTTCACCTTAATATCTTTTGTCTACATTATTGGAAGTCTGAGGAGTCCCCTTCCTGAATATTATCTCTCTTTTCCCATCATTTACACTATTGACAAAGTAATCATGTCCCTTTTGCTCAGATGTCCTTGTCAATGCACTATTGCCTGCAGAAGAAAATCTAAACACCCTACGGTTGCATCCAAGATCAGCTACAACCAAGCCCCTACCTAACATTCTTACCAGAGTCCACTCACATGGAACGCCTTACTGTTCCTTAAGTAGCCCATATACAGTCCCAATTCTGTGCCTTTGCTCATGATGTTCCGTAACCTTGGATTCACTTGCCCACCTCAACTATGGAAATCACACCATTTCTTCTAAACTCAAAGGCCATATCCTCTAAATCACCTTTCCAAAACCTCCTACCTCTTGTAGCATATATTCTGTAGAATTTATAATTCATACAAATGTAGACTGAACTTAGTTCGTTACATATGTTAGTAGTTTATATTTGTCACTCAATTTTAAGTTCTTCAAGGGCCAAGATTATGTTTTAGTTATCTTCTTTTCTTCTATGATGAGTAAGAGATAGTCCCTGTTCTCAAGCAGCCTACAGCCTAGCATAGGAGACAATCTACAGTGTGACCAATTCCAAACTTAAGTGTAAGCATGGGGCTAGGGGACCACATAAGAGGGACATTTTCCCCACCTGAAGGTTAGGGAAGGCTTCCTATAAGAAGTGGCTTCTAAGTTCCATTCTAGACACCATAGTAGACTCTTAAGTTTCTTCAGAGTAGGGGGCTATCTTTTCATCTATGTATTCCTAGAGCATGGTATTATATCTAGCACAAAATGGACCCTTTAAAATTACTTGGAAACCATCATTCTCAGCAAACTATCACAAGAACAGAAAGCCAAACACCACATGTTCTCACTCATAGGTGGGAATTGAACAATGAGATCACTTGGACACAGGAAGGGGAACATCACACATCGGGGCCTATTGGGGGGTGGGGGGATAGCATTAGGAGAGATATCTAATGTAAATGACGAGGTAATGGGTGCAGCACAACAATATGGCACATGTATATATATGTAACAAACCTGAACATTGTGCACATGTACCCTAGAACTTAAAGTATAATAATAATAAAAAAAATTGAAGTATATTTTGAGGTGTTCAGTGGCTCCAATGAGCTTTCTGCTTTAATTCCAGATGTAACCAACAGCATTTGGAAGACAATGTACTTTGTCCAGGAAGAGCAAATAGCAAAGAGTCTTTTTGGGTGGGGAAGGGATTATGTCACTGTCTAGAAATCTCCTACAATAAACTTGGCTTGTCAGCAATGGCAGGCTGGAGGAAGAATGCACAGCCAAGCAACACATGTGAAGTCCCAGAAGTGGGATGAGAAGAGATGGATAAAATGGGAAAATCTCAAGGAGAGAGCACAATGGAAGAGAAAGAATGTTATAGAGAAAAAGTGTTAGTGTAACATGCCCCAAAAAACACTGGTATAAGACCTAAGAGACAGTGTTCCAACTTGTCTTCGAATCTAATTTTAGGACTTTGGGGCAGGGAGTAGTTACAACCTTCCTGTGTTTGGAATTCATTGCTCATGATGGGAGGAAGGTAGACTAGAGGGTCCTAAGTTTCTTGCCTTTTAGAGCTTTTATCCTATCATGGTACGGGTACATAGCCCTGGGGCTTTACTATGATTTGGAAATATGTTGAAGTCAAGGTAGAAGTAAATGTATACTTTCTTAACTTGATAAAATATACCTTGATCCCAAAGTAACCATTATGCTTACCAGGACAACACTAGAGGTATTCCCACTCAATTCAGGAACAAAGAAGGATGGTTATTTGTCACCCTCATTACTTAACATTCTAGATATTAGATATTAGACAATATAATTACTAAGAGAAAGAAACTAGAAGTATAAAAATTTAGAGAACATAAAACTACTACAATTTGTGATGAATATAGAAAACTTGTGACATTCAATTGAAAAAGTAAACAACAGGAAAACTTAGGCAGCAAGATACAATATTACTACATATATCAATAGATTTTAGATTACAAACACAGAAAGTTGGAAGATGAAATGGGGGAAAACTGTTTACAACAGCAACAGCAAAATAAGAAATATTTAAGAAAAAGCTTTAGAAATGTGCCATATTTACTAATAAAATTTTAAAGCATTCCTGAAGACACAAAGACTTGTATAAAGGGAAAGACATACCAAGTTAGATAGGAAGACTCAACCTTATAAAATTGTTCTCCCTAAGCTAATTTAGCAATTAATTAGAGTAACAAGGCCAAAAATTGGAGAAGGGCAGGGCTAGGGGGAGAATGAGACAGACAAATTCTAAAGTATATGTTAAAAAAAATAACACATAGATCAGTGGAACAGAATAGAGAGCCCAGAAATTAATCCATTTACAGACAACCCATTTTTAACAAAGATGCCAAGAACATTAAATGGGGAAAAAAACAATCTTTTCAATAAATGATGCTGGGAAAACTAGCCACATGGAGAAGAATGAAACTAGACCTCCATCTCTCACTCTACATAAAAATCAACTTCAAGTGGATTAAAGACCTAAATGTAATACCTAAAACTATAAAACTCCTAGACAAAAACAGGGGAAATGCTCCAGGACACTGGGCTGGGGCAAGATTTTATGAATAAGACCTCAAAAGCACAGGCAAAAAAAGCAAAAATAAACAGATTGTATCCAACTGAAAAGCTGCATAGGAAAAGAAACAACAGAGTGAAAAGGCAACCTGTAGAATGGGAGAAAATATTTGCAAACTATTCATCCAACAGGGGATTAATATCCAGAATATACAAGGAAATCAAACATTGCAACAGCAAAAAAAAAAAATCTGATTAAAAAATGGGCAAGGACATTTCCGTCCTAGATGGCTGAATAGGAACAGCTCCAGGCTACAGCTCCCAGCGTGAGCGACACAGAAGACGGGTGATTTCTGCATTTCCAACTGAGGTACCGGATTCATCTTACTGGGGCGTGTCTGACAGTGGGGGCAGGACAATGAGTGCAGCCCACCAAGCGAGAGTCAAAGCAGGGCAAGGCATCGCCTCACCCGGGAAGCGCAAGGGGTAAGGGAATTCCCTTTCCTAGCCAAGTGAAACCGTGACACACAGCCCCTAAAAAATTGGGTCACTCCCACCCTAATACTGCGCTTTTCCAAGGGTCTTAGCAAACGGCACACCAGGAGATTATATCCTGGGCCTGACTCGGAGGGTTCCACACCATGGAGCCTCCCTCATTGCTAGCACAGCAGTCTGAGATCTAACTGCAAGGCGGCAGTGAGGCTGGGGGAGGGACACCCGCCATTGCTAAGGCTTGAGTAGGTAAACAAAGTGGCCAGGGTGGCCAGGAAGCTCGAACGGGATGGAGCCCACTGCAGCTCAAGGAGGCCTGCCAGCCTCTGTAGACTCCACCTTTGGGGACAGGGCATAGACAAACAAAAGACAGCAGAAACCTCTGCAGATTTAAATGTCCCTGTTTGACAGCTTTGAAGAGAGTAGTAGTTCTCCCAGCACGGAGTTTGAGATCTGAGAACGGACAGACTGCCTGCTCAAGTGGGTCCCTGACCCCCTGGGTACCCCTCTGAGATGAAGCTTCCAGAGGAATGATAAGGCAGTAACATTTGCCGTTCTGCAATATTTGTTGTTCTGCAGCCTCCACTGCTGATACTCAGGCAAACAGCGTCTGGAGTGGATCTCCAGCAAACTCCAACAAACCTGCAGCTGAGGGTCCTGACTGTTAGAAGGAAAACTAACAAACAGAAAGGACATCCAGACCAAAACCCCATCTGTATGTCACCATCATCAAAGACCAAAGGTAGATAAAACCACAAAGATGGGGAAAAAACAGAGCAGAAAAGCTGAAAATTCTAAAAATCAGAGTGCCTCTCCCCTTCCAGAGGAACACCACTCCTCGCCAGCAGTGGAACAAAGCTGGATGGAATGACTTTGACGAGTTGAAAGAAAGCTTCAGACGAGCTAAAGGAGGAAGTTTGAACCCAAAGAAGCTAAAAAACCTTTCAAATAGCTAGAAGAGAGGGCATTGAATTTTTCAGTACAAAGAAATTATAAATGTTTGAGATGATGGATATGCTCATTATCCTGATCTGATCACTAAGCATTGTATATATTGAAACATCACTATGTACTCCATTAATATGTACAATTATTATGTGTCAATTCAAAAATAAACATTTACACAAAAAAATAAAACAAGGATTTCAAGGAAATCTCTAAAGGAGAATAAAATGAGGGGGACAATTCCTAGCATGTATTATAAAATAATATAAAGCTATAATAACTGAAGGTGTATTCCTGACACAGGAATAGACAAATCAAGAAAACAAAACAGGAAATTTAGAAATAGATCCCAATGCATACAGAATTTGGTGTATGATATATAGGGTATCTAAGCCAGGCACAGTGGCTTATGCCTATAATCCCAGCATTTTGGGAGGCCAAGGCAGGCAGATCAATTGAGGTCAGGAGTTCGAGACAAGCCTGGCCAACATGGTGAAACCCCATCTCTACTAAAAATTAAAAAATTAGCTAGGTGTGGTAGCACACACCTGTAAGCCCAGCTACTTGGGAGGCTGAGGCACGAGAATTACGTGAACCCAGGAGGCGGAGGTTGCAGCAAACTGAGATTGCACCACTGCACTCCAGCCTGGGTGACAGAGTAAGGCCTCATCTCTAAATAAATAAATAAATAAATGCAAATATACATAAGTTAAATCAGTGAGGAGAAGATGAACAACTCAAATTGTCTTGAGAAAACTGGAGAGGTGTTTTTAATAAAATTAAGTTGAATTCATGCCTTATACTATATGCCAGGTAAATTCTAAAGGAGTAAAAATTTAAGTTTTAAAAATGAAATAAGTAAAATACTAGAAGAAAACAAAGGAAACTATCTATACTAACTCAGAGTGGGGAAGACTTTCTGTTAAAATCTGGAGACATAAAAGGCTTTCAGGTTAGCTGTGGATTTAAAAAAAACAACTGTCGTCATACACACAGCATAACAGTGTTGCCATCAATGATGGACTATGGGCCTGCTAGTAATTGTAGCACTTTGGAAGGCTGAGGCAGGTGGATCACCTGAGGCCAGGAGTTCGAGAGAAGCCTGGCCAACATGGTAAAACCCCATCTCTACTAAAAAGAAAAAAGAAAAAAAAAATTAGCCAGGTGTGGTGGCACACATCTGTGTTCCCAGATACTTGGGAGGCTGAGGCAGGAGAATCACTTGAACCTGGGAGGCAGAGGTTGCAGTGAGCTGAGATTGCAGGGATTTCTCAGGAGGCTGAGGCAGAAGAATCGCTTGAACCTGGGAGGCAGAGGTCGCAGTGAGCTGAGATTGCACCACTACACTCCAGCCTAGGTGACACAGCGAGACTCCATCTCAAAAAAAATAAAAAAGATGGACTACGTATGTGACAATGGTCGCATAGGATTATAATACCATATTTTCACTGTGCCTTTTCTGTGTTTAGGTACACAGATACTTACCATTGTGTTGCCATTGCTTACAGTATCAGGTACAATAACGTGCCATATACGTCTGTAGAATAGAAGCAGCAGGCTATACCACACATTCTAGGTGTGTAGCAGGCTTTACCATCTAGGTTTGTGTAAGTCTACCCTACAGTATTTGCACAACAAAGAAACTGCCTAATGATGCATTTCTCAGAATGTATCCCCATTGTTAAACATGTGATTGTACTGGAAAAAAAATTTTAATCTACATGACAAAAAAATTTTTCAAATGAAAAATGCCAAACTGGGAAAAAAATACTGTCATCTCATAGACAAAGGGCTAATCTCCCTAATATAAAGAGCACTTTAAATCACTTTAGTCCACAAATTCATATTAAGCGAATTCTTAATAATGGTAAGAAAAGATGTAACCAAAGGGTTGCAAATTAATGATTCAGGAGTTTGCTAAAGGGTGCTAACTTCAGATTATACATAGAGTCGTGCATCATTTAATGACTGGGATACATTCGGAGAAATGCATCGTTAGGTGATTACATTGTTGTGTGAACATCATAGAGTGTACTAACACAAATCTGGATGGCATAGCTTACTACCCACCTAGGATATGTGGTGTAGCCTATTTGCTCCTAGGCTACAGATGCAGGCTGTCGCCTAGGCTGGAGTGCAGTGGTGCATATGGAGTGCAATGCAGTATAGTATGCCATGTTACTGAATAGTGTAAGCAACTGTAACACAATGACATTTTTGTGCATCTAAACATAAAAAAGGTACAGTAAAAATATTAATTTTAATCTTATGGGACCACTGTTATATATGCAGTTCATCGTTGATCAAAATGTTGAATTATGTGGCATATGACTGTATACATTTTATCTAAAACATCAAGTCATTATGTGTCACATGACTGTATATATTTTACCTAAAGCATCAAATATATGTTTATTCTGCTACATATAATGCCAATTTTCCATTTTAATGGAGAAAACCAATAGCCACAATGACAAGGTGAAATGGGCAAGATAAGCCTTCAGTTGATGTCACAGGACATCAGTGATGAGCAAAGTCATCTCAGGATTACACAATTCTCACAGGATATTCTATCTACCAAGCCTGGTTGTTTGCATCTTGTTTGACGTTGTATAGATGACAAAACTCCAGCTGCTGCAGACTGCAGTCACTGCGTTGGAATGTCATTTCTGTAATGCTGTGCATGGTTTGAACAGATGAACTCAAATGTTTTGAATATAGCAAACCTCCATTACTTTCACCAAGCATGCAACATAGTTATGGTGGCTGCACTTTTACTAGGCATATTATAAATACATGGCTAATTTCTCCCATATGCTATTATTTCAGGTGATTTTTTTTTTCTTTTTGAGACAGAGTCTTGCTGTGTCGCCTAGGCTGGAGTGCAATGGCATGATCTCAGCTCACTGCAACCTCTGCCTCCTGGGTTCAAGTAATTCTCCCTGCCTCAGCCTCCCAAGTATATGGGATTACAGGTGCCTGCCACCATGACCAGCTAATTTTTATATTTTTAGTAAAGGCAGAGTTTCACTATGTTGGCCAGACTGGTCTCAAACTCCTGACCTCAGGTGATCCGCCTGTCTCGGCCTCCTAAAGAGCTGGGATTACAGGCGTGAGCCACTGCGCCGACCTCAGCTGAAATATTTTCATACTCTTAATGGCAACACATTTGATAAATAAATCTGGTACAATTGAAACACGGTTTATCCCTTGCAAAACTTTATTACATCATTCAAGAGAAAGATATGACTATCTTCACTTCTCCTGGCATAGATGAATCTCTACCTCATGGAGGAGGAAAAAAAAAACTGCAAAACTTTCTGCAGTTCCTATTTGACGTCAGATAGAAACAACACAACAATATCAGAGGTCTTAATTAAAGAGTTTTGAGGGAAAACCCAGGGTTTCATGCCTTGAATTTTTTCAAGCTAAGCCTGTACCTCCTGAGCACCTGAGTGCATACTTCAACACATTTGTTAGAAGGCTTCATTTTTCAGTTCAGTATCATACTTAAACCAGCTGGAATTTTTAGAGCAGTCCAAGAACACCCTGTGTTATAACATTGCTATTTCCATGGAAATTTGGA
The DNA here is from genome assembly GCF_047675955.1 of Chlorocebus sabaeus. Taxonomy (NCBI): domain Eukaryota; kingdom Metazoa; phylum Chordata; class Mammalia; order Primates; family Cercopithecidae; genus Chlorocebus; species Chlorocebus sabaeus. The sequence continues at coordinate 54,134,719 of NC_132917.1, read as the reverse complement.
TAAAGGTCAGCTGGCATATATTATAAATAGTTCCCCATGATATCCCTAAATTAGAGATTAATTCAACTTGTAACAATTGAATTGACTTAATTAAAAAATGTTTTTCCTGCCTTGTCATTCACAGGCATTTGGGGAGGGAGTGGGGCTGCTCTACTCTTGGGACTCCTTGCTCCAAGGCTGAAAAGAAGATACTCTTTGGGCCATGTCAATGGCACTTACTCTCCAGCCAGCCAAAGGAAGAAAAAGGAATACAAATAAAGGCTGCCAGATTATAAGCAAAGACTTTACCAAGAAAAATAAAATGGTACAGAATCTCATTACCTCAATGAGAACAGAGATTCATCTCCTCGGCCTAAATGTCTTCTTCTAAAATTACTAAAGTACAAGATCTGGATTATGTGTCAAAGGTGAAAGGGACCATATTTTGCAGCCTAAGCCCACTGAAGCAAGAAAAACATAGTCTGGGTCAGAATGTTAGGTAACAGATGCCCTAGATACAGGCCCCAAGTTTCCTGACTCTTAGTTCTCTATGTTCCCCACCCTGTTTGCCAGAGAGCCACTCATCTCACCAGGGAGGTGCTCATCTAAATTGCATCCTTTGTAATATGAGCCTCAGTCTTAGGAATTTAACTTGTCACAAGTATGATGAGGCAGGCAGTGCTGCAAAGACAAAGTTTTGAGGACCACTAAAAATGGGAAAACTAAAAGTTGGAGAAAGAGAAAGTATTGATGTCTTTAGGGGTGGTACAGGAGCTCTGATTAGAGACAGCCCTTGCCAGTTATTAGAAAAAGAAACATCTCTAACGTAGAGAAGAATGAGTTCTCCAGCCTACAAAAGTCTGATGTGCTATTTTTTTGGAAAAAGTGAATTTTCTTTTTTGTTTGCTCACCAAGAAGGCTTCACCACATATGCAGAATGATTCCTGCATGAGGTCTGTTTTCAACTTTAAAGTAATAAACTGATAACTAGTTTATCCATTATTCCCTTCTTAGGGGATTGTGACTTCATTCACCTAAATTTAGTTTCCAAAAAGTGCAACACTAAGATCATGGTGACACCCACCGCCATCTAAGCTACAGACTCTACGGTCATTCTCAATGCGACTCACCCTCATTACAGTAATTCCAGATCTTTCTCAAACATCTACTTGGTCGCATAAGATAGTTACAGCTCTAACTTCATTCTGAGAAGAAATTCCCACCCCTAATGACGAACTCTAGTCCCCTGGACCATGGAGTTACAATTCCTTCTGGGTAATGCTCTAAACTGGTGAGAATATATATAATTTTTGTTTTAAATACTTTAAATTTAGGGATTACTTCTAAAGTACTTCAGAAGAATTTTAAAAATTAAGAAATGAATAGATTCATATGTAAACCCATGACATTTGGAAATATTTACCAGTTTCTTCTTCCCTATTCTACCATGAAAACAGCATATTTAGCTTCTTGGTGAGCCACAACTGAGCCCTCTATTTAGAGTTTGTCTGCCATACCACCTTCTTAGGTCACCATGGGTGGTAAAGTAAGAATCATATTAAATTTTAGTTCAGCTGTGATAATGCTGTGCCCTTTATAACCTTGGTGGTTTAGACAACCCCCTGGAGTTTCTTAGTCATTATAAGCTCAGTGTTTCTAACAGGGACATATGGCACAGCCTCAAATACTCCTCTGGCTCACATCAGATGCTAACAATACTATTTCAAGAGTGGGAAATGGGAGGAGAAGTGGGATGGGGCATGCTTTTCTCCTTAACCTTTCTAGGAAGCAGTTCTTGAGATTATTAGCTTCATTCTAGACTAGAAAATACATGGGCAGTAGCAGGAGGCTCTAGGTTGATGACTTCATCAGTTCCATTTCTGTTTTTAAGCTGGCTAAGTTTGTTTGAAGCAAGCTAAAAGAACAAGACAGGCCATTCTTGGTCTCTTTATAAGCAGTGAAATATCACAGTATGGCCTCTTTCCTTTCACGCAGGATCCCTTTGAGACATTCTTGGAAAAGCAGAACAGTCCATGACCATCAGGAAGGCATGCTGACTTCAGGCAATCTGGCAAAAGACTGTGGGTGCCAGTGAGGTAAAAACATTATTAGCGGAGTCGAGACTTTATCTTGTCAAGTAGCTCTGACCTACACTGTGGATTCCTTCTGAGCAGCTATGACGAATACACATTGTGTGGGTCTAGGTATTATAGGTGGATTTATGATTTATTTAGGGCAAGAAAAAGACATTTAGAAGACCAGACTTGGGTTTTTTTACCCATAAAAAATGATGGTTCTATATGAGTCCTTAAATATCTACACAATAAAGAGATATCCCTACCAACCACAAAAAAATAGGCTAGGCAGTACCCAGCAGCCTGGCCTATTTTTTTGTGGTTGGTAGGGATATCAGTTTTAGCCTTTGTACTTATAAGCACTCATAATATTTTGCTAAAATAATAAATTCTCATGTGCAATCCCAATAATTTTATACTATAAAAAACATTGAAAAAGTCTTGAATATACATATTAAATCACTGGAAAATAATGCATCTTATTTGGTAGGTTTAATTTTTTAAATTAAAATTAAATGTTCTTAAAAATGTGTGGACCATATGCCTAAACTAAATGAGATGGCAGTTAAAGTAATGAAAGTTGTGTCTTCAAAAATATTAATATTTCATTTTGCTATTTTAGGTAACATTGATGAACAGAAAATGATCAATGATACTATCTTTACATTCAAAAGATTAAAATATAGACCATACAAATTAAAAGACTTGCTTAATTTGTTATTCTGCCTTCTCTTTCTTTACTTCCTATAGAGAACTCTTCCTATATCTACTATATATTAATCATTCATTCATTTTCCTACAAATATTTATTGAACATTTACTCTAATCCAGGCACTATTCCAGGGATTGGGATACAGCTGTGAGGATGGGGTGGGAAAAAGCTCTCTCCTCTCACAGAACTTTATTCAAATGGAGAGAGACAAAGAATAAGCAAATAAATATTGGAAATATAGTATCATATTGTATTAAGTGCTATGAAGCAGCATAAAACCAGGTAAAGAGACAACAATATGGGAGAGGAGAGGTCTGGATGATAATTTTGAATAAATGTCAGGGAAAGCCTCTCTGATAAGACCACATTTGAGCAGAGAACTGAATCATGTAAGGGAATGAGTCCTACACATATCTTGAAAACACTGTTCCAGGCTAAGGAAACAATATTTTTAAAAAATCTAGGGGTAAGAAGCATGCTTGGCATGTTAGAAAAACAGCAAGATAGAGACAAGTGAGTAACGAGAGTATGGCAGGGGATGGGGTCAGGTAGGTTGCTGGGGCCCATTCATGCATGTCCAGAAAGTTAGACAGGAAGTATCCAGAAGAGAGGGAAGACAGAATGGGAAAGAGGCATATTTAAAAAGATAATGACTGAGACTTTCCAAAAATTGGCCAAAAGCACAGATTCAAGTAGATCTCCAAACCTAAACCAAGATAAGGAAAAAGAAAAGCATAGCATAGTAAAAAAAATGCTAAAAATAAAAGTTATAGAGAAAATATTAAAAGAAACCTGAGAGAACAGACATAGACAGATTAACATCAAAGGTGCAAGTATTAGACGGACAGCTGATTTCTCGAAAGAATCAACAGAAGCCAGAATAACATGGAATGATATCTTCAAAGTGCTGAAGGAATATAGCTATAAACCTAAAATTCTCTCCCAGTAAAATTACTCCTCAATAATGAAGCGGAAAAAAAAAACCAAAAAACATTTTTCACTTCATGTAGAGAATGTGTCATCAATAGTCTAACCTAAAGACAATACTAAAGGGTGTATTCAGCTTCCAGATGGCAGCTCAAAGATGCAGAAAGGCATAAAGAACAATGAAAAGGGCAAACGTGGATAAACCTAAATTTTTAACTGAATATAGCAATAGTTATAATAATACATTAGGAGATTTTAAGTATATATAAAATGAAAATATGTGCCAATAGCTTATAAGCTATATTTATATCAGACAAAGAAGGCCTTAAGGTATCCATGGGGGATTGATTCCAAGACCTCCTATGGATACCAAACTCCATGGATAGTCAAGTCCCTGATATAAGACAGAATAGTATTTGCATATAATGTATTCCCATATGTTTTAAATCATCTCTAGATTACTTATAATACCTAATACAATATACATGCTATATAAATAGTTGTCATACTGTATTGTTTAGGGAATAATGACAAGAAAAAAAGTCTGTATGTGTTCACTACAGATGCAATTTTTTCTCAAATATTTTTGATCCTTGATTGAATCCACAGATGTGGAACCCATGCACATAGAGGGACAAATGCATTTTTAAATGATACAAGTTTAAGTTCTCTATTAAGAGATAATACTTCTACATTTTAATTCACCTAGTAACATAGCTCAAAATTATGTATTAAACAACACTGACAAAACAGATAAATTTAAAAATCATAGCAAGCAATCTGAACATCTCTCTCTTTCAGGTATATCAGATAATTTATATCAGGATATATAAGATTTGAACAATACTTTTTACATATTTGACCTAACAGTCACACATACAATACTCTACCTTGAAACATCAGAATATACACATTGGCTTCAAGTATGCATAGATCATTATCAAAATCAACCATATGTGAAAGCAAATTACCACAAATTCCAAAGAATTGAATTTATACAAAACAAATTATTTGACCATAAAGATATTAGACTGGAAATCAATAACAAAAATTTTCCTAGAAAATTCACAATGCTTATAAATTAAGAAATATACTTTCTAATAACCCATGGGCCAAAGAAAAAAATCACAATGGAAATTAGAGCCTATTTTGAAGTAAATGTTCCTTAAAATTTATGAGGTACATCATTAAAACTATTCTATGAGTAAAGTTTATGGTCCCCAAATTCATATATTAGAGAAGAAGAAAAACTGAAAAGCAATAAGTTAAACATCCTTGATAAAAAGTTATAAAAAGAACAACTTAAATCTAAATAAAACAGGCTGGGCACAGTGGCTCATGCCTATTTAGTAATGCCAGCACTTTGGGAGGCCAAGGCAGGAGGATTGCTTGAGCCTAGGAGTTGGAGACCAGCCTGGACAACATGGTGGGACCCTGTCTCAAAAACAAACAAAAAAATACCCCCAGAAATCTAAAGAAAATATAAGGAAGGAAATAAAAAACAGCAACAAGTAAAACAGAAAACAAAAATACAATAGAGAAGATCGATAAGGGTAAAGGTTGGTTCTTTGAAATGATTAATAAATTTATAAACCCCTATGGAGAATCATGAAGAAATAGAAAAAGTAAGCTTAAATAACCAATATCAGAAATAAAAGAGGAAACGTCACTACAGAGCTTATAGAGTTTTCTTGTTGTGGTTGTTTGGTTGGTTGGTTTTGAAACAGGGTCTCACTTTCATGGCTCAGGCTGTATGCATATTACATGCATACAGTCAATTAAAAAGTCAAGAAAACATACCTTTTACAAAAACTAGCACTGCAAGAAGAAACAGAATGTGAAAAACCCCTTATTTAAAAATTGAATTAATAACTTAAAACTTTCCAAAGAAAACCCTCTAGGTCTAGTTGGTTTCACTGGTTGATTCAAACCAAAACTTAAAAAAAAAAAAACAAAAAAACAAACAAAAAAAACCCTATCTTATATAAATTCTTCCAGAGAATAAAAAAGAATAGGAAACATTCTCCCCATCCTCAGCTCATCTTAAAAGGCTAGCATAACCTTCATACTAAAGAATGAGAAGGGCATTACTAGAAAGAAAACTTACAGCCCAATCTCATTTATAAACAGAAGCAAACTGTTGGTTAAACAAATAGAGAAATAATAGGGGTCTTCAAAAAGTTCATGGAAAATGTGTTATTTTGAAAAACCTATGCATAGATTGCAGTTTTTTTGCATCAGAATAAACTTATGCTAACTTGTCATAAAATGTCTGAATAGGATCTAGTTTGAGGCACTAAGAAGGATAAGACATCAGTTTGAAAAGAGCCTCATTAGAGGAACATGAATTCTGCGAAAATTGAAACAAGAATAAACATTAAATTTATGGTGAAGCTTGGGTGGAAGAATGGCTAAATCTTGATGCTTTATAGAAACTTTGTGGGTTCAACAACCCAAAGAAATCAGCAGTGTACAAATGGATAACTCATTGTAAGAAGGGATGAGACAATGTTGAAGATGAAGCCCACAGTGTCAGACCATCTGCATCAATTTTTAAGGAAAAAATTCATCTTGTTCATGCTTTAATTGAAGAGGGCCAATGATTAACAGAAAAAATAATAGCCAACACCGCGGAAATCTCAGTTCAGCTTACACAATTCTGACTGAAAAATTAAAGTTGAGCAAGTTTTCCATTTCATAGGTGCCAAAACCGCTGCACTCCATATCAGCTGCAGACAAAAGCAGAGTTTTCAATGGACGTTGCAAACATGTGGGATCAAGATCCCAAAGCATTTCTTCAAAGAATTGTAAAGAGATGAATCATGGCTTTACCAGTATGATCATGAAGACAAAGCACAATCAAAGCAATGGCTACCAAGATGTAGAGATGGCCCATCAAAGCAAAAGTGGATCAGTGATGAGCAAAGGTCATAGCAACAGTTTTTCAGAATGCTCAAAGCATTTTGCTTGTTGACTTTCTGGAGAGCCAAAGAACAATAAAATCTGTTTACAATGAGAGTGTTTTGAGAAAGCCAAAGCTTTAGCAGAAAAATACCCAAGAAAGCTTCAACAGGGGGTCGTTCTCTACCACAACAATACTCCTCTTATTCCTATCATCAAACAAGGACAATTTTGCCAGAGTTTCAATAGGAAAATCATTAGACATCCACCTATAGACCTAATTTGGCTCCTTCTCACTGCTTTTTGTTTCCTAATCTTAATAAATCATTAAAGGGCATCCACTTTCTTCAGTTACTAATGTAAAAAAGACAGCATTGACATGATTAAATCCCAGGACCCTCAGTTCTTTAGGGATGGACTAAATGGCTGATACCATCACTTGTAAAGTGTCTTAAACTTGATGGAGCTTATGATGAAAAATAAAGTTTCTATTTTTTATTTGTATCTTTTAATTCCATTTTCCCATGACCTTTTTGAAGTTCCCTTATATGTAAGAGAGAGAGCTAATACATAATGATCAAACTGGTTTATTTCAGAAATGGAAAGTTAATATTCAAAACTTCAATTAGTAATGCAACTAATCTGTAGTGACAGAAAGTAGATCAGGTGTGGAGCAAGGGTAGGAGAGAAGGGGCTGGAGACAGGGATTACAGGAGGGATAAGAAAATGTTTGGGGTCAGGCATGTTGGCTCACGCCTGTAATCCCAGCACTTTGGAGATCAAGGTGGGCAGATCACTTTGAGCTCAGAAGTTCAAGACCAGCCTGAGCAAATGGTGAAACCCCATTTCTACAAAAAACACAAAAAATAGCCAGGTTAGCCAGGTGTGGTGGCTCATGCCTGTAGTCCCAGCTACATAGGAGGCTAAAACTGGAGAATCACATGAGCCTAGGGAAGTAGAGGTTGCAGTGAGCCACTCCAGCCTGGGCCACAGGCTCAAAAAAAAAAAAAAAAAAAGTTTGGAAGGGAATGATAAATATGTTCATTATTTTGATTATGATAATAGTTTCACAGGTATATACATATTTCAAAAGCTATCAAACTATATACTTCAAATACGTACAGTTTATTATATGCCATTATAGCTAAAGTTGTTTTTAAAAATGACTGTAACTTATCACATTAATAAAGAAAAAAATCCGCATGATCATCTCAACAGATTTAGAAAAAAACATTTGATGAAAGTCAACTTCCATTCATGATTAAAAAGAAAAACTTAATTGTGAAGATGATTTCCTTAAACTGATAAAAAAATTTTTTTAAAGAAATCCTCTAGCAACATATCATAATTAAAAGTGAAATGTTGTAAGCATTCTGATACAGCTTGGCTCTGTGTCCCCACCGAAATCTCATTTCAAATTGTAGTCTCTACATGTCAGGGGAGGGGCCTGATGGGAGGTGACTGCATCTTGGGGACAGATTTCCCCCTTGCTGTTCCTGTGATAGTGAATGAGTTCTCACCAGATCTGATGGTTTAAAAGTGTGGCACTTCCCCCTTTGCTCTCTCTCTCTTGCCGCCATGTTAAGATGTGCTTTGCTTTCCCTTTGCCTTCTGCCATGATTGGAAGTCTCTTGAGGCCTCCCCAGCCATGCAGAACTGTGAGTCAATTAAATCTCTTTACTTTATAAATTACCCAGTCTCAAATAGTTCTTTATAACAGTGTGAAAATGGACTAATACCCATTCCCTTTGACACTGGGGGCAAGAGAGCATTCCTGTACCCATTTCACCTCCTGCTCCACAATGCCCATGTGATTTGGGTGACAGGGACTACAACCTCGGGTATAGGTCTGAACTAAGCAATGTAACACCATTCCTCTTGTCCATTGATTGACTCAGGGAAGGGCAGGGATAAGCCAGTCAATGACCCCAACCCCCTGGTCTAAGTGATGGTGTCAGAGGTAGCACAAGACCTACACTGGTCCTGTCGAAGAAAGCCAAGAGCTTCTACCTGGGAAAACAAACTCTCCATTTCCTCTGGAGAATGTAGTATAAAGATGTCATGTCAGGAACTGCTGCAGCCATTTCTCATACAATGAGCAGAACCATGGAGGAAGACAGAGTAAGAAGAATCACAGAGAGAGAACCCAGTGAAGAATTATCCAGTTGTGTATATGAAAAAAAAAAAATTTCCTTTATTTTTCGACAGATCAAGTCTGGTTCTCTGTTATTTGCATCCCACAGCCTCCTAACTAATATGGTTTGATAGCATAAAGTGCCATAATTCATGCAAAGCAATGGCTAGAATAAGGCAGACAAAAGTCAATAGAATACATAGTCTAAAAGAAAATGTACATAGGTCAAAGTCATGGTAGAAAGTCAGAAACCAAAAATTCCTGAAAGGATTGCTGTTATTAAATGAAATAACATATGTAGATCACTTAGTACAGCGCCAGATACGCTCCAAGCTAAATCATTAACTGCAGATAGCAACAGCTAATGGAGCATCAGGCTGTGGTAGCGTGCCCGAGAGGCAGGAAATGGACTCTTATATCAAAAGCATTTTCTTAAAGTTATGTCGCTCTCTTGAGTGGAATCATCTTAAAGTCCAGATGCCAATGAGTGATAGCTGTTAACTTTTGTTGAAAACCTGTATTTGCAACTTTATATACATTTGTTTTTTCATAAGGATGATACAAATTCGATATCACTCCCAACTGATACAAGAGGAAACAAACTCAGAGGTGAAACAACCTACCTGAGGTCTCTGCTCCTTCAATGGTGATGCGTGCTTTTACCAGGTCCTAACCTGAGCCCGTGCTCATTCTTCATCTCAGGCTGCCTCTCTGATGTGAGATGAGACTCAGAGATGCACATGAATTACATCAATTTAGATAATTTATGTAACAGAAAGATACTGCATTTCTTGGATGCATGCTATATCTTAGTATTTTTCTTTTGCATATATATGTCAGACACATTTCATATTGATGAAGAGTCAAACTCTATAAAATATTTTAAGAGATTTAGTCTGAGCCAAACATGAGTGACCACAGCCTGTGACACAGCCCTCAGGAGGTCCTAAGAACATCTGCCCAAGGTGGTCGGGGTACAGCTTATTGTCATATATTTTAGGAAGGCATGAGACATTAATCAAATACATTTCAGAAATACATTGGTTTGGCCGGGGACCGTGACTCATGCCTGTAATCCCAGCACTTTGGGAGGCCAAGGCGGGCAGATCACTTGAGGTCAGGACTTTGAGACCAGCCTGGCCAACATGGTGAAACCCCATCTCTATTAAAAATACAAAAATTAGCCAGGCGTGGTGGTGGCAGGCGCCTGTAATCCTAGCTACTTGGGAGGCTGAGGCAAGAGAATCACTTGAACCTGGGAGGTGGAAGTTGCAGTGAGCCGGGATTGTGCCATTGCACTCCAGCCTGGTGGACAAGAGCAAGACTTTGCCTCAAAAAAAAAAAAAAAAAAAAAAAAAAAGGAAATACACTGGTTTGATTCTGAAAGGTGGGACAACTCAAAGCAGGGGCCTTCCAGGCTTTAAATAACTTTAAACATCTTCTGGTTGACAATTGGTCGAGTTTGTCTAAAGATCTGGATTGACAGAAAAGAAAATTCAGGTCAAAGATAAAGGATTGGGCCAGGCTCAGTGGCTCATGCCTGTAATCCCAGCACTTTGGGAGGCCCAGGCGGGCAAATCACCTGAGGTGGGAGTTCGAGACCAGCCTGACCAACATGGAGAAACCCCATCTCTACTAAAAATACAAAATTAGCCGGGCGTGGTGGCGCATGCCTGGAATCCCAGCTACTCGGGAGGCTGAGGCAGGAGAATTGCTTGAACCTGGGAGGCAGAGGTTGTGGTGAGTCGAGATCACGCCATTGCACTCCAGCCTGGGCAACAAGAGCAAAACTCCATCTCAAAAAAAAAACCAAACAAAAAACAGGTAAAGGATTGTGGAGACTAACTTTTATTGTGCAGAGGAAGCTCTCACAATAGCAGACTTCAGAGAGAGTGGGGGTTGTAAATTGTTTCTTATGGGACTTAAAAGGGTGCCTGGCACTTAGTTGATTAACTCCTATATCTGGAAAGAAAGGAAGGAAAACAAAACGGGAAGGGAATTCTCTATAGAATGTGGATTTTTCCCACAAGAGACTTTGCAGGGCAATTTCAAGGTATGACAAGGAAATATATTTTGGGGTTAAATATTTTTTCCTTGTCTCATAATGTTATGCCAGAGTCAGACTGAAAAGTAAGTCACAATATATAAGGTCAAATAAAACCCATCTCATGAGAATTTATGGTTTGTAAGACATGACTCCCTAGACCCCTAAGGTGGGAATTCGGGTAAGAAAAAATCAGAGCTCAGACCTCAACAATAACAAAGCTATTTAGTGGACAGAACATGACAAATGCCAGACTAATACTTTTGATGAAAACAACCCTTTATGATGTTAGTCATCTAGAAAACAGCTTCTTGGTACAAATGAAACTAAATTGGGTTCTTAAAAAACTGTTTGGGAGACTTTTAACAGTATTTACAACTAGTTCTAAGAAACTATGAGCTTTAAACAGAACAGAAAAACTGTAGTCTTTGGTGTTGTTATAAAATATGGAGGCAATTGGATAAACACTACATGAAAGAAAACAAAATAAAATGTTTTTGTTTTTGTCTTTCACAGAAAAAAGAAGACAGAACTAGCAAATGAAAACTATTCAAACTACTCTGCTAAACGTACTATCTTGAATGTTTATCCGTTAAGGAAATCAAACAAGGCTCTCCAAATAATATACATTCTGCGAAAGTAGAAGTCAGAAGAAACAAGTGATATGATTAAGTAATAATTTCATATCAAATTATTCCTCCTAGTAATCTCCCAAATGGCTTCATGAACTGGGCAATCAGTATATTACATAAGATATTATGTTTTTTAAAAAATAATAAAAGAATAACAACATAGATTGGGCCATAAAATATGTGAAAGGGTGCTATTAAATTTTGTAATTATGGTATGAAACTTCATCTCCCTGCTCCACAGTCTTGGGTATCTAATGTCACTGCTACATGATGCCATGTCCCACAGAAGCAGGGGCTGCCACAATGGAGAAATAATGTTAGTAAAGTTAATAAAGTAAGTCTCTTGCCTGGAACTCTAACCCAGTTGGGCCATTTTGTAATGGCCTACCTGGCTGGGTGCCCTTGCTTCTCTTTGCCTCTGAGCTAAATCTATTAAATTAACCCTGACTTATAGCTATGCATCTGACTCGGGCCAACTTCAGCCCTCAGTAGGGGAGATAACGTAAGAAATCTTTTGTCAAGAAATGCTGCCTCTACCTTGAATTATTTTCTCTCTGATTTTGCTCTGATTTTATTCCAGTCCACTGTTACTGGAAAGTTTCCTTGCCCTGTATCCCAGTTTTTAGTGGCTGGGTTCCTTACTGTGAAGTCTCAGTCTCCTGGTTATGGGCCCCTAATACTTTACGGGAGACTCTCATAATATCCAATACCCAGTGCCTGTTGGAATGGACTTTTTCTTTCTCTCCCTCCCTTCCTTTTTTTTTTTTTTTTCTTTTCTCTCCTTTTTCTTTCTTTCCCCTTCTCTCTTGCTCTTTTTGTTATGATTATCGCAGTATTTGGGTTACTTCCTAAACAATTTAGAACTTGGCCTCAGGGATATATTCCACCACTTCCATTAACACCAACTGATGAATTATTAATTCATCAATTCATAGGAGGTGGTTTCAAATTCACAGGAGGTAGTCTGGCATCCTGGTTAAGAGTATGGTTTCTGAAGTCAAGTTCCCTGAATCTGAAAGATAGCACAGATCTGTATGACCTTAAGTAAGTTTCTTAACTATTGTATACTTTGATTTCTTCAGCTCCAAAATGGGAATAAAGACGCTGCCTGCCTCACACATGAATAATCTATAGATGATACATAATATTGTATCTAATAAATAATGAGCACTCAATAAATATTAGCCATTGCTGTTATTGTTATGGTTCCTATATATCCACTTATAGAATTGTAGGCTGCCTTACTATCTTTAGACCTTTGCTCGATGATAAAGATCTGCCTGATCCTATATGTCTACTAATTTCTGATCCACTTCCATACTTAAATGTGAAGTCCTCCTTCCTAATGCAGTTTATAGTAAATGTGATCACTTTCCCAAAGAAAGTAATAAGGGATTGAAATTCATTACCTGCAAATATAGCTACATTCCTTCCATTTCCTTTCCAAGAGAAAAGGGCTATCATTCAACCAGCCTGAACCTGTTCATACTTCTGTATATCTATGAGACACTACTTTTATAGCAACTCTGTCATCATGGCTTGTCTTGAAGAGCAGCTGGGGTTTAGCTTTCTTAGAAGATGATTTGAAAGTTATGTAAAATCAAGCCAAAATGGTGGTAGCTTTGAGTACTGGCTTGGTCCATTCCTGCAAGACTTCAAATGATGTAGCATTGATTTACATGATTCAGTTCTTATTCTATGCAATCAATGTACCACTATTTGGATCTGTAACAATACTTTGGATTGATAAAGCCTTAAAATATCACAACTTACTTTGGATTAATAAAGTCTCAAAGTATTACCACTCTGATACTATAAGGCTTTATCACAAAGAGTATTATATGTGTGATACCTTCAAAAGCAGGAGAGCCAGAATTAGTGTGCTTTTTTTTGTTTTTGTTTTTGTTTTTGTTTTGAGACGCAGTCTTGCTCTGTTGCCAGGCTGGAGTGCAGTGGCGCAATCTCGGCCTCCCAGGTTCAAGCGATTCCCCTGCCTCAGTCTCCTGAGTAGCTGGGACTACAGGCACGCACCACCATGGATCAGATAAGTTTTAGTACAGAGGGGGTTTCACCATGTTGGCCAGGATTCTCTTCATCTCCTGACCTCATGATCCATCTGCCTTGGCCTCCCAAAATGCTGGGATACAGGCGTGAGCCACTGTGCCCGGGCTAGTGTGCATATTTTATAAGTGGAATAAAAGAGATGAGGGACAAAGAAAATAAGTTATTGACTTCAAACTCTTAGAAATAAGACTTGAATAAGAATCTGGTCCCTGAACACCTAATACTTAGTTAAGCTGCTTTTGAAAAAAATAGAAACTTATTACTCACTCTTTGAAAAAAGATATTCTAAACATACACAGGTACTAAGACTGGATTTAAAACTACATATATCCTGATACTGATAGCCCAATTTGGAAACCTGAAGCAGTCAACTTCCAAATTTAAGTCACATTCAGTGTGTGTACCCAATGGCTTGCAGATATAGCTTCAGAATATATGCACCTTCACCAGAATAACAAGTTCTCACCCAATTCCATAGACTCAGGCAGTTGTTCATTATACCAGCCAAATGTGTTGATTAAAATTTTAAATCTATTTAGGAAAAATACATCACATTTCTTTAAGAATCAAAATGAGTGTGTTACTACGAAGAGCTGGCCTAAGTACTAGGAATGCTATATAACTTTCAAAATCATTTCTCAAACTCTAATTTAGAAATAATTTTGATACTGTGCTGTCATAGTTACTGATAAATGTTGATTTGCTCTAAGGGATTGGTGCTGGGGACTTAAAGGAGGGAGGTAGCCGCTGCCAAATCTAAACCTGGGACAAGAACATCAAATTGGAAAAGACTCCATGTTCCATTCCCAGGGCTGACCTCTGTCACATCTTCCAGTATTCTCCTCTCTTTGGTTTCACTTAAGGATTGATTACGCAAATTCATCTTGCGACCCAAGCCTATGAATTATCATGCTGTTACTCTGCAGGAGCAGATCACAGAAAGTACATTCACAGCTGCTTAACATTAACACTTCTTTCTTATCAGAAATGGCTCAACTCTTTTCCTGACATCAACACATTATTGAAAGTTCTGTACTGTAAATTCTTTGTCTTTCCTGACTCTGCCCTTTCAGGACTGCCTACAGCCAGTAATAACAATGGACTGTCTGTTAGAGGAAACTGCGGGCTCGAAAGGCACATAAAAATTCCAGATGCTCAATATATTTGAAAGATGGGTCCAGACATATCCAGGACAGTCCATTTTTACTCACTTGGGTATTTAATTTTTTTTGTTTATGATTTTGAATATGGGATTGCCTCTATCCACTACATCATGTAAATTTATAGTAACACAGTGAGAACTTGGGCCACACTGGTGCCAGTCTGGGATATCTGCAGTAAGGGCAAACAATTAGGACCAGCATGTTTATACAAGACTTCATTTTCTCACCAACTTTCCCATATTTAATCTAAATACTTAAGGTAGGCACCAAACTAGCAAATCTACTAGAGTAAAAGCATTAAACATCGTAGAGAATTTAATTCAGTACCAGATTAGACCATCATCTCCTGAATTTTCTGCAATGAGTTATTAATCCTAGGTTAGCACCTTATATTACTTGGAATCTTCTGGAATGTCTCCCCTCCCTCCCTGTTGCTGTATATTCAGAAAGTAAAAGCTTATTATTTGTCTAGGAAACAAGTTAAAAAAAAAAATACTTAAGGTATTCCAGACCCCAAAATGATTACCATTAATTGGGAGTAATCTTTGTCAACAGGTTCTCTCATTTAGTATGGATAATATATTATATACTTATTTCCTTTAAAAGCTACCAAAGATCACTAGCAATTTCAACTCTTGAATACAAAAGACGAAGTTAAAAATGACATCCAAAGAGTTAGTGTTACACAACTAGAACACCGTCAAGCATCAGAGTAGAACTTCATTGTGACAATAATGTCCTTGAAACCTAAAACAAGCATATTAAAATTCCAAAACATGACAAAACAGTAAAGAAGATCATGCTGATGCTGTCACTCCCCATGTATTAAAAGAAAGAAAAGTGTTACAGGATTTTGTAATTAACCAAACTTTAAAACACCCTTGTATTTTTTCTCTGCGATTTTAAAATATAAATATGGTGTATTATTTTTAAATTACTCCATTTAATGATGGAAAAAACATGCCAGACCCAGTCACAATAACCAGCTCCTTTTCTGCTCTAACCATGCTCCACCCAGCCTGCCATATCCTGGCTCACCCCTGCTAGAGACACACAGCTGTGTTGTCCACAATCAGACTAAGAATTTCTTGAGGACAAAGGACTGTTTCTTGTCGTGATGTGTATCCCTAGTAACTAACATGGCACTCAGCACACTGTAGACATTCCAGTATTACCTGAAGTGGTTGGAATTGGCATTCACTGTGGCCAGTTAAAGGGCCCTGTCATTGCTGTGCCCCGAGGATGGTAATCCTTTCCCTATCTTGCAACTGTTCAGGATTTGAAGATTACTCATTTCCAGCCATACCACTGGAATGAATATAAGAGCAACCTTGCTTTCCCTTCTTCCATCCTGTCTACTTTTTTTGCCCCACAAACATAATCACTAATGTCTGTAGGTACTGTACATTACAAAGTACTTTCACATATATTGCTTTCATCTAAACCTTACAACAATGTTTTAAGGTAGGGAAGGCAGACATAATCCTCATTTAACAGATAATGAATGAGAAGTTTAGGAAGGTCAAATTGATAGAGAAAGGAGGCAGCCAAATGCCTAGGCAGATAGGGGCCAGTACCCAGTGAAACGCCACCTCCAAGGCAAAGACAGTTTAAAGCCTGAAAGCCAAGCTACAAGTGAAATCCTCAGACTGGATTAAGAATTTGTCTTCTAGTTTGGCATGCTTTCCTTTGATTGATCCCCACCCTTCACCTATTTTATATATACCTACCCTTTCCTAATTGGTTTTCTACACTGTCATGCCCACCTTTGAGTGGTGTCTTTGCTTTAACCTTTTTTGCATACTCACAAACCAGTCAGCACACACTCCCCATTCTGAATCCATAAAAGGCCCCATGCCCAGCTGCACAGGGGACATTCCCACCTTGGGTAGGGGAACCACCCCTGCGTCCCTTCTCCACTGAAAACTGTTTATCATTCAATGAAATTCTTCTCTACCTTCCTCACCCTTCAATGTTTAGCACATCCTCATTCTTCTTGGGTGCAGGACAAGAGTTCGGGAACTGCTGAACACAGGTACAAGCTATACCACAGGGAAACTGGAGCACGCCAGTGTGGCTGAGTGAGGCCTGGGTGGGGCCCTGCTGGCCGGGAGCTTGCAAAGTGACCGAGAAGAAAAATCCCACATCAAAATAATTTGGTCTAGGTCACACAAAAATAAAATGCTATTTATACAATCTTAGTAAGAAGACTGGACTAACAGTAGTTGGAAGCCTAAACCCAATGTTCCATTACAGAATCTTGAGACACCGCAATTTCAAATGCATCTCACATTCAGGGTCTGCCTCATCTTTCACTCATTCTCTTTAATAAGGTGTGAATATACCCCCAAAATAAATGTTTTATTTAATAAATAAAACAATGTTTGTTACATTGAAAACACAGTGTTATTATACTCATGGAATATTAAAGATGAGTTTCCCACAAAAAGCATTAAGGTAGTATCTGGCAAGAAACTAATGTCTGCCAAATTGCTAGAAAAATTGTTTCCTAAATTAAAGATGAACTAATTAAAATTATAGTAGAAATGAGTGCGAACTAAAGTCTTTTGGTCAATTCGTATTCAGATTTCTCCTGCTGAGAATAATTCTGACAGGAATTAAGATTTTAGTGGCAAATTTGCAAGATAAGAGAGTAGTCTGGCTTATCCAGAAGTGGAAATCAGTTCCTCAACCATTTCCAACACAGTGTTGTAGAATCAAGTGCTTCAGACTATTTAAATTTATACCAGTGTCTAAATTCTGGGCTCATAAACATATCAAGTTTTCAAGCTCCTAAAATTCACTCTGAATAGCTAATAGGAAAAGTGGTCTGGGAAAAACTACAGAAAAAGCTTATATCCAGATTTATTCTGTAGTTTTTATAAGTTGCATTTTTGGAAAGAGGTAGGAAGTAACTAAAATTATAAAGATAGACTTTTTCTTAGTTATGTAAAGTCAAATATCTTATTTCTAATCTAAGAAGAAAAGAGTAGCTCTTATATTAGATGCTTTCAGTTCTCACCATTTAAGGTTAGTTGAACAAAATTGTCAATGTTGAAAATTCAATGAAATTCCATTTTAAAAATTAAAATTGAGCTAAATGGGGGCTGTCTGACTCATGAGACTAATTCCAATTGATGCTGTTTCCCGAGAATCTCACTATTTTTGCTTTGTAATGAGACAGAGTCAAGGAAGGCACTCACTAACACTCCAGCTTGAGAGTAGAGGCATGACTCCCAAAGTTGTTGGGTGTCTGGGTTATCAAAGCTTCAATAGAAGGGCAAAGCTATTCTGCAAAATAGAGAGCAAAGAATATGAAAAGGGGCAGGGTGTTGCAATCAAGGGGCAACATTGAGAGGGAAAGTATGGTGGAAGATCTCATGTTTTGCGTGGAGGTCCTCACCAAAACTCAGAAAATGCTTGGTAAAGGTATGTCTGGTAGAAACTGGAAAGGGTGGAGCTTTACACTCAGATTGACATGGCAAATCAAGATGGCCTCCAAGGACACGTGAAGGGGACCACATGACTGTAAGGCCTCGGAATTAGTAGAAATTGTACGGACAGCTTCAGACTTTCACATGCTATGAAACAGCAATTTGGGTCTGAGCTAATTTATACGTACATTTCTGAATGCTAAAGTGATTCCGGGTAACATCTGCGTTATGTAGCAAATGACTAGAGATAGCACACCAACAAATGTTAGGTAAATCAGTTTGTAATTTTTTTTTTTTTTTTTTTTTTTTTTTTTTTTTTGAGACAGAGTCTCGCTCTGTCACCCAGGCTGCAGTGCAGTGGCCCAATCTTGGCTCACTGCAACCTTCGCCTCCTGGGTTGAAGCAATGCTCATGCGTCAGCCTCCCGAGTAGCTGGAATTACAGGCATGTGCCATCACAACTGGCTAATTTTTGTATTTTTAGTAGAGACGGGGTTTTGCTATGTTGAACAGGCTGCTCTTGAACTCCTAGTCTCAAGTGATCCACCTGCCTCAGCCTCCCAAAGTGCTGGGATTTCAGGCATGAATCACCACGCCCGGCTTGTAAGTCTATTTTTCTTCTAGTTCCA